>NW_027530642.1:1643999-1736578 GCF_008692635.1 Crocuta crocuta
GGGTTTGAGCCCCACATTGGGCTCTGTGCTGACAGCTAGCTCAGAGCCTGGAGCCTGTTTCAGATTCTGTGTCTCCCTCTCTCTCTGACCCTCCCCTGCTCATGCTGTCTCCCTCTCAGAAATAAATAAAACATTTTTAAAAAGTGGATATTAGAAGTCAGAAAATTATAACCAGGGGATGTTCAAAAGAGAGGCCTGTGGTCCTTCCAAATGAATGAATCTCATAGAGCAAAAGATCAATATTCATAATGATGGTTCTGAGTCATCAGAAGACTCCACTTCTTGAGAACCAGTTCTAAAGAGAGAACATGTAATTTTTTTAAAACACAAATTAGCTTCTTTCCTTTAAGTCTTAATTTAGAAATGTAAACAGAAATTATTTTGATCTCTAAAGGGTTACTGTTTTTGGTAACAAGATGACATTGACTTTTCATGCTATAACCAAGACTGTTTACATATAGAAAATCAGCCATTGCATATGTAGTATTTTTGCATGAATTAATGTCATGGGAAGTATCCCACCTAGCATATTTGCAGTAGGATACTGTAGAAAAAGGGTTATCATCTTAATTCCTTCACTGTCCCCTGAAGAAAATCCTATAAGGTATTAAACCCTGAAAGGTCGGCATACTATTTTATTCTTACAGTGTATTATGGTAAAGAGAAACAAAATATTGCACCATATGTTTTGCCTACTGAGAGATGGACCCTGTATTCATTCCCACGTGCTCTCTGCTGTTCCATAAATGTTAAGAAATTGATGTGACGTAGGCCTGAAATTTTCAAATGGGTGGTCTAAATTATCTGTGGGAAACTTTTGTTTGTAGACATTCAAAAGACAAATGAGACAATGCATTGCTAATAAGGGAGAAAAAGTGAGATGAATAAACAATTTCTTCCTAGAACTCTCTCTGCCTCTGGGCACTTGGTCCACTAGCAAAACTGTTTACAAGACATTTCCAAAGTCCCTGGAGATGCTTTTGGCTCAATTAAAACCTGACTATTTCATCCCTAAGAGCTGAAGCGAGCTATGAAATTAAGAGAATTGACTTTGTTAGGTTTCATATTTCCTCCCTTCCCCGACCCAAGAAATTAACTCCTCATCAAACTGACAAATAGACATTGCATCTTGCTTATCCTCATTATAAATTTGTGCTCCCCATAATTGACCTTCTTAATGAGCCTGGGTTGTTTGAAATAATAGTCAATAACGTTGACAATTCTTTATCTAGTACAGTGACTGTTACATGATTTTCACTCATTTGTTGGACGAAGGATCATAGAAGGACGGATGAATAATCATAATTGTAATCATAATCATGAAATAGAAGTGACAAATATTGGTAAGATCCTGAGTGATAGATCATCTATGGTAGCAGCCTTAACTGTCTGCATGCAACTAGCATTATGAATTTAATAACTAGATATCCACAGGCAAAACAAACTTCTCAACCCATAATAAGAATTTACTCAGAATGAATCATAAATCTAAAAGTTAAACTTAAAAGCTATAAAATGTCCAGAAGGAAAGAAATGACAAAAATCTCCATGATTTTAGATAAGGTGAAGATTTCTTAGGCACAGTATCTAAAGCATCATCAACACAAGAAAGATTGATGAAACAGACCTCATCAAAATTAAAAACTTCTACTTTACAAAAGATACTGTTTAGAGAATGAACGGATAAACCATGACTGGGATAAATATTAGCAAAACATCTATCTGACAGAATGTCAGAATATATAAAGAATTCTCAAAACTAAATACTAAGTAACCAGACTACCCAATGTAAAAGAATGAGCAAAAGACTTGAGAAGCAATTCCACCAAAGATATACAAATGGAAAAACAGCACATGAAAAGATGCTCAAGAACATTAGTCCTGAGAGTAATTCAAATTACAACTACACGGGCACCTGGATGGCTCAGTCGGTTAAGCGTCAATCTTCGGCTCTCAGGTCACGATCTTGCAGTTTCTGAGTTCGAGCCCCGTGTAGGGCTCTGTGCTGACAGCTTGGAGCCTAGAGCCTGCTTCAGATTCTGCGTCTCCCTCTCTCTCTCTGCCCCTCTCCTGCTCATGCTCTGTCTCTTAAAAATAAATGTTTAAAAAAATTTTTTTAAATTACAACTGTAATGAGATAACATGGCACACCTATTAAAAGGGCTAAAACTATGGGTGCCTGGGTGGCTCAGTCGGTTGAGCATCCAACTTCAGCTCAGGTCATGATCTCACGGTTCGCGGGTTCGAGCCCCACGTCGGGCTCTGTGCTGACAGCTCAGAGCCTGGAGCCTGTTTCGGATTCTGTATCTCCCTCTCTCTCTCTGACCCTCCCCTGTTCATGCTGTCTTTCTCTCAGAAATAAATAAAACATTTTTAAAAATTAAAATAAAAATAAAAGGGCTAAAACTAAAAAGACTGACCGTACCAAGTGCTGGGGAGGACAGTTTGATAATGTCTTATAAAAATACATTTATTATATGACATAGAAATCACACTTCTAGGTATTTTCCCAAAATAAATGACACCCTATATTTACTTAGAACCTTGTTTGTACACAATGTTTACAGCATCACTATTCATAATTGCTCTGTACACATCGCACACAACACACACATCCTTCAGCTGATGGATAAACATGCTGTGGTATGTCTGTACACTGGAATACTACTTGGCGATAAAAAGAAAAGAAACACTGAGATACAGATATATTTAGATATTTGTACATCTATCTATATCACACCACAAATGAATCCCATGAATTATGCTAAGAAAAAGAAGATGGTCTCAAAAACTATATACCACACAATTCTACTTAAATGACATTCTGAAAAAGACAAAATTACAGGAACAGAAAACAGATCCATTTTTTGTCAGGTCTAGGAGCAGGTGCAGGGGTTGCCTCGAAAGGAAAAAAGAGAATTTCTTGAATGATGGAACTGTTTCTGTATCTTGACTGTGGTTATGTGACTGTATGAATTTGCCAAAACCCAGAGAACTATGTGCAAAAAAATAAAATAAAATAAAAAGGAAAATGTATTGCCTGTGGATTTTTTTAAGAGGATATATGTTGCATTCTAAGAAAAGCCACAAAAGCATGCACATAGCTAGAAATCTCTTTACAATCTTCCAGAATAATAATGACTGCTAACATGTGTTGAGTCCTTACTATGTGACAGACACTGTGCTAAGGGCTTTTTTACTTGATCTTATTTAACCCTCACAAACACCTTTTGTGGTAGGAACCACTGTGATTCCCATTTTTCAGATAAGAAAAGGAGGATCCAACAGCAAAAGCAAAACTAGGAATTTACCCAAGGGATACAGGAGTGTTGATGCATAGGGGCACAAGTCCCCCAAAGTTCATAGCAGCACTTTCAACAATAGCCAAATTATGGAAAGAGCCTAAATGTCCATCAACTGATGAATGGATAAAGAAGGTGTGGTTTATCTATACAATGGAATACTTGGCAATGAGGAAGAATGAAATCCTGCCATTTGCAGCAACATGGATGGAACTCAAGAGTGTTATGCTGAGTGAAATAAGTCAGGCAGAGAAAGACAGATACCATATGTTTTCACTCATATGTGGATCTTGAGAAACTTAGCAGAAGACCATGGGGGAGGGGAAGGGGAAGGGGAAAAATAGTTACAGAGAGGGAGGGAGGCAAACCCTAAGAGACTTTTAAATACTGAGAACAAACTGAGGGTTGATGGGGGTGGGGGGAGACAGGAAAATGGGTGATGGGCATGGAGGAGGGCACTTGTTGGGATGAGCACTGGGTGTTATATGGAAACCAATTTGACAATAAATTATATTTGGGAAAAGGAAGGAGGAAGGAAGGAAGGAAGGAAGGAAGGAAGGAAGGAAGGAAGGAAGGAAGGAAAGAAGGAAAGGAGGGAGGGAGGGAGGGAAGGTCCTAGAAGTATCTTCACTCTGCCCTCAGTTCCCAGCCCAGGTAACACATCTCCAGATGCTGCACTATGATCCATCAACCTGCACAGCATCCCACTAAAACTAGACCAGGACCTAGAGCTCAGTCTCAACCCTGGTTTGCTACCAATACACTGTGTGAGCATAGACAAGTACTTGACCTTCCTGTGCTTTCTTATTTCAAACTCCAAGACACTAGAAAACTGAGTTCTGTTTCCACTTATTCCTACTTAATAAGCCTATGACTAGGCTTTAGTCACTTGCTGCTTGCAAAGACTGACATTCTGACTTATCTGGGTTCTTGCCCTCCTGCTACCCTACTGGGTCCTAGTGTGTAAAATTCCACTATTACTTCTTTATTCCTTAAGATAAGCATAGTGGCCTGAGAATGGTACAATGCACTTGCTATAACCCTTGGAGTCCAGGAGTAGGAGCAGGGATTGTCCAGGTTGCTCACAAGTTGTTTCAAGTTGTTTATAGTCTAGCAGATGAGACAGAGAAATGAGTAACGGTGAACCAGGATATTGTGTTGTGTGTTGAGTTCTTTGCTGTGAAGCAGTGGTAGGCAAAATTATGGGCTATGGAGGTAAGGGGAGCTGCGTTTAAAGTTTCTCTTCGGGGGCGCCTGGGTGGCTTAGTCAGTTAAGCGTCCGACTTTCGCTTAGGTCATGATCTCGCGGTTTGTGGGTTCGAGCCCCATGTTGGGCTCTGTGCTGACTGCCAGCTCAGAGCCTGGAGCCTATTTCAGAGTCTGTATCTCCCTCTCTCTCTCTGGCCCTCCCCTGCTCACGCTGTCTCTTTCTCTCTCCTAGAAATAAATAAAAATAAAAAAATATTTCTTAAAAAAAAAGCTTCTCTTCATCCTCAGTTTTTTCATCTGCAAAATGGGATAATAACAAGATATATGAGGTTACTGTGTGCCTAACTGAGGCACTGTACATAAATCGCAGAGAACCCTCTGTACTATAATGATCAGGTTTGCTCACAACTGTTATTGTGGTACCAAGAAAATGGACAAATTGAAAATCCTTCTGGAGTTCAAGAAGAAAGGAAGAAACAAACCCTCAGAGAGGGTAAATAAGTTGCTCAAGGTCAAATAGCTAGTAGAATTCAGAATGTTACACATAGCAGTGAAGCACTTGAATGGGAGATCTGCTAAATGCTTTAATATCATGAAATTCCGTAAGTCTCTGACCTTGTGGAATAAGCTGTACTCTTCATTTTCCTTTGAGATCCCCTTTCTATCACCAACTCTAACTAGAAGTTGGCAAGAACTGTAAACCCCTACTCTCCTGTGCCATGGTAGAAAGGTTCTTCAATGAGATTGATCTCTCCATCCTTCTTTAGGGTAACACATTGTTCCCACAGGAAAAATGACGGCTCAGAAATGATGCTGTATTTGGCACTATCTTCACTCATGTATTATCTTCGGTTCTTCACTGGAGACATCTCTGGCACTCTCTGGAATTCCACTTATGTGACATTTTTCTCCTCTTCTTCTTCTTCTTCCTCTTCCTCCTCTTCTTCTTCCTCCTCTTTCTTCTTCTTCTCCTTCTTCTTCACCCCCTCATAGTGGTTTTATAATTAACAATGCTTGAAAGTCAATATATGACTCTATATCAGTTGTTCTCAAACCAGGGTTGATTTCCTCCCTAGGGGACATTTGACAACATCTGGAAACATTTTTTAGTTATCACAATTAGCGGGGAGAGATTGCTGGCATCCAGTAAGTACGGCTTAGGATGTTGCTCAATACCCTACAACACGCAGGACAGCCTCCTACAGAGAATTATCTGACCTAAAATGACAATAGAGCCAAAGCTGAAAAACCCTGCTGTATACTGGTAAAAGCACCTACACATCTGTTTACCCATTTGATTCTTATCACGCCCATGGGATAGAAGTCAAGTCAATATCCACATTCATCTCCAAATACTTCCTTATAATGAGGAGGATATAGACAGACACACCACTGTTAAGCTGAGAAAACTGACACCCAAGGAAATAAAGTGAATGGCCCAAGGCCACAAAATAAAGTGGTGGCAAAGTCCAAACTTAGTTTAGTTTAGTTTTGTTTTGTTTTTACTTCCTATGCTGCCTCACTTTCAGCATGATAAAAGTTTCTCTCCTCTGGCAGGTAAGAGTGGCACAAGTCAGAAAACCTTAAAGTGGAAAGTAAATATATTTTCTTAAGTGATCATAAAATATTAGCTTGGGAAAGATCCTTTGAGAATATTTAATGTAAGCCAGTCATTTTACAGATGGGGGAAAAATAGTGGCCCATGTCAAAGAGGAGATGAATTTGGGAGCACCTGGGTGGCTCAGTCAGTTAAGTATTTGATTCTTGACTTCAGCTCAAATCACAGTCTCACAGTTCATGGGTTCGGGCCCTGCAATGGGCTCTGTGCTGACAGCACAGAGCCTGCTTGGGATTCTCTCTTTCCCTCTCTCTCTGCCCCACCCCTGCTCGCTCGCTCTCTCTCAAACATAAATAAATAAACATTTTAAAAACAAAAAACAAAGTAGATGCATTTGTAGAACAGAGTATGCCAGACTAATTCCCTTTTATTCACCCATAAAGTGGCCTATTGGCCACTGTGCTGGAGAAAATATTTGAAACCTACATGTGTAATTACATGGGAAAGCTCCAGAGGGAACTAGAGAAGCAAGCTCAGGCATCAGATAAATGCAGATAGGCTAGCCAACTGAGGCTAGAGAGGGCTAGAGGGACAGAGGGCCCAAGAAAGAAACCAGGTTAGGTGGTAATGAGAGCTCTAGATGGAGAAGTGAGGACTAAAACAAGTGGGAAAAGAGAATATAATTTCTCTTTAGAAATTATACATTTCTTTTATGTTCAAGGATTCTCCTGTACATTGAGTCTCTTAAGAAATAAGAGGAAAAAGTTTAATTTGTCTTTTATACATATTTTAATGATATTTTATTTATTGGGGGGGGGACAAACAGGCAGGGGAGGGGCAGAGAGAGAGGGAGAGAGAAAATCCCAAGCAGGTTACATTCTGTCAGTACAAAGCCCAGGGCCCAATGCGGGGCTCGAAACCACAAACCGTGAGATCATGACCTGAGCCGAAATCAAAAGTCAGACACTTAACCAATGGAGTCACCCAGGTACCCTAACTTAAACCATACTTTAAAAATATCCTTATCATTATTTTCCAACCATACAGATAAAACATGATTAGTTTTAAAATGAGCATTATGGGGTACCTGGGTGGCTCAGTCTGACTTTGGCTCAGGTCATGATCTCACTGCTTGTGAGTTCAAGCCCCACATCAAGCTCTGTGCTGACAGCTCGGAGCCTGGAGCCTGCTTCAGATTCTGTGTCTCCGTATCTCTATCCCTCCCCCGCTCACACTCTGTCTCTCTCTCTTTCTGTCTCAAATATAAATAAACATTAAAAACTTTAAAAAAAGGAGGGAGGGGGGCAAGATGGCGGAGAAGTAAGGAGCTCCGTACTTGCACTCGTGCCCATACATCACACAGAAAAGATCTGAAGCCATTGGAAACCTTACAAAACCTGAGAGATTGGGAGACAANCTTAAAAAAAAGCATTATAGAAAAATGCAGTGTAGAGCATGATATTTTTCCCAGTTTTCCACCTGCTGAGATAAACACTACTAGCAGCATAATCAATATTCTAAGTCTGTATGTATTTCCATCTATATTCTATATTAGAAGCTATTAACTGTTTTATAGAAAAGTGTTACACACAAAATGTGCAGTGTCTTGATTTCTCTCTTGGAATATATAATGGACATATTTCCACACAGAGATATTTCATTTTTCTTCCTTTCTACTTAGCCTTCTCTTATGGGGATATATCGTAATTCATTATTTATAAATATGCATTTCTGTTCTTACATGAGTATTTCCATATAATCATTCCTACAAGTGGCATTGTTATGAAACTCAATGGAATCATGCAGTAGAATATATACATTCAAAATTTAATAGTCAAATTGCCCTCAAAACTTCAATCAATGCTAACTTCTCCCACATGGACATTTTAAATTAGAAGCCACCTTCTCCTTGAAGCCGTCCCTGATTTCTGCAGCTGGAAGGAGGCCGTCTCCCGCAAAACAGTTCTACTTCTCAGTATCCTCTCTTCTTTCTCCTCAGTGGCAGCTCCGTATTTTTTTTAAAGTTTATTTATTTATTTGAAAGAGACAGAGACAAGATGAGTGGAGAAGCAGCACAGAGAGGAAGAGAGAGAATCCCAAGCAGGCTCTGTGCTGGCAGCGCAGAGCCCAATGTGGGGCTCAAACCCATGAAACGCGAGATCATGACCTGAGCCAAAATCAAGAATCTGATGCTTAACCAACTGAGCCACCCAGGTGCCCCATAGGTCTACATTTGAGTTAACTTCTATTATTCTCCTGAGGTCAGCATCTGGAGGAAGAAGGCTGGGGGAGAGGAAAATGAGTGGGAAGGGAGGATCCTAGCATTTCATTAGCTGCTTCCAGCTCCTTCCTTTTTTCTGCTGATCTCACCTGAACAGGTTCTGCCAAATATGTGTCTCGGTAGGTTGTTCCAACCATTGAAAAATGAATTAAGAATGACAGTGAATTATAAGACCAAACCACCCATTGAAATGAGTAACTCAGACCTTCTGGAGATATTCCACTGCTCCAAATGTCCTAAAGAAAAAAATAATGGGCCTTCCAGGAATGGCCCTTTGCACTTTGTCCTGAAAACCAAAGCAAAATGTCAATATTCTCCCTTAAGTAAAAGCCCTGAACTAAAACGCCAGGAAAGAATCAGGCCTGGAATAAGAGGACGTCTGTCTCCAGGTGCTTACCTTGGACAGAAGGGCCTTAGGCCGAACTTCCTGAAAACCTGTTCCCTAAAACCCAAGCCATGATGTGCTTTAGGGAATAAAAGACCGGATCAAATAGGTTGGCAAATATCACGTACTTTATTTCTCTCTTAAGTATTCACAAAGCATATTCACAAGCAAAAGTCTCTGAAGAGGTTTTTATAAACCCCTGCCATTAAGAAATCTGTTTAATATATTAATATTCCACATTGCTTACTTTGGGAAACATGGCCATGGCCAAGTTTTGCCTCCATTCTCCCTGTCCTACCTTCTCAAGATTCTGCTCAAGAAATGGGTACTGTTTGCCGGGCGCCTGGGTGGCTTAGTCGGTTAAGCGTCCGACTTTCGCTTAGGTCATGATCTCGCGGTTCGTGGGTTCGAGCCCCGCGTCGGGCTCTGTGCTGACTGCCAGCTCAGAGCCTGGAGCCTGTTTCAGAGTCTGTCACTCCCTCTCTCTCTGACCCTCCCCTGCTCACGCTCTCTCTCTCTCTCCTAGAAATAAATAAAACATTAAAAAATTAAAAAAAAAAAGAAAGAAAGAAATGGGTACTGTTTGAGAATCATATAAAGCCACTTCATGGGATGTAAGGCATGATACTGATAATCAGGGCTGTTACAGCAGGTATGTCAATAAAAAACGTTAAGTCAATACTCAGGAACTGTTTACTTAGTGCCTGCTAGGTTACAGGCCCAGCAGTAGGAATCTAGTAGCAAGCAACAAGGTCCCTTTTCTCTGGTCTAATTCTTGAAATAGTATAACCTTCACATCTATCCCCACTCCTACCCCCACCAAAACATCCTTGGTGGTTCAAAATGCTGGGAAGGTGCTTTTAGCTGGGGAAAGAATAGCACTACTAATCATCCTAAAGAATAAAAACATCACCAGGAGAAGGAGTCTCCTGTGCTGAGTTAGGATTCAAGAGAAAATCCAGTGGAAATATAACATTAGCTCTATTGACATTTCAATGTAAACAAGATGCAGAAGCTGTGAGGGCTTTGCCAAATTCTTCATGCAAAGCTTGAAAGCCTAGTTATTTGTTTTATTGTTGAAACCACCACCCCTACATGGGATATTTCTGAAATTTGTCCTGGAGTCCTAATAAATGTATGGAGGTTGAATCTATCATGTCCACCTCTGGAAGTTGGAGTATAAAACTAAGAGTTGAGACAAACTCTTAATGGGTTGTGTACAAAAAAGAATGAGTTCTCATATCATCGGTGGAACGGTAACCCTCATATATTATTAGTATAAACTCTTTATAGAGCAATTTGCCAATACCTATCAAATGTTAAATGCTCATGCCATTTAAACCAGCAGTTCGTTCATTAACTCATCCAACAAATATTTACTGAATACTACATCACTGGAGGGTGCTGAGATACAGTGGTAAAGAGAACAAAGTTTCATCCCTCATGGTACTTACATTCTATTGGTAGAAAGACATAACAAAGAAGTACATATAATATTTCAGGTGATGATACATGGCATGCTGAAAAATAAATTTGATTAAAGGGAACGAAGAATACCAAGGTGGGATGATGTTCCTTAGGGAAGGCCACTCTGATCAAGTGAAGACTAAGTAGATGCCTGAAGGGAATGAAGGAGTGAGCTAGATACCTGAGAAAAGAATGTTCCAGGCATGAGGACAATCGGTGCTCTGAGGTCAGGGTGAAGTTGGCATATTAAGGAGCAGAAATTAGACCAGTGTGGCCAGAGCAAAGTGAGATAAGTCAGAGAGGTGGCAGGACCCAAAACATGCAGTTACAAATCAGATTATATAGTTTCTCCAGTCCTTTTAAGCTACAGGAGATTGGAAGTCACTGGGAATTCCTGAGCAGAAGAGAATATAGTATAATGTTTTAGACAACCACTAAGACTTCTTTTTTTTCCCCGTAGTGACTTCTTATGCACAGAATGAGTTGTAGGGAAGTAATACAGAAGGAGAGAGGCCAGTTAGGAGGCCACTGTAATAACCCAGGGAAGACAGGCGGGTGGTCTGGACCAAAGTCAGTATCCACGGAGTGAAAAGAATTGATCATAGTTTGAACAGAATTTGCTAATCAGATTTGCTGACAGTTTGGATGTCAGAGAAAGAGAGCAAGGATGAATACAAAGTTTTGGACCTGATTTACTAAAATAGGGAAAGTTTCAAAGGAACAGGTTTTAAGAGATGGATATGGGCAAATTAGTAGTTCATTCAGTTTTAGAAATGTTGACTTTGAGAATCATTTTAGACATCCAAATGGAGATCATTAGGTGAGCAAATGAATACACGAATCTAGACTCAGAACAGACATCAGGCTGGGAACATATATTTTGGACTTGTCATTGTAACAGTATTTAAAATCAAGCAAGATCTAGGGAGTAGGTCTTGATAGAACAGAAAAGAGGTCTTATTTTAAGAATTTACTGTACCTATACATTCATGAATATGTAAGAAGATACATAGATAGAGATGTCTCTCTCTATATAAACATATATACACATTCATAGGAACATTATTAAGCAAAAGATTGATAGCAATAAAAATCCACTGATAAGTAACTGTAGAAGTAATTATAATACAACCTTACAGTGGAATATTATTCAGTAATCTGTTAAAAAAATGAAACCACTTCTTCTAAGATAATTCTTAAAGGTAAAAACTGAATAGGGCACGTGGGTGGCTCGGTCAGTTAAGTATCTGACTGGTTCAGATCATGATTTCATGGTTCCTGAATTTGAGTCCTACATTGGGTGAGCTCATGCCCTGCTCTGGGTGAGCTCCACTTTGGGTGCCTCTCTTTCTCTCTCTCTCTCTCTCTTTCTCCTCCTTTTCTCCTCCCTCTCTCTTTCTCTCTGCCATCACACACACATACATGCGCGCGCGCGCACACACACACACACACGACAATACATTTCTACATGCTAACAGTGAACCTGTGGAAATTGAAATTAAAAACACAAACCAATTACAATAATCATTTCACAATGTAAACACATATTAAATAATCATGTTGTACATATTTTAAAAATCATGTTGTATAACCTAAATATACACAATTTTAATTTTCAATCATCCCTCAATAAAGCTGGGGGGGAAAACCCAACATATCATTTACAACCACTTCATAAAAAAATAAAACCCTTAGATAAAAACATGTATAGAATACCTGTCTGCTGAAAATTACACTATGCTGCTGAGATAAATCAATGACTGAAGAGCATAGCAAATATTCAACACAGTAAAGATATCACTTCTACCTAAATTAATATATAGGTATAATGTAATTATAGTTGATCCTTGAACAACACATATTTGAACTGCATGGGTCCACTTATACACAGATTTTTTTATATATATAAATATGCTACAGTACTGTAAATTTTCTTCCTTATGATTTTCTTTTTTTTAAGTTTATCTATCTATCGAGAGAGAGAGAGAGAGAGAGCACAGGAGAGGGGCAGTAAGAGAAGGAGAGAGCGAAATCCAAGCAGGCTCCATGCTATAAGCACAGAGCTCAACCCAGAGCTCAATGTCATGAACCAGGAGATCATGACCTGAGCCAAAATCAAGAGTAGGACACTTACCTGACTGAGCCACGCAGGAACCCCTTCCTTATGATTTTCTTAATAACATTTTATTTTCTCTAGCTTACTTTATTGTAAGATGCAGTATATAACACATGTAACACACAAAATGTGTGTTAATCAACTGTGTTGGTAAGGGTTCTAGTCATTAATAGGCTATTAATAGCTAAGTTTTGGGGAAGTCAAAGTAATAGGCAGATTTTTACATTGTTCAAGAATCAACTGGACTATAAAAATCCCAACAAAGATTGTGTATAGATAGACAAGTTTATTCTGAAATTAAAGTGAAAAGTTACAATCCCTAGAATAGCTAAATGGACAAGGAAGAATAAAGTGGAAAGAATTAGTCTGACTAATTTCATGCTTCATTATATAATATAGTCATTTAGACAATGCAATATTGGTGGATGGATAGACACAAAGATCAATAGAACAGAAGACACATAATTAGACCCATACAAATATGTGCAATTGATTGTTAATAAAAGTGCAAAAGCAATTTGCTGGAAGGAGGATAGTATCTTCAAGTGATGTTGGAGTAATTGGGTAATAGGCAAAAAAACAAAACCAAACAAACAAAAAATGAGCCTCAGCGTAAATCTCACATCTTATACAAAAATTAACTTGAAATAGGCCATGGACTTCAATGTAGAATGTAAAACTATAAAACTTTTAGAAAAAACATAGGAGAAAATCTTTGAGAGCTAGGGCTAGACAGAGAGAGTTCTTGCCTCCAAAACACAATTCATAGAAAGAAAGATTGATAAACTGGATCATCAAAATGATCAAAATTAAAACATCTCATTCTGTAGGAGTCCATAAAAAGAAAATGAAAAGACAGGCAACAGCCTGCAAGATAATACTTTCAAGCAGGGTCAACCAAGGACTGGTATCTAAAAATGTATTTTTAAACTCTCAAAACTCAACAATAAAAAGTAAAACAATCCAATTAGAAAAAGGGCAATGAATAGACATTTCAATGGAGAGGATATGCGGATGACAGAGGCACATGAAAAGATGTTCAACATCACTAGCCATCAGGGAAAAGCAAATTAAAATCATAATGAGATATCATTACACATCAAACAGAATGGCTAAAATAAATAATGGTGACATCACCCAACCCTGGCATGGGTCCAGAGACACTGGATCCTTTACACATTGCTGATAGAAATGTAAAACGGTACAGTCACTGCGGAAAAGTTTGTCAGTTTCTTCTAAAACCAAACATGCAATCACCATACAAACCAGCAATCACACACTTGGGCATTTATCACAGAAAACTGAAAACTTATGTTCACACAAAAATCTGTATATAAATATTCATAGAAGCTTTATTCATAATAGTAAAAAACTGGAAACAGCCCAGATGTTCTTCAACAGATAAACAGTGAAAAAAAAAAAAAAGGTGCATATACACACAGCCAATAACAATGCTCAGGATGAAAAAGCCAATCCCAAAAGGTACCGTGCTGTATGACTCCATTTGCATAACATTTTGTTTAAAATGACAAATATTTTGAAATGAAGAAAAGATTAGTGAATGACAAGAGCTAGGGACAGAGAAGTGGGACAGAGGGAGGTGGTGTGACTATAACATAGTGTGACTATAACATAGTGTGACTATACCACCTGTGGTGGTAGAAATGTTCAGCATCTTGACTGTGGCAGGGGATACAGGAAACCAGACATAATGAAAGTGACTAGAACTGAATACCTATACTCTCTCTCACACACAGAAGAATACAAAGGAAAATGGGATATGTGAATAAGATCAATAGATTGAATCAACGTTGATATCCTAAATGTGATATTAGCCTAAGAGTTTTGCAAAATGCTACCATTAATGCAAAGTGGATAAAAGAGTACATGAAATTTCTCTAAGCTATTTCTTACAACTGTATGGAAATCTACAATGATCTCTTTAACACTTTCAATTAAAAAATGATTGTTTAAATAAACCATAAAATATTTTAAAAAGGAAGAAAGAGGCTGCTCTTTTACACTGATAAGGAAGATATCAGATATTTATGTGATTTCAATTATCCATGACATTATAAATAAAATCACAAGGTACATAAGAGAGACCTACCATTATAAGGAAAAGGGGGATATATAGACCAGCCTTGGATAGGACAATCAAGGAACTATCAATAGTAGTTGTCTCTGGGGAGGGAACCAGGGAGCAGAGATGGGAGGGGAGACTCACTTTTCACATCACCTTTTGAATTTTAACCCATGGGTATGTATTGCCGATGCTCCCAAAGAAATAATTAATTTAAATGTAAGCTGTTCTAGAATGAAAATGGACAAGGCTGAATAATATAATAATAACACAGAGGGGCGTCTGGGTGGCTTTGTCGGTTAAGCGTCCGACTTTCGCTTAGGTCATGATCTCGCGGTTGGTGGGTTCGAGCCCCGTGTCGGGCTCTGTGCTGACTGCCAGCTCAGAGCCTGGAGGCTATTTCGGAGTCTGTGTCTCCCTCTCTCTCTGACCCTCCCCTGCTCATGCTGTCTCTCTCTCTCTCTCCTAGAAATAAATAAAAATATTTAAAAATAATAATAATAACACAGAGAACAATCAACCAATACATATTTTTTAACGGTCCCCCAAGAGAGATGCACAGATAAGTGCTATGAGTCAGAATGATGTGCAAAAGGCATTACCAATATCAAGTCAGGGGGCAAATAATTTACAAACAGGGAGAAATAAATAGTATTATATGGCAACTGTTCTAAGTGCCAATAGAGTGGCCCAGGCAGTGAGGACTATGGAAAGTTAGTGACAGTGGAGACTTTGGAAAGGTGGGGCAGAAGAAGTTTTCCTACAACAGGTAGTACAACTTTGACCTTGAAGTTCAGAAAGAATTTGAACAGGGAAAGAGGGAACTAGTTTGAAGATCTGCAGGTGAATTAATAACAGAAGTGATATCTTATATTTTCATAATGCCCTAGAGATTACCAAGCATTTTCAAATTATTAAAGGACTAATAAAAGCCCTCTGAAATGGGTATTAATATTTTGCACATGTGCAAACTGAAGACTAGAAAAATTAAATGGAGTTCCCAATTCCCCAAGTCTCATAAGCTAAAGGGAATAGAATAGAACTGGGGGCCCTGACTGCTAAGGATTCACTCATTCCACTCTTTATGGAACAACAAATATTCAGATGACCAATATATTAAAGATATATAGGCTGTATGTCCAGTCCAGTCCAGTCAAAAGGGGCTCTACCATGAGAGAGAAAAATTTAAACCCAGGAAACAGACCATTGTCAAAACTGTGTTTGTTTCTAGATGCATCAATAAGAAGGAAGGATGAAAAATAAGTTCTGTTGAACCCTCATCATGTGCCAGCCATTATGTTGAGTGTTTTTCATAAGCCTGTTTATTTTATCCTCACCATAACCTTGTAATTTAAAATTTTTTAATGTTTTTTATTTATTTCTGAGAGAGAAAGAGAGAGACAGAGGGAGCAGGGAAGGGTCAGAGAGAGAGGGAGACACAGAATCCGAAACAGGCTCCAGGCTCTGAGCTGGCTGTCAGCGCAGAGCCCGACACAGGGCTTGAACCCACAAACTGTGAGGTCATGACCTGAGCCTAAGTCGGACGTTTAACCAACTGAGCCACCCAGGCGCACCCATAACCTTGTAATGTAAATATATTTAATCCTGATTTTGCAGACAAGAAACTTGGGAACCAAGGAAATACACAACATGACTCCAGTTACAACGTTATTATGGGACAGAGTTAGAATGTGAATCCAGACTGGTCTTCCTCTCCATCCCATGCTCTTTCCACATCACTGGGTATCATGTTTTGCTAAAATTACCAATATACCCTAACAGGCTATTGTCAGGGAAATGAAAAAAGTCTGGCCTAAAATTTTAAGAATGGTTATAAAAATAGTAATTATTATTTCACACATTATTTAATATTTTCTATTTCTTCTTTTGATCTTTATAACCACTCTATAGTTGTAAGAAACAAAACTAATATGGTCTGTCCATGAGTCAGAATCTGCTTTGTCCTCATATACTCACAGATATGTAAATATCAAAGCTGGGAGGATCCTAAGATATAAATCATATTGTCAAGGCTGGTCATTTTATAGATGAGGAAGTAAAGGCCTAGAGAAATAGAGGGACTTCCTCAAGGTCGCAGAGTTGATCAGTTAAAGACATGGGACCAGCATTGGTCCCACTGGTGGGAGAGAAATTATTGCTAGCAAGATGCAATAGTAAATCAAATCAAGCCCTGAAACATATGGACTCCACAGACTTGGCTGTTAAGGAAGATAAAAAATGAAAGGATGGAGGCAACTATTTAAACAGGAACCTCAACAACAATTGGGCTTTACAGATCACAAGGACAAAAATCAATCTTTATTCACCGTCTAAAACCGAATCAGATATCTCAAAGGGATACACGTAAACACACACACCACCATCTCTGAAAACAAACACTAAAAAATCAATTCCATTTTATGAATTTGGATCCTGGGAAATATATTACTCCACTGACATGGTGTCTTTGATTTGGATTTGGCTTTAAAGAACACTTTTTTTTTAATGTTTTATTTATTTCTAGGAGAGAGAGAGAGAGAGACAGCGTGAGCAGGGGAGGGTCAGAGAGAGAGGGAGTCACAGACTGAAACAGGCTCCAGGCTCTGAGCTGGCAGTCAGCACAGAGCCCGACGCGGGGCTCGAACCCATGAACCGCGAGATCATGACCTAAGCGAAAGTCGGACGCTTAACCGACTAAGCCACGGAGGTGCCCCTTAAAGAACACTTTTAAAAGTGGCCATGTGCCAGACACAGACATGAAAACATACAATCTTACAGACAGCAGTATATACAGACTTCATTTAGCCCATTCCTTCCATTTGTAGATAAAGAGACTAGGACTCAGAACAGAACGAGGACTCAGAATAGAAACAGATAGTCCCAAGTTGATCATTTGCTATTGAGATCAGGAGTAAAAGTCAAGTTAGCTAGTGCCTGGTCAGTAGGAGCATGGAGTTTAGAGGCAAATCTGTGTTCCAGTTCTGGCTTCACCACCTGTCTGCCTGACTATAGTAGAGATATTTGTAGCTAACATACGTTTACTGCAAAGCCTGCCTCCCTTGCCTGCCTCCTCTGTAAGGCCAGAGAAAGACAAATACTCATTTTCCCAGCAGCTAAGGGGACTCCTGTGACACAACTCTGGCCAATGAGATGTAAGTGGAAGTCAGCCAGGGGCTTTGAGAAGAATTTTTCTTTTTATGATTAAAGAAACACACATGGCTTGGAATTGCCCCCATTCACTTGCTTCTCCCTTTAACACAGCAAGCACTTCAGGTCATAACCATACTGTGCCCGGCATAAAGAAGAAAAGCCAACCCAGTGGACAGGACAGAGGCAGAGCAAAAGCTTAGAAAGAACTTGGGTCCTTTCTATCCAGTTGTGAGTCCTAATTTCTTTATCTGCAAGTCGAAGGAATGGCTAAATAAAGTCTGTATATCCTGCTGTCTATAAGGTTGTATATTACTGAAGTGGAATCAGTATCAACAGCACCACCAGAATTCTTGTTTGAGGGGGGAAAAAAACAACTTCCGTCTGTTTAATAAGCATTAGCTGTTTTTATATTAATTGCAGCCAAGAAAAAAACTATATAGTTACCTTGAATAAATTAGTCTCTCTAAGCCTCAATTGTTATATCTATAAAATGAAAAACAAGCATACCTACTACATGAGTCTCCTGTCACTATTCATTCAGTACATATTAACTGAGCACCTGCTAACTACTGAGATAGACACCATTCTGGGAGTTGACAATATAGCAGTAAATTAAAGAGTCTTTCAACGATGGATCACACTTTCTAGCCTTGAGAGACAGACATAAAAAACTAAATATAAGAAATGTCATGTATTGAGTGGACTAAAGTCCGAAACGCATGTGAAGGACCCAACACAGGGCTAGGCACAGAGTAGGGCTTTCAATAGCAGCAGCTACTATTATTTTTGTGGTCATTCAATAAATACTTCTGAAATTCTTAGGACTTACTCCAAACCTACATATATTTGAATTATTAGAAATGAGGAGATCTCAAGCCAGCCCATATTGTCACAGGAAATCCCTGCACTCTGTGCTGATTAACTTTCTCTCCTCAAGCTGGAAACATTTGCTTTTAAAGCTTGAGGCTCCTAGGTTCACATGCTTTTAGATCTTTTCAGTACCAGGACTTGTTCTGAGGGATCAAGCCAGAAAGGCTAACATGGCTGGAAATGAAGAGGTTGGAGAGGAGTGGGGATTTGCTACAGGTGGCTGTCTCTCTGTGACTAGTAACCTGGAGGACTTTATTTGGAGCAATTAATCCATGCCAATGATGTCACTGACCACTTCCCTTAGGAGATGGCCAGGAGACATGTAACTGGGACCGGACAATAGAGTCCAAAATGCCTTTGTTTTTTGAGTATCATTTTAATAAAGCACTGATTTCATGAGTGAGAATCATAGGTGGTGATACATGGAGTTAGACCTCAAAAAAAAAAAAAAAAAAAACCAAACCAAAAACCTTGCATATACCATTGGGTAAATCCAGACAGGCTCTCATCTTGGATCCACCAATGGTTTTCTGTGTGATCCTAAGCAATCCCTTCCCTTCTCTAGACCTCGGTTTTCCCATCAGTACAATGATGGAGCTGGACTAGACTGAATCTAAGGGACCTTGCAGCTCTGTCATCCCGTCATTCTACTTTTTTCAAATCATCTGCTCCGGTGAGCCTCCCTCCTTCTAGCAGCCATGGGAAAGGGGTGCCTCTCTCAGCATATTTGCTAATGCCCAGCCGCCAGTGAAAAAAACTGCTGACGGCCGCTCTGGCTGCCTTCGTGTTGTTCAACACCTACTTACAGCTCTAATCGGCTAGTTTTCACGCCCAGGCGATGAGGATTGATTGCTGACATTGACCTGGCAAGGAGAGGATCCTACAATCACCAGCCAAAGTGACTTAGGCATGCGGGCTGGAATTTGGCAAGTGGTGCTATGGAGGGGAGAGCAAATATGGAAAACAAGAACAGGAAGCGTTTCCGTGCAGTGGTCAAGAACACTAGTTGTAGAGTCAGGCATATCTGGGTTTTATTCCTTCCTCTCACACAGTCTAGCTGTGTGAACTTGGTCATGTCACATCACATCTGTGAACACGTTTCTCAATAGCAGTGGATCCTGTCCCCACTGTCCCACAGAGGGCATCTTGATGGGTCTCCATAGCATGGTCTTTTCTGTTTGCCAGTGATTGCATGCATGATGTGACCCAATCATGGCCACTGAGAACTAAGAAGAATTATTCTGGGTAACTTCTCAGAAGTTTTCCTTGCTAAAAAAAAGTACTACACAAAAACGGTACCTGCAGACTCCTTGATCTTTAAAGTTCTTATACTAATTTAAGTCATCCTGGGTATATGAATGTCCATGAATGTCCACTATCTGCTGATAGACCTAGTACAGCAGAGCAAAAAGAAGAAATCTGGGGTTAGTGATGATGCTAAGCCACCAATTCTTCACAACCCTGGATCTGCCCTATTCCCTGACTGCTTGCTCTTACAGGATGAGAAAATAAGTCACTATTAATAAAACAATTTATAGTGGGTTTTCTGCTCATTGTACCCAAAAGCTTTCTAAGAGCAATAGTCATTATAGCTGCTGTTATCATTTCTAAGATTCTACTGTCCAGAGTAGTAATAAAAAGCACCTTATACCTGGTTCCTTACTATTAAAATAGAGATACACCTCTGAAAATCACAAAGATTTGAAAAGTCATAAGGATCTATATGGAATATTGTTAGTACCACCCTGTCATTGGTAATCCCTGATTGGTAAGGAAAATACAGCTGCTAGGGGTCAGAACTGGTTCTTTACTGTGGCTCTGACACTAATTTCCTTGATGACATTAGACAAGTCCCTTCCCTTCTCTAGATCTTAGTTTCTCTATCTGTAAAATTAGGGTCTTGGACCAGTTTAATCTAAGGTCATTCTTGGAAATGATATTCTATGAATCAAAATGATATCTTTTTATTTTATACACAGAAAAAAACTGCTGGTGGAGATGACCAAAAATCTAGTGGAAAAGCTATGTGGACATCTTGTAAGTGCTGTGCACTGTGTTTAGTGCTGTATGCTGCAGTTAGCTATCACACACAGCCCCCACCTGCGCAAGATCCCACCTCACTGTCCTCTCACCATGAGACCATCTACTGCACCCCACCTTCACCTCTAGCTCTCCTGTCAGACAATTTCCCCAGGACCTCAATCAACAAAGAAAACACTGCCTGCAAGTTCTCAGTATTTTTTTTCTCATGAAGAACCAGCTATTTAAAACACTAAAAGCAAAGCCTGTCAAAATGAAATTATTTTGGCTTGATGCAGAATCGTTTACTAAAACAGACTAAAACTCTCAACACAGATCAATCCACTCCAGACACAACACCAGATGGAGCAGAAGTCAATGCCACTTTACCTGTTTTCCAAGTAGACAAAGCAAGTTTGCCTTGTGCCTTGTGCATGTAGACTGACAGAGAGCCTTCCCAGCTGTATAGCATGCAGTCCTTTAAATGTCCTCTTACATGACTGCCTCCAACAAGAAGGCAAAGTGGGGGGGGGGGGGGGAAATATANATAATATTTGAAGCCAAAATCTGGCTCTGTTCAGTTCATTCTTCCTCCCTCTTTCTCTCAAAATGCGTATACATTCTATTCTAGGCATTAACATCACTCTCCGACATATATATTTTCTCCCTTCCAATCGATCCCAAAATTTCAAATATATGTTCCGGTGCAGGGGGTGGGGGAGAGAGTAGGTCCCTTCCCAGGCCAGAACAGTAAATTGTGCTGATCTACACTCGTCATTGTAATCTGTCTCTTTCCTCTCCAATTGCTAGGTGTCTCACAGCCAGCATGTGTTCCAGGGGTCTCGAAGACCATGCAAACATTTGATGATTGCTAGAAGATCTTATGACTAAACCTTATTATCACAAAAAGATACACCATAGGATCAGCAATGGAAAAAGACACAAAGAGGAACCTGGAGACATTCATGCACAGGCTATGCTCTAGTATCTCTCTCTGGTGAGAAGACACATGAGTGTGTTCCCTTCACCAGCAATTAGAAAGAAAAATTTTCAGTGACATCTGAAAATTCAAACGTTCCACCTCGGGAAGCCCATTTGAACCCAGCCCCAAGGTTTGTACTGGGGGCTGTTCAGGTCAGCACTCTTTGCCCAGCTCGTACCCAAATTCCATACTCTAAGAAGAAAAGCAAGTGTTAAACAATAATTGCACTGTTTGTACAAACAGTGTCAGAGCCATAAGCCACCCTTACTGATTCGGGAATGCGTCAACTACTGAGTTCCCAGATGCCAGTCCTGGGCCAACCTTGCCAGCAGACTTTTCTAAAGGTAGCAGCCTGCGACCTGCTAGGTTAACTCTTTTCTGCATAACACATGACTCAGTTCTGATCAATGTGACATCAAGAGAAGTCTGCTGGAAACTTTCTTTCTGGGAACATAATAGATCTGCATGAGGCAAAGTCCTTTATTCTATTACTTCCTGCTTACTGGGACGTTGATTAAAGACATAATATCCGGAGCTGAGGCATCAATCTTGCAACAGTGAGGAAAAAAGCATGAGGAATAAAACACAACTAGTTGAATATGGCCAAAAAGAAAGAGAAATATGCCTGGGTCCTTGAGAGAATGAGCAACTAAATTAATACTAACTGCCTCCTACCTGCACATCTGAGGGAAACAAGTCCAAGCAGGCTCAAGCCACGGCCAGGATCCAGCCACTGCATCATTATTTGCAGGCAGATTCAAGCCTCACTGACATAAAAATCAAGCAAAAACAACTGCAACTCTTTTTCATGAAGCCAGTCTAGTGGGGAAGACAGACGCCCAAGCAAGTATACCAATGAGTGTGTAATTGCAAACAGGGACAAGTGTTTTGAAGAAAAGCAATGTAGTCACATAAGAATATAGAATGAGGAAACTGACCTAGGTTGGTTACAAAAGGGGAGGGACCATCCATGGAAACCTTTGTTAAAGTTCTTTATTTCCACATGGTAAATGGCCCCGCAAGGTAATAGCTTAAGACAATCACCTTATTTTGGTCATGATTTGGGCATTAGATATTCTGGAAAGGCTTAGCTGGGAACTCTCTCTTGGAATATCTAATGGAGTTTCAATCAGATATCAACTAAGGCTGCAGTCATCTGAAGATTTGACTGAGCTGGATATTTAAGATGGGTTACTCACAAGGCTGGTAGTTGATGCTGGCTGTCATTTGGGGGCTCAGCGGGCTGCTGATCAGAGCACTGATACATGGCTTTGCCAGCATAGAGTCTCAGGAAAAGTCGGAGTTCCTGAAAGATGGCTCAGGACTCCAAGTACAACTGTAGCAAAGAACAAGGTAGAAACCACATGGTATCCTACAACCCCATTTCAGAAATTAATTTGCACCTTGCTCCTGGTCAAAACAGCCATAAAATGGGGAGCCGTTTTGGGTGGCTCAGTGGGTTAAGCGTCCGGCTTCAGCTCAGGTCATGATCTCACGGTTCGTGGGTTTGAGCCCCGCATCGGCCTCTGTGCTGACAGCTCAGAGCCTGAAGCCTGATTCAGATTCTGTATCTCCCTCTCTCTCTGACCCTCCCCTGTTCACACTGTCTCTCTCTCAGAAATAAATAAAACATTAAAAAAATTTTTTTTAAAACAGCCATAAAACTGCCCAGATCCATGAGCCGGGCTACAGACTTCTCTTCTATCAGTGGAAAAGATGCCAAAAAATGTATGGGTCTATTTTTAAACCTCCATACCCTTCCTTAGGAGATGAGAGAGGAACTAATATCTGGAGACTGAGTAGGAAGTTTTAGGCAGGCAGAAGAGGAAGGGCGATATGACATCCACAGAAAACAACCTGTTCAAAGAAAAACCCAGGAGTAGAAGAAAGCACGGCACATTGAAGAATAACGAGAAGGCCAGTGTGGCTGGAGCACAAAAAGCAAGGTACAGGGGACAGGGTGGAGACGCAGTGGGTTAAAGGGAAATCGTGCTGGGCCTTGGAGGTGGTGGTAAGGATCTGAATCTTTATTCTAAGAGGCAGTATCCGGGTAACCTTGAACAAGTCACTTAACACTAGTGTCACTCGATCTGTTAAATGGACTTGGATACTGACCGTCTGCACCTTATAAATCTGTCAGAAGGTTTACTATGTTAATATGTACATGGCAACTGCTCAAAAAGTGGTAGTTGTGACTATTATTTTGGTTATCATCATACTTGTATTATATTACTAGATAGGGCATCCACCTTGCAGATAGAAAACTGAGGCACTGAGTTTAAGAGGCTCAGAATACTCAAAAAATAAGCAGCTTGGCAAGGATTGAACCCAAGCCTCTTAGCCCCCTGGTCAGTGTCCTTCCTTCCTCCCCACACCCAAGTGCAAAGTCTAAGGACAGCCTTAGCTTAGAGACTGAGATGAGGGCTGGTGAGGAAAGAGGACTCGAAAGCTGAGCAGTGTACCCACAAACTGACACTTCCTAGATTTCTAGATGTTGTCTGCTAGCCATGGTAGATTTCAAGAATGCCATCAGCAAACTGAGGCCATCTCTACTACAAGCTTAAGGATGAGAGAGTCTTGTCCACATGTAAGCAACACAATAAGTGACGGAACAAGGGGCAAGTTTGTTGACTTTGCCACAAAAAGAATCCCTGCTCAACATTTACTGACTCTGTAACCTTGAGCAAGTCACTAAACCCCATTGAGCCTCAGTTACCCCATCTCTAAAATGGGAATAACACCTATCCCATTGAGTTATTTTAAGAATAAGGGAGCGGGGCACCTGAGTGGCTCGATCAGTTGAGTGTCTGACTTCAGCTCAGGTCATGGTCTCACAGTTTGTGGGCTCAAGCCCGCGTTGGGCTCTGTGCTGACAGCTCAGAGTCTGGAGCTTGCTTCGGATTCTATCTCTGTCTCCCCTGCTCATTCTTTCTCAAAATATAAAATAAACATTAAGAAAAACAATTAAAAAAAAAAAAGAATAAGGGAGAAAAGGTATTTGAAATACTTGGAGACCCAACAGTACCAAATAAATGTCTTCTTTTTCACTCACAAGTCAATCAACCATGAAAACATTGAAATAACACTGATTCATTCAACCAGATCTTCTCATTGCTAATGACAATATAAAGATGAAGCAAACACTGACTGGTCTCTGTGCTGGTCTATAAATCTACCTAGCAGTTTCCAGATTCAGAATCTTGCCCTTTTGCTATTCCTGTACCCAGAACTTCTCTCTTACATAGATTGCTCCTCAGCTGATTCCGATTTCTGCTCAAATAAAGAGGGGATGAGAAAAGGCTTCAGGAGCTAGGATCTCATAACAGGTGGGATTTGATAATGTAGAAATCAGGGCAGAGGGCATATCAAGTGAAAAGAACAGCATGAATTAAAGCACATGGTGGGAAAAGAGGACATCCAGATGGCCAACAGACACATGAAACGATGCTCANTGGTGGGAAAAGTGAAGATACTATTTGGGACCATGGTGGACATGCACGAACTATATAGTAAGAGGAAACGTGGGGAGATAGGATAGGGATGGTACACTAACACCAGTGAGGTCTGAAAGTTGTTCTAAACAGTCACGAGTACTGACACATCAGGGCCCAAGGCCCTGACCTGTTATTAACCCAACAATCAATCCACAGACATACATCTACCCATTTATATCTCACATCTTTCTCTCTCCTCACCCCATGTCACCTGTGTTCTTGTGCTCTCTCTTACACACACACACACACACACACACACAAAGGACCACCTGCCCATTTAGTTCTCTTATAAGCCTGGGGACTCACTTGCTAATGAGGAGCTAAGGGAGAAGCCCATCCCTGATGGAAATCAGACTAGCAGACAAATTATGGAAACATAGCAAGGGCCACAGGGTTGAGTAAATAACATGCCTACTGATTGACTCAGAGACAAAGGAATAAGAGGAGAAGAAAGGGAGGAAGGAAGGCAGGAGGAAGGGGTGAGAAATGAGAGAGAGAGAGAGGAAACTGGAAAAAACTCTAAAGTTCCCACTTACCCTGAGGTGAGAAAGTAGCTGCCAAAACCATTCTTCCTGAGTCACCGTTGTGGGTAGGTAGAGAACGCTGTGTGAGCTAATATTCAGGGACCCATCTTTCACAGCCTATAAATATCTCTCCTGCCCCTGGTTGGGTCTAACCACCTAAACTGTTTCCAGTTAGGACTGCAGGCATCTTGGAGTCCAGGGTTAAAATGTAAATAGCTCCAGGAGGAATCCAACATGAAGCCATTATCAACAATTAGCATTTCCATAGGGATCAGAATCACAGAAGGAGAGGTTCTCAAGATAGGAAGGGATTTTTAAAGGTTACTTTATGCAATAATTTACTAACATCTGGGACATCAGACAATATTCTCAGGAGAGAAAAGTACAGTCCCTGCTCTAGATCTGTCTTATCCATCTACCTTCATCTCCTCTTCCCTAAGACTCACTCATTCATTCATTCATTCATTCACTCATTCATTCATTCATTCTACAACTGCTGTTTGAATACTGTCCTAGGCATTAGTGATACCAAACAAGGTCTTGACATTCTAGTGGGAAAGTTCGACAGTTATAAAGGAACTGCTTTTTCTTTGATTTCCCCATCCTTAATCTTCTTCTCCAAACATGCCTGTGGTGCGTACCAAACCATACCTTACACTGCTATCTCTCTTTTGGGAGAGCCTACTGCCTTATGGAAAGTCTCCTACCATTTAATTCCTATTTGTGCTTTAATTGTTTGTGTGTGCTTTTTCTGCTCTCACATTCAGATGGTGAGTTCCTGAAGGGCAGAGACATTGTTTTGCTTCTCTGTACCTCTGACGAAGCCACGCCCAGGACAAATCACACAACAGGAATCCGAGGATTTAACAATCCCCCTGAATCACAGCTATTGTTTCTCACCACTAAACTCCTGCTATTCCGTAAAAACTCTACAGGCATTTTTTAAATACACAAATACTGGTTGATCGATATGCAGAGAAGATATTCCAGGTAAAGTATCCTGAGGAAAAGGCAGGGCACAGGATGGGCAGCAATCATATTCTAGACTTAAAGCTGGTTACCTCCACAGGAAAAAGTACATACTAGAAGGGAACAGGAAGGGATAGAGAAACTCTGACCTTATCATTTTGTTAATGCTTATTCCCAGACATGAGGTGGACAAAAATACCTTTTAACTTGGCACTTAGGGACTGAAGGACAGATTATTTAATTGATCTGGCTTATTGACTGATTAATTGCAACCCTCAACATATATACTGAGAATCTATTAAATGCCAGGCACTCTACTAGGCTCTTGGGAGGACAGAACCTGCTCGGAGTGGATCGTGTGAGGCCACGGGTCATGATTATGACGGTCTCTTCCCTGGGTGTCCAGAGGGCAGACAGCAGATGAATATGTGCAGTTATGAATAGCAATGACCTTCAATCCTTTTGTCCCGGACGGGAAATATCCAGTGCTGCAGGGCAAGACAGAAGTGCTCTTGGAGAGGCTGTCAGATGGGGCTTCCTAATCTCCTCGCTGCCCTGGGCCTGCCTGGTCAGTTAAATCACACCTCCGTGTGCTCATTTATTCTACAACTGGATCTGAAATACCCTATGTCTAGCGGGTTCTGGAAGTAGACAGCCAGGATTCTATTCCCGCTCCTCCTCTCCTTAGTGGTGATGGGAACCTGGACAGCATATTGAATGACAGGGCCTTAGTTTTCTCATCTATAAAGTGGGGATAGTAAAAGCACCTGCAACTGAGAATAAAGACTTCACTATTTCTGACACATGGCGCATGTCTAATAACGCTCGGCTGCAGATAACGATTTGTGCCAGAAGATACACCTGTCGTGCCCACACTCGCTGCCTAGAGAGGGAGCCTAGCAATTGCAATGCAGTGAGCGAGGCACGGCTGTGGGATAAAGGAGAGGGAATGAGAGGGCAGAACAGGGGCCGGGAGCCCTTAGTCAGGGGGTCGTGGAGAGTTGCTAGGAGAACGTTGAAGGCTGTCATGAGATGTGACAGATCTGCCCATCAAAGAGGTCAGGAAATAAAGCTCCAGGTGGAGCACATTTAACATCTCAGATGTCAGAGGGGGCATGATCTGTGCAAGGAAATTGAAACTTCAGTGTGGCACAGAGGTCACATGAAGAGATGGCAACAAGAAAAACCCAGTAAAGTGCCAAGAAAAGTGAAAACTACAGTAGCAAAACGGAGATAGCAGAATGCTAAGGTGCTTCTGCAGGGAAACAAAAACCAGAAGGCAACCCAGGTTTTACTAAAGAAAGTCCAAAAAGCTCAGGGACTTGGTGGTCCCAAGACCTCTGGAAGAGGAGGCAAGGCAGAACCGAAGGTAGGGGGATGGGCTGTAAGTATGTCTGAAGTATTGAATTTGGAAAAATACCGAGAAGTATTGAAGGTGGGTGTTGGGAAGATGGGAGTTTGTTGTACTCTTCTCTCCGTTTTGGTTTATGTTGGAAACTTTCCAGTATAGAAGGTTTAGAAAACAGTGAGGCTTCCACATGTTCTCCCAAATCTGCATAGCTGGGAAACTACCCCTAACCAATCCTGACAGAAAACTAGAAATGTATTGTGAAGAATGAATCAAATCAAGATCTCTCAATATGGAGGTATTGAGGAGAATTGAGGAAGAGGGGATCATACTCAGGGTAAGGGTACTGAGTGAATAGTTATAACCTCAATGCTGAGACTTCCCGCTTTCATTCTCCACTTACACTATCGAAACAATGACAGATTGTCCAGGCAAGATATTGGCAAAATCTTACATAAAGAATCTAACCAGCTCAAGAAAAAAGACTTCAAAAGAACAAGCACACCAGGACTTCTCATAAAGTAGCCCAACCTGTAACCTTAAAATGCAAGTGGGTACACACATACAAGGCTTTCGATTCATTTTTTGTTTCTCATCTTTACATAGGAGCAGATAGCCAAAGATAACTAGGTACCTAAATAAAGCCTTTAAAAGGAATGACAGACAAGACAACAAACAAATAAGTAAAAAAGCAACTTAGTGAAACAGAGACTATTCAGGAAAATGAAAAACCTCAAACAATAAGCACTACCACTTGCCGTTAATACCCTGAGAGAAGAGGGAAGATATTGTATCCATAAAGTAAAATTACAATGTTGTTAAAGGTATAATTAGAAAACATGAAAGAACTAGAAATTCAAAGTGTGATAAGGGAAATGAAAAGCTGGGGGAGCCTGGGTGACTCAGTCAGTTACGCATTCGACTTGGGCTCAGGTCATGAGCTCACAGTTTGTGGGTTTGAGCCCCATGTCAGGCTCTGTGCTGACAACCAGCTCAGAGCTGGAGCCTGTCTTCTGTATCTCCCTCTCTCTCTGATCCTCCCCTGCTTACGCGGTCTCTATCTCTCTCTCAAAAATAAATAAAACATTTAAAACTTTAAAAAAGAGAGAGAGATGAAAAGCTAAAGAAAGGACTGAAAGATAAAGCTGAATGGGGCATCTGGGTGGCTCAGTTGGTTGGGCATCTGACTCTTGATTTCAGCTCAGATCATGATCCCAAGGTTATGAGATTGAGCCCGGCATCAGGGAGGTTAAGATTCTCTCTCCCTCTGCCCCTCTCCCTTGCTTACATGCTCTCTATTTAAAAAAATAAAAAATTTTCTCTGACTGACTTATTTCACATAGCATAATCCCTTCCAGTTCCATCCGCGTGTTGCAAATGGCAGGATTTCATTCTTTCTCATTGCCAAGTAGTATTTCACTGTATATATAAACTACATTGTCTTTATCCATTCATCAGCTAATGGACATTTAGGCTCTGTCCATAATTTGGCTATTATTGAAAGTGCTACATTGTTGGTGGGAATGTAAGCTGGTACAACCCCTCTGGAAAACAGTGTGGAGGTTCCTCAAAAAATTAACAATAGAACTCCCCTATAACCCAGCAATAGCCCTGCTAGGAATTTACCCAAGGGATATAGAAATGCTGATGCATAGGAGCACATGTACCCCAATGTTCATAGCAGCACTCTCAACAATAGCCAAAACATGGAAAGAGCCTAAGTGTCCATCAACGGACGAATGGATCAAGAAGATGTGGTTTATCTATACCATGGAATACTACATGGCAATGAGAAACAATGAAATCTGGCCATGTGTAGCAACATGGATGGACCTTGAGGGTGTTATGCTGAGCGAAATAAGTCAGGCAGAAAAGGACAAATATCATATGTTTGCACGTATAGGAGGATTAGGAGGAACTTAACTGAGGACCATGGGGGAGAAGAAGGGGGGAAATGGTGGGGGAAAGGGAGAGAGGCAAACCATGAGAGACTCTTGAATGCTGAGAAACAAACTGAGGACTGATGGATGTGGGGGGGAGGGGGGAGATGGGCATGGAGGAGGGCACTTGTGGGGATGAGCACTGGGTGTTATATGGAAACCAACTTGACAATAAACTATTTGTAAAAAATAAATAAATAAATAAATAGAGTAGAATAAGATGCAACCATTAAAAAAAAAGAAAGAAAGTGCTACTATGAACACTGGGGTGCATGTGCCCCTATGAATCAGCACTCCTGTATCCTTTGAATAAATTCCTAGTAGTGCTATTGCTGGGTCATAGGGTGGCTCTATTTTTAATTTTTTGAGGAACTGCCACACTGTTTTCCAGAGTGTCTGCACCAGTTTGCATTCGTACCAACAGTGCAAGAGGGTTCCCGTTTCTCCACATCCTCGCCAGTAAAAAAAAAAAAAAAAAAAAGTGTTTAAAAAAGAAATAAAGATGAAGCTGAAGACATCTCCCAAACAGAAGAACAAAAAGACAAAAAGAAAAATAGGAAAGAAGATATAAGAAAAATAGAAAATCCTTTCAGAAGATGCAATATCTATACAATAGGGGTTCCAAGAACAGAGGAAATAGTGGAGAGAAAACCATCGAAGAATAAGTTCAATATAATTTCCCATGGCCAAAACACCTGAGTTTCCAGATTGGAAGACTCACTAAAAAGCCCACCATAAGAGGTGAAAATATAGCTAAGCCAAGAAACATCAATAAAAAATTCAGTGCTGAGGGGCGCCTGGGTGGCTTAGTCGGTTAAGCGTCCGACTTTCGCTTAGGTCATGATCTCGCGGTTCGTGGGTTCGAGCCCCGCGTCGGGCTCTGTGCTGACTGCCAGCTCAGAGCCTGGAGCCTGTTTCAGTCTGTGACTCCCTCTCCCTCTGACCCTCCCCTGCTCATGCTGTCTCTCTCTCTGTCTCCTAGAAAAAAAAAAAAACATTAAAAAAAAAAAAATTCAGTGCTGAAAATAAAGATCTAGGAGAGTCCACAGAGAAAAGGAAGAAAAACAGGTTATATACTAGGAATCAACAAGCAGATAGGTTTCAAATTTATCAACAGCAATCCCAGAAGCAGAAAGTGAAACACTTGACTGCAAAATCATAAGGAAAAGTAATTTCCAAGCCAGAATTCTATACCAAAACAAAATGTCAAATAGGCATGGAGATGAATTAGAAGTATTTTCAGACATGCAAATTACTTTAATTTCCACCCTGTGCATCCTCTATAAGAAAAGTACTGAATGAAGTGCTTCACCAAAATAAGGGAGTAAAACATGAAAGAGGAAGACACAGGGCTCAATGCAGGAGAGACGGGAAGGACAACTCAGCATGAAGACCCCAGAGTCAGAATAGTGTAGCAGACTCAGAGAACACCATCCAGGCTAAAGCAAGCCCGACGTTTCTAAGAGTGATGTCTCCAAGAATATTTAATTAAGAAGAATACCTAGTACTGGTAAATGTAATAAGGAGAAATTGTATCAAGAAAGGTGACACTTGAGGACAAATTTTGGGAAAAAAAATACATTTTACAAAACGAAACAAGAGACAGACATTCATTTGCTCCACAAAAAAACAAAAACAAAAACAAAAAAACACCAGAAAATTAGAGAGAAAAGGCAAAGTCATCGCAGTATTCTACATGGCTCAGCAGTAAATAACATTTACATAATGTAAACATGGACCATTCATGCAACTATTAACTATGCGATAACTACATTATGGAGCAGAGGGATTGAAAATGTGCTTGTGTGCATGGAAAGTGGTGCTTTTGGGTGAAAGCAAACTTTTTATCTTCCATCATGGGATATAAAAAGATAGTATTACACTGAAAAAAAAAAACCCACAAAGGGGCCCCATATGCATATTACTGTGAGATAATTTTTTTGAAAAGCTATAAATATGTAAAATTATTGGGCACAGTGGTATGCCTTTTTTTATAACCCTGATAGAACTATTTGACTTTAAATTTTGATATAAAAATAAAAACTAATTAAAAATAAAATTAAACAGAAAAGTCATGTTATAGTCCATTAGTGGGTCACATATAGCACTTCAGTAATGCAGCTGATCTAGTCTAATCTCTAACTGTGTTTTATAAGTAATATTATCTGAAACCCATAAGAGTGAAGAAACATGCCCAGGATCTCCTGGGATGTGGTGGGGTTAGCGGCACTACAGAAGCAAGTCTCAGATCCTTGAACAGTTTACAAACTTACAGAATTTTTGTTGATTGCACCCTGCTAACAGACCATGTCTGCCCAAAGGGTCCCTGGGCTTTAATCATTTCTGAATGAGTTCTGTAAGGACAAGCACCACAGGAGGCTTGAGGATTGCTTCTAGGAGCTTACACTCAGAGGATGAGGACCTGCACATGCCAAACCACTGTAGAATAATTAAGTACCCTAGGAACTTGCCCTTGACAATAACTCTCAACACTCCAGCACCAAGCTCTCTCTTTGGTCTTCACAGGCTTGGGCTATCGCCCCTTTGGCTAACTGAGAAATTTACATATGTGGACTTGCGTTTTTTTCTTACCTTGTCAGACAAATTTTAGAAAATAAATTAATCTTTGTTATTACACATATGAACAGTTATGTTCTCTCTAGCCTCCTATGTGACAAAGAAAACAAACTAAACACCAGTAAAGCATATATAACAGCTCAGAAGGCAACAACAAATTGAAAGGGGTATTTCAGAGGGAATAGAGTTCTACCTTTCTATTTTAAAATAGGTTTTATAAGGTTGGCCCAAAAAAATGATCAAGGTAAAGGGAAATTGTGCAGCACCTGGGTGGTTCAGTCAGTTAAACATCTCACTTCGGCTCAGGTCATGATCTCACGGTTCATGAGTTCAAGCCCCACCTTGGGCTCTGTGCTGACTGCTCAGAGCCTGGAACCTGGTTCAGATTCTGTGTCTGTCTCTCTCTCTGCCCCTCCCCCACACGCGCGCGCGCACACACACACTCTCTCTCAAAAATAAACATTTGAAAAATTGTTTAAAGAAAGAAAAAGGGAAGTTGTGAAAAAATAGGTCTCAAACACCATAGGTTAGGATGTTAATCAAGGCAAACTTTGGAAGAGAATATAGCAACAGCTCTCAAAAATTAAAATTCACTTACCTCTTAACTCAGCCATTTCTTTGCTAGGAATTTACTCAAAAGTATGCCAAGATATATGTATGAGGAAATTATTGCAGCATTGGTTATGAAGCAGCAAGAAGAGAAAAATAAAATAAAATAAAATAAAATAATAAATAAAACAAGTATCTATAAATAGCAAACTGGTCAAGTCATTAATTGTATATCCCTGCAATGTAATAATAAATAACCTTTAAAAACAAGATCGAATTAGATCGATCTTGCTGACATGGAAAGATTTCCAAGATCTAATTTTTAGTTAAAACAGCAAGGCTCAGCATACTATATTCCCATTTGTTTTACACACACACACACACCCCACACACAAACTGTCTTTCAGAAAAAGATCTGTCATCTTTGGAGAGAAGGGCTAGAGTTCAAAACAAGAGATGAGGAAGAGTTTTGCTTGGTTTTATACCTTTTAGAAAGTTTAAATTCCAATCGTATGCAAGTATAACTTTTTGTAACAGTGAATTTTAAAAACAGATAATTCATGAGCAGCAGTGGGTGAACAACTCATTCAGAGAAGAGAAATTATTTTCCTACCTTCACTCGAATGATAACATCAGTCTTGGAACTAAAATATAAGGCTCTTGCCTATTGCACTGTGTGCTTTCTATAGCTTCCCCTCTCAGTTCCCTCATCTGTCAAATGGGAATATTTGTGCACTTTCCTTCAGAAGGTGTCAGAAAAAGATGTCTGGCACCTGGTAGTCGGATCATAGTTCAGTGAGTACGTGAATGTGCATTAAGGGACATAATGCATGCCAAATGCTCTGCTAGGAGAAAGGATTATTACTTTGAAAGGGTTAATGCACTCTGCCCACCTGGGACTTCACTGTCCGACCCCTGAGTCTCCATTTGGAAAGAAGGTGACTGTCTCAGTGACTACTATGTGTGGCATGATGGATGAGAGGACCATGAAGGAGGCAGTCACCAATGGGTTGGCAGTGGCTCCTGTTGGTTTTCTGATCACATCGCTGCTGGCTGTCAAGTCCATGGCCCAGCGATTTACGGCGTCCCTGGGCAGGAGCAGCCTGCACAAGGCTCCTGCTGCTGCAGCCCAAGGACAGGAGCCAAGCTCTTGTTCTCCTTGAAGCTAGAATCTTCTCTCCTGTGGGCCAGGAGCTCTCCCTGCATCAAAGCAGAAGTAATGTACCCTGGTGCTTGCCCCAAACCCCGCCCATGGCTTTTGTACCAGGACACAACATCTGTCAGAGCAGTGACTCCATGGACAAGCTGGACAGGTGCGAGGCAGACATCTTTGCCAGACTCAGCTTCCCAAACCAGTGACAGTGAGAAAAAGGCACTCACTACCTCTATCTGCCCCTCTGACATATGCCTGACTACTGCTGCATCTTGGGACGAGCTGAGCAGAGAGCTTCCTAGAATCCATTTAACCAGCTCTTAGGCGGAATGCTGCAGGCAGCAAGAGGGGTCGGGAGGGAATACAGGGAAAGAGTGTGTACTCTGGACTTCAAAAGACCCGTGTCTAAACCCTGGCTTTGCTGCTTCTCAGCAGTGTGACCTTGGACAAATTACTCAACCTCTCTGCACCTTAATTTCCTCAACTATAAAATGACAGCCCTAATAATAATACCTACCTCAAAGGTCTGTGGTGACAATTAAATGAGATAATCAATTTGCACGGGACCTCAAGAATTATATTTAGGTCGGCTCTTCAGCAAAGAATGGACCCCACATAGAGTAGAGGGCAGAAAAATCACACCTAGTTGGAAAAATCATGAGAGTCAGTGATGAAGGAGCGACATTGCAAAAATAGGAAATACTACAAAGGAATGCACAGGAGGAGGAAAACCAGAACATTCTTAGAGTTGACACACAGCTGGGCAAGGCTGGGATGTGGGACGCCATGGGGAACGACAGGAGATGACATGGAAAGGAAAACTGTATGGACTCTGAGTGCCAGGCTGAGGAGGTGGAACACAACTTGGAAGTCAGTGGGGGCCACCTGAGCCGTGTGAGCTACTTTAGATGAGGCACTTGGCACTATCTCCCTTGGCATCAATGAGGAAAGCTATGGAGGAGCTGGACCAAAGAGGCACACTCCCTCCCAGACGTCCACTCTTCTGGAGACAACAGGCTGCCTCCAGAGGCTCTGCGGAAGGGCAAGTTTATTCAGTGGCTGTGCTTCTAAAATGCCCCAGGCACTCCTTCAAGTCTCCTTTATTGTAACATGGGGAGCCTGGGGCTACAGCTATCTCTTTCCCTCCCACAGGAGCAGGTACCACAACCAGACCTGTCCCAGAAAGTTGCAAGCGCCATCAAGTTTCTTCCACCTGGGCTCTGGTGTTTATCCAGTCAGTAACAAGTTTGATTTAGATAAAGGTCACTCAGCCTTAGGTCAATCCCTGAGCATTTTCATAATTTTTTGCTACGTCTACGTACGCCAGTTACTATTATTTATTTAGCTTTTTCTTCAGGGAACCCACTTGCTTTTGGTTTATGCTTAAATACACGTATTTGGAAAGAAGGAATCTTTCCACCTCAGCCATGAAGAGAAAAGCTCTAATAGAAGGTAACCACTGTAAACGATAAAGAAAAAATGCCACAAAGGCAAAGCATCATAGTGACAGACCTTAACTAGACTTACTGTGATCATTTTACATAAAATATAAATATAGACTATGTCACACACCTGAAACTAATATAATGTTATATGTCAATTACGCCTCTTTTTTAAAAATCATGAAAACCTAGCTAGAGTCTCTTGCTCTTTCTTTTTTGGGAAGAGAGATTGGCAAGTGTTAATGAGGTAACATATGACACCAAATTGAAAAATTCATCCTCTAACTGCAGTGAGTAAAAGAGGAAACAACCTTTTCACAAAGGATTCACTGTTATTTAACAGGATACCACCTAAAATCTTCTTTGCACACGAGGCTTACACGGTATCACAACTGGGCCCACGCTGAACTTGATGATCTCTGAAAATCCTTCCATTTCATTTTTCTTTCTTTTGACAAATATTCTTTGCGTACTTTCATGTAGCAGATGCTTCACTAAACTTGGGAAATCAAAAAGATGAATAAGAAATGTCCCCTGCTGCTATCAGAGAGTTTACAAAGATGCTTTATCATCCCAGGTCAGCTGAGACCTTTTCAGTGACACTGGACAACTTCCTCACTGAGCCACACTCGGGCTTTGTTTTGTCTCTCTCCGAAACACTGAGGATGAACCACGTGGTTGCTGCACGCTCTTCTAGATCTAACTTGTTAAAACTCACTGAAGCCAAGGTGAAGGAATTTGGAGTTAGGGCAAGGGTTAATGCAGAAACTAGGGCAGGAATGAGTTCAGATAGCTATACAGGCAGGGTGATCTGGCAAAGGTCTGAGGTAGACGCTAATGTTGCCTGGCTTAAAAAACAGGGGAATTTGATACAATCACTTTAGAAAACACTTTGGCAGTATTTGCTAAATCTAAGTGTATGTGTGTAAAATGACCCAACAGTTCCATTGCTTAGGGGAAATGAGTGCAAAAGACACATGTAAGATGGTTCATGACAACTTTTTTCACAACTGCTTGAAGCTGGAAACAATTGAGATGATCTGCTGCAGGAAAATGGAAAAATAAAACATGGTAGATTGAAATAATGGAATACTATGCAGCAATGAAAAAAGAAGAAACAGCTGCCACACTTAACAACATGAATGACTTTCATAGACATTATGTTGAGCAAAAGAGGCTAAATATAAAATATATATATCTGACTCTATTTATATGATATGAAAGAACTGACAAAATAAATGGTCAGAATGGTGCATGCCCGCAGGAAAAAGGTTTATGTTAATTGGAAAGAGGGCATGAGGGAAACTTCTGGGCTCCTATAAATGTGTTATACCTTGACCTGTATGGTGGTCACATAGATATATACATATATAAAACTCCAACAGGCTCCACATTTATAACGTATATATTTTAGTATGTATAAGTTGTACTTCAACAAAAAGGTAAATAAAAAAATAACCAAGGATATCAAAGGTGAATGAAGATATTAGGATAGAAGAGGAAAGATTTCTCCAGAAGAAAAGTGTTACTGTGACCTACCCCACCAATCATAACCACTTCTCTGCAGTTACAGACTCCCACAATATTAGAGCGACCAGGTAGATCAAATAATGTAATAATATCAGGTATTAGAAAGTTAAATAATAGAATGGATTCCAATGTAGGGTAAAACCCTCAAAGGAGTAGAGTCAGAGAGAGGAGACATGGTCAGATATCACAGACCAATGATACCAATGCACTATATTTCTGGAGCCACCCATGTCTACCAAACCTTCCACTCAAGTTATAAACCCAAAGCTGGGACAATGAGGAACTGCAGTGGGCATAAGAAATGTACAAGATCAAGTGTTTGGATATATTCGTCCAAATTTTGCCCCCCTTACTAATTTATAGTTTGACCTTGGACATCTTATGAACACTTCCTCCTTAGTTTCTTCGTCTGTAAAGAATGGTAAGTAGGGGCAACTTGGTGGCTCAGTCGGTTATGCGTCTGACTTCAACGCAGGTCACAATCTCACAGTTCATGAGTTTGAGCCCCACATAGAGTTCTGTTCTGACAGCTCAGACCCTGGGGCCTGCTTCAGAATCTGTGTCTTCCCCTCTCTCTGTCTCTCCCTTGCTAGCATTCTGTCTCTCTCTCTCTCTCAAAAATAAATAAATGTTAAAAAAAAAAAAAAACTATTTTTTTTAAAGAATGGTAAGTAGAATAGACTACTGGCCTTGAATTTTGGGATATCATGAAGCATTTTGAGACTCTAAAGAAACCCATGGAAAATGTCCACACACAGTGAGTTTTGCATGATTTCGAGGGACTGGAAATTAAGAGCCCACAGATTATGGAATTTCTAAAGTTCATTCTAAGGATGATTTTTCTACCTTTTTTTTTTTTAAGTGTTGCCGCTACTTATTCTCTTCCTCCATTCTCTCCCTACTTCCAACTCCACTAGCTTCCAAGACCACTAACTCTGAGCTGCCACTTTCAGATTAGGTTGGGGACCAAAGAGGATTATGATGGACACACACAGCTGGTCCTGGCCAAGCATTACCCCTGCCCATCAGACTCATCTGAGTCTTAGGGGATGTGTGTTTGCTGGAGAGGCAGAAAACTCAATTAATTGCTAGGTAGCTGGAAATCCCTTCTTCTGGTTGTAACTTTTCAGTAGTAATTAAAATGAGGGAGGGAGGTAGAATAACAGTCTTTTTTGCTTTCCACCAGCCTATCCATCCCGTACCACATGGCTGGGAAAGGGACCGGAAGCCTAGGGGTCAAGACTTCTCTTGATGAGCCTAATTGCTTTGGGGCTGCATTTTGTGAAAGTGAAGACCCCAGGTCTAATTTCCTAACAGTTTGGTTTTCTTTGTCAAGTTCAGGCTATCAGATATCCAGAGAAAATATGGGAAGTTACAGAGCAGGGAGAGGGCAAGGGCTGAAAGAGTAGCGTGTGTGACTTCTTATCTTAGAGAAGTAGCCAAACTAATGAAACAGGTCTGGAAGACCATTGGACAGAATGCCTGTCCTCATTTTTGCAGGCGTTTCCCTAAAGACCCAAGCAGGTCCTTCTCAGAACTACACATCTGCTCCAAGTCACTTCCCATAGGAATCCAATTGTGCTGAAAAATTGCTAGATTTTTGGTTTCATACCCAAGGAACAGTAACTTGAAAAAAAAAAAAGAGAGAGAGAGAGAAACACCCCAAACTCCAAACCAGTAATTCATGGTGAGAATTTCAGGTAGTTTGGATACTGGGGGGAGGGGAGGAGGGGGAGGGGACTATCTTTTTTTGCCATTACATTACCACCTCCACCAGCACCACCACCCCCATGGAAATCTACTTTGCAATTAGAGGAACATAAATCCAAGGTCAGACCTCTCCCTTCACTGGCTGTGAAATATTAGACAAGTTTGTTTTCTTTCATAAAGTTTCTGGGGCACCTGGGTGGCTCAGTTGGTTAAGTACCCAACTTCAGCTCAGGTCATCATCTCATAGTTCAAGGGTTCAAGCCCTGCATTGGACTCTCTGCTGTCAGCATGGAGCTGCTTCTGATCCTCTGTCACCCTTTCTCTCTGCTCCTCCCCCCACACGTTCTCCCTTTCTCTTCTCTCAAAAATAAAACATTTTTTAAAATATAAAAATACATATATATAAACTTTAAGTTCCTTGCTCCAAAATCTGGATAATACCAACTACTCCAAAGAGCCACTGGAAAAGGGAACACAGGTGGAGACTTGCTTAGTGGATTCCTCTTCTGTCCTTGCCTGACCATCCCTGTTTCCTCATGGGCTGTGCGGTGACAGCTCCATTTCTCTGAGCCCCTAGGAGAGACCAGAACACAGCCACACAGCTGGAGCAGTGGTGAGGGAGGGTATCATTCCTGACCAGACCCCCAGAAGAGGCAGGGCTGTGAACTCTAAGGATACGCAGACCCTGAAATTACATGTGCTCATGTCTTATTACATGTGACACTGAAATGACATGTGTTCATGTCACATACTCCAACAAGATCATACATTTCTTAAGCAGGAATTCATTGCTATTTCATCCATGCCCGAGGCTGGTTGAAACATTCATTCATTCATATTGGACCTAAGCCATAATGCAGAGACTTTGGTGCCAGACTGCTGTGTATGGGTTCAGATTCTACCTCCTTCTAGCTGAGTCACCCACAACAAGCAATGTAACTTTTCTGAGTCTCAGTCTTCCCCTGAGTAAAATGAAGTAAAAACTGCTCCTAATTTAAAGGATTGACTTCTTATTGAAGTTAAAGATATGAAATACTTAGCAAATAGCACAGAAAGTGCTCTTTAAATATTAGTTATAATTATTATTATTGTCAGGGCTGGGAACACAAAAGTGAGTGAGACTTGGTCTCCACTCTTTTTTTTTTTTAAATGTTTTATTTATTTCTAGGAGAGAGAGAGAGAGAGAGAGAGAGAGACAGCGTGAGCAGGGGAGGGTCAGAGAGAGAGGGAGTCACAGACCGAAACAGGCTCCAGGCTCTGAGCTGGCAGTTAGCACAGAGCCCGATGCGGGGCTCGAACCCACGAACCGCAAGATCATGACCTAAGCAAAAGTCGGACGCTTAACCGACTAAGCCACCCAGGTGCCCCAACTTGGTCTCCACTCTTAAGAACCTCTCAGCGCAATAAGGGACACAGACAAGAAGAGAATTGATAACAAAAAGTAAAAGTGATGCAAAGAGAATGCCCAAATACAGGCAATGGAAAACCCATTGATCTAGATTTAAGAGTAAGGAAAGTGGCATCCAAGCTTAGGAAAATCTGAGGAATGAATAAGAAACAGTGCAAAGTAACAGAGATGGGAAAAAGGACACTGCCTTCTCAGGGAACTGATCATCTGAATGAAACAGAGAGCCTGTGTTGGAGAGGACATCAGGGGCCAGACCACAGCTCTTTACACCATGCCTTGAATTTGGTCATGGCTCATGTAAGTGCCTGTTCATTCTACAAAGGAATCTGCCCATTCTACAGATGAGACAAATGGTGTTAGAAAAGGTCACAGCTTGCTCAGCCAGAACAGAGCTCAGGGCTTTTTCTGAAAGTAGGCATTTTGGAGAGGCTAACATCTAGTTCCCTTGAGTTGTGCTAATAATCACCCTCTTCAGGCTGGGTAACAGGGAACTGTGAGATGCAATCACCTCCCTCCCACCTTACCTGTATAACATTCTCTGCACATAGACAGTGGGACAGAAGTATTCAAGGAAATAATTCCTTCATCTGAAATACCAGTACCAGAAATTAGGATTGGACAGGTAAGGAAAAAGAGAGGCCACACCAAGGAACTATCACTGGAGTCCTTATTCATTTTGCTTTGCAGGAGTCTCTGCTTCATGAGGGAAGACAACAGGTATAAAAACCAACAAACAAAATCCTACCTTTGGGGAATGATTTAATAGGGAGTAGTGGCCCTTGGGAAGTATCAGAAGGGAAAAAATAAAAGTGGTCATTGAAATACCGTTTAAGCTGAACCAAGGGAAAAGAAAAGACTGGCAAGAAAAGAAATGAGAGTTGTGTTGGTTTCTGAGACTTTTCAAACAATTGCCAAAATCTGGAACATAATGCTGAAGCAAAGGCAAACCAGAGAAGGAAGAAATTGAGAGCAATTTGACTTTGAAATGACAGCGAAAGTGAAATTATACTCTTTAAATCTGTGGGGAGATGTGCAAATAGAATCAAAACCCTTTGTTCCTTGACATGGATGCCCATTTACCTCAAAGGCAGGCAGTGGAATAAAGGATCTTCACGGCATTTCAGATTTCAAAATTTGAAGGTTCTTCTGTGGAACAGTAAGAAGGGACCCCTTTCAAAAACCTCTACGTTGATGGAACAGACACTCAAGAACACCATGGCTATTGTAGGAATGAGATGTATGGGTGGGTCAGGGACGGGGATATTTTCAGAGAAGAGTGTGTTATGTTGTAGATGAAAGAAGGTTGTGCTTCAGAGATAGCTCAGAGATGGGGCAAGAAAAAAAAAAGGAATGTATTTCAAGAAGAAACTCTAAATTCTCTTTTTTTGATATCAAAGAGCAATCATGGTCTCTGCTGTGTGCTTTGCTATTTCGTCACACATTGCCTTGGGTTCCCAATAATTTTACATAATCTTTACTGGTAAACATTAGTTGAGGATATCCATTACCATTAATTAACTCTACATGACACTAGGTGAAAACCAACGAAGTAGAGGACTGAAACCAACCGAAGAGGAATTTTAAATCTAGCCTGGAGGCAAATATTCATGTAGAAACAGTCAATGACAAGACAGGACAATGAAGAGTCAATACTAATAATAATTATACATATAATTCATTATTATAATAAGTAGATAATTATATCACTATTATCATCACTGTAAAGGCAACCAGTGCTGTAGAAGTTCAGAGAGCAAACATTTCTGCTGGTCTTGTCACCCAAGCAAGGCTGGATGCTTCACAAAGATAAAATTCCTGTTTCCTGCTTCTCTGTACATACCTGGACCACCAGGCTGTGGCTAAAAAAAAAGCTCACTACAGACTTGTTTTTAAGCAGAAGGAGTAATGTCAAATGCAATCCAAGACTAGAGTCATGTATTAGACGCTGGGAGTGAATAACAATTGTGGCTAATGTTGATATGCTACTTACTCTGTAGACAGAATAGTACTGTTAAGAATTGGCACCTGTCTGGGCACCTGAGTGGTGCACATGACTTCGGCTCAGGTCATGATCTCACGGTTCATGAGTTCGAGCCTTGCATCAGGCTCTGTGCTGACACCTCAGAGCCAGAAGCCTGCTTCAGATTCTGTGCCTCCCTCTCTCTCTGCCCCTCCCCTGCTCACAGTCTATCTGTCTCTCAAAAATAAAGAATGTGGCACCTGCCACTAACATGCCTAAATCTGGAACTTAGATTGTTTTGTTTTGTTTTTTATAAATTTATAATGTGCCAACGTGGATTACTTGCATAAGCTCTGGATGCCTCAGTTTTCTCATTCTGAAGGGGAGGATAAGAACCATATCCAACTATGGAAACTGTCCTCCAAGATATTTCTCTAATACCTCTGCTCTGAATCGAATGTTTGTGTCCTCCTAAAATTCTTAAGTTGAGGCTTAATCCCCAATAAAATGGTATTAGGAGATGGACCTTTGGACAGTGATTAGATCATGAGAGGTGGAAACTTCCTGAACAGGATTAGTGCCCTTATGAAAGAGATCCCAAGGAGTTCCCATGCCCTGTGGCCATGGGAGAACATAGCAAGAAGACTATGACCAGGAAGTAGTTCCTCACTAAACACCAAATCTGACAATCAGTTCTTGACTTGAACTTCCTAGCCTCCAGACCTAAGAAATAAGAGCTGTTTCAGCCACCCAGTCTATGCCATTTTTACTATAGTACCCCACATAGACTGAGAAAACCTGCCTCTACTATTTATACTCTTGTAGAGTCCCTAACATGTTGGACCAGCATTGGTCTGTGTTACCATTAATATAAGGCAGAAAGGATGGGATGTCCTGTCAGAGACTTGGCTATAAAAGATTAGCCAAGACTAGTGTCCACCTTGGACACACTCTCTTGCCTCTTCTCTCTCAGATCTCTTGCTCTGGAAGAAGGCAACTGCCATCTTGTGAGCAGCCATATAGAAAGGCCTCATGGGCAAGAAACCAAAGCCTCCTGTCAACAGCCAGTGAAGATCGACACCTGCCAAAACCACATGAGCAACTCTGGAGGCAGGTGCTCCAGCCCCAGCTGAGCCTTGAGATGACTATGGGTCCAGTCAACAGCTTGTCTACTGCCTGATGAGAGACCCTAAGCCAGGACCACCCAGCTAAGCCCTCCAGATCTCCCAGACCCTAGAAACTGTGAGAAGTAAAAGTCTGCCATTTAAAGATTCTAAACTGTGGGGCAATTTGTTACACAGTAATAAATAAATAATTCCCTCATCTCATTGGGTTGTTGTAAAAAGTAAAGGAGATGATACACCTGAAGCATTTAGTGCCTGGCACTTAACAGTCAATAGTGGTTGCTAATATCATGGGTAAGACACCCCGCAAAGTGCTTCGTATGTACAATCTCATTTATCTCTCAAAAATGAGCTCAGTATAGGACAGCCCAATTTTATGCTTATTTGAAATACTGTGATAAAAAGTTAAAATCTTACTTTATGAACAAAATGTAATATTATGCCAGTCTCCACTCCACCCCATGTTAGTCAAACACAACATACTTTTAAAGTTTATGATCTAAGAGATTTATAAATTATGTTTTTGTTCTTTGTTAATCTTAAAATGATAGGGGTGTCAGTTTAGCTCAAAGACTGTCTTTTCTCATCTGAGCATCCATTCCATTGTGAGTGTTGGGGGAGCTTCCCACATAACAGCAAGCAATTCTCAGATACCAGCAAGACATCTGAGAACTCATCTAAATTTAGATGCTATCTACCAGGAAAGCATCAGATTCCAGGCTAAGGACTCAAACCTACCAGACTCCTTCCCTCTTTAGATCAGTTGCAAGCCCAGGCTATTCCCTGAGCTTCTAACCAAAAGCTACAAACTGAGGTTCAAACAACACCCTCCAATTCAGGATGCCAACCCAAGTTCAGGTTGTTACCTGTAGTTCTGACAGGCAGGCTATAAATGAGAGATTTCCAAGAATTCTTCCTTAAATTAGATTAATTGGCTAGAGCCACTCACAGAACTCAGAGAAACATTTTACTTCCTAGATCACTGGTTTATTATAAGAGGATACAAACACCAGAATGGCTAGGTAGAAGGTATGTTTAAGGAAAGGTGTGGGAAGGGGTATAGAGTTTCTATGCCCTCTCCGAGCACCCCACTCTCCAAACATTGTTGCCTGTTCACGAGCCTGTAAGTTCTATGAACCCAGTCCTTTTGGGGTTTTTTATGGAGGCTCCATTACATAGGTATGATTGATTAAATCATTGGCCGTTGGTGACTGCTTCATCCTCCAGTCCGTCACCCCTCTTTAGAGGTTGGAGGTGGGACTGAAAGCTCCAACCCCCTAGTCACACAGTTGTCTTCATTGGCAACCAGCCCCTATCCTTAGGTGGGTTCACAAGTCACCTCATTAACAACAAAAGATACCTGTATAACTCTCATCACTTGAGAAACTCCAAGGATTTTAGGAGCTATGTACCAGAAGCAAGATCAAATGTGCATTTCTTATTGTAAATCACAATATCACAGACAGAAATACCTTCCTCTTCCTTTGTTAGTCTTATGGGAAAATTGATTCTAAAATCTGTGAGTTTTGGAACACACATGGTCTTCAGGAATGCATCCCTTAGATAAAATTATTTTCTTCCACATTCTGCAGTTAAGGAAACTGGGACAACTGGCCTTGAGAAACGTGGGGTAACTTGTCCAGAGTCACAGCAGCAAATGGCAGGAGATGGCTTTTGACCTCAGATAGTTGGACTCCAGAGCCATGCTCTGAACCAGTACACAGTTTCTGGAGAGAAAGCAGGCCAGCTATACAGTGTCCTCTGAGTTGCATCGGGGTGAGTCCAAGATTAACATCTTTCGGCTATTGATCACCAAAAGCCATCTTACTTCCTCTATTATTGGAGCATTTTAATTAATGTCAAGGTTAATCAGCAACCTCAACATTATCCTCTCTTGGACTTTAGCCACAATGCAAATACTTAGATGTATACAATATACGCCTGTGGTGTTTAATTCAAATTTATACACCAGTCATCTTTTCTTCACTTCTTAATTACACTCTGCATCTATTTACAGTTATCAAGTCAAATACAATTTATTCAGAAACACACGGCCAGAGAAACGAGCAGTGGCACTGAGGTCGCCGTGAGAGGCATTTGCTGCAGCTTTCAGACGAACCCAATCCTCCAATCTGCAGCAAATTTTCCTGTTCTGTCAAGTAGAGTTTTTCCTTCAAGGAATGGGTTACCCTGTGGATAAATTGTGTGACTCATGGAAAAGAAAAGGATGTCAACATTGTGTGTGCTAGATTATGCACTCAATGCTTTGCAGAGTTATCTCACTTAATCCTCAAAACAAACCTTCAAGGCAAATATGTTTGTCATGTATGCACTTATATGTACACACACACATACACACACACACACTTAATAAAGTGGTGGAGTAGAATTCAAAACCTGTTCAAGCTGACTCCAAACCCCAGTGGTGAAAACACAGTCCCAGATGTACTCACAGCAGAGTTCTGCTCCCGGAAGCATCGTCTGGCTTGGCTGAGTTACAGCACAAGTGTTTATGGTGATCTTAAAAGTGGAGGATGGCAGGGGTGCCTGGGTGGCTCAGTCAGTTAAGCGTCCAGCTTCAGCTCAGGTCATGATTTCACGGTTCATGGGTTCTGTGCTGACGAACAGCTAGCTCAGAGCCTGAAGCCTGTTTCAGATTCTGTGTCTCTCTTTCTCTGACCCTCCCCTGTTCACGCTGTCTCTATCTCTCTCTCAAAAATAAATAAAACATTTTTTAAAAATTTTTTAAAAAGTAGAGGATGGCATACCTTCCCTGTCAGAGGTAGGAGCACCTTCTCTATACCAGCTGAAACCAATGATTCAGAATCAATTGAGGTGGGAGAACAGAGCTTCTCAAATTTAATGTGCACAAAGATCACCTGGTGCCTTGTGACGAAGCAGATTCTGATTCTGTAGAACTGGGGGGAGGCCCGAGACTCCTGATTTCTAAGCAGCTCTCAGGTGATACCCATGCTGCTGGTCTGTAGCTCACCATTTGAGAAACAAAGTTTTAGCAGACAGTATCAAGAGTGCAATACCAATGACAAGCAGAAGCATATACTAGGAAAGGAAGGTTAAAAAAAAGGTAAAAATGAGAAGTCCTGCATTTAGATTAAAAGGTTAAATTACATATTTAAAAGATGATTATCTTGATGAGGAAGGTAACATTTATAGAAAGCTTACCAAGCATCAGGCACTGTTCTAAGTGCTTAATGTATATTAAATCCCTTACTCCTCACAATTCTTTGTAGATGAAAACCATTATCATCTCATTTTTCAGAGAAGATAATTGAAGAACAGAGAGGAAGGCAACTTGCTCATAAACATCATTTAGTGTAGAGTCAGGATTTGAAGCCAGGTAAGCTGGCTCTAAAAATGGGCTTGACACCTGATGCCATAAAAGCAACCTGACAATTTTAGTTAAACACAGGGTGAGCCAACAAGGTGTTAACACCATATTCGGTGACCTTGGCAAATGTGTCAGGCCTGATAATTTGAGAAATCAATAAGAACAACAACAAATACAGAGCGCACATGAGTAAAGTTACCAGTAGGCAACAAGAGAGTTCAGGGTCACTGCAGGAAACAGAATCCACAGCCACGGAAACTTTAATGAAGCACCCACAGATAGATGCGTGGGCAGGGTTAAGTGACAAGTGAGAGAGACTGAGACACTTGGAAACTAGCAAGAGGGGAAAGCCATGAACTCCATACGGCTGAAAGGGCAAGGGTAGGGAGTAGTGTTTACAGATTCCAGTGGCAACCAGATCATTGCTGGAGGGACCATTGATCGGCAAGAACTACAGATGTGGAGGGATATAGTCACAACCAGAGAGTCAGGCTGAAGCAGGGAAAGAGTGTGGGAAAGTACTCATCCTCTCTCTACTTTCCAAGCACATCATCTGTTTCTTATTGGCTCACCCCAATATGTCACAAGGCAGCAAAGGAGCCCAGGTGAAGTGGCCCAGATGGGTCTATATCTCCCAAGGCAGGGAACAGAACAGAAATAGTAGAAATGGGTACAGAGAGGAGGGATGTGAGAAGTAAAAGTCTGCCATTTAAAGATTCTAAACTGTGGGGCAATTTGTTACACAGTAATAAATAACTAATTCCCTCTGGGAATTAGGAATCTGGGAACTCTTCTATGTGGGACAGTTTAGGCAATGTGGATATTTACTAGCAAGGAGGGAAACCCCGGAGGTAACATATTTACAACACCACTTGCAGGGTTGATGTATATGGCAGAGAAAAGATAGTGCTCCAGTGGGAAAAAAAAACAATGAAGAGTGGACCAAACATATATGCAGACTTGAACCTGATACAAAGAAACTTAACACATATGGGAAAGACTGTTTGAGTACTGAGCTTGCCATCATAGGAAATCTTCCAGCAAGAGTAGAAACTGCCTCTTGGGGGTTTTATAGAAAAGATGCCAGCATAAAAATGGGTCCAGGTGACCTCTATAGTGTCTTCCAACCTCGGATCCTATAAATGTGTGAAGTTATGACAAGCCAGGCCAGTCCCATCTCTCGAGAGATCGCTGAGTCAAACTATGCCAGGAGCACAGCCTCAGGACGCTGTGAATGATGCCCAGCCTGGCTATTCCTTCACCTCTTCCTAACATTGGGAGCGATGTTACTACATTGCCATAACTGGCCTGACAGCTAGAAGCTCCTTTCTCATCACAATGAGACCCTCTGACTTCTCTGGAGGGCTCTCATTCATCCTTGGGGAGTGTATTGCTAACAGCACCACATTCAATGATCTGTGTGTTCAGAAAGTCTCATGCTTAAAGCATGTGAAATAAGCATCCACTGGGGGCAAAAAATTAATCCCTCTAAAGTTCACATATCAGTGTTACTTAATGAGACAAGTCTTTGGCCCCATGTGTGACTCTCAAGGTTAAGGACGGNACTTAGTATATGCGGAGCAACAGACAAATTATTTGGCTCCCTTGAACCTCTGTCCTCTCTTCTACAAAACAGGGATATTAATACCAATAGATCAAAATATTTGAGTGATAGAAGGTGACTAAGATATATGAAATCCTCACTGAATAAGAGCTATTGTTATTAACATCATAAAAGTGACTAGAACACCCAAAATCCAGGAGAAAGTGTAAAGTAATAAACAAGGAGTTGAGACCTATTTTCAAGTTCCACCCGTGGTCTCCATCTCTTTGTATGCTCAAGTAGCCATCTCTCTGACTTACTATCTCCTCTACAGTTGAAGGGATATAGTAACTTTTGTCCTTAGTAAGCTCACACAGAACAAAAAGATGCTAAGGAAATTACCTGTTCAAGGTGTCACAAACTCCAGTGCTGACAAGATCCAGGCAGCAAACCTAAACGAGCCAAGTGGGTGGATGGAAACCAAGTTTACTGGGAGTGGGAAGCCCTGGGAGACGTATGCCTTGCCTCAAGGAGGGAATTTGAGGCCCAGCTCCATCTACCTATTGCCAGCTGCTCCAATTTTCCAAAAGAACTGGCTACCTGGAGTTTTCTATGAAATCTCTGAAATGTTAAGTGTTGATAATTAAATCAGAATTTTAAAACCTCTATCAGCCAAACAAAACCCATCGGTGGGTACCAATTTGAGATCTCTAATAAAATATGATACTCTCTCTCTCTTCAAACACATGAGGAAGCAGGGGCACAGAGAAGTCTAGCAAATTGCCCAAAGCCACATGACCAGTTAATATTGCTTGCTAACCATGAAATGGTATCATTCTTTCCCTTCTAGAAGCCCTTTGCTACCTTCCGTTGAGCAGCTCCCAGGTGCCTTTTACTGTAGTTTATAGTCACACGTGCATGTATTCTCTGTCCGAGTAAATTCTTTGAGAGCCATTGCCCATGTCTTGCTCTGCCCAGCACTGATCAAGTATGTCTGCCTGCATGGATCACACCCAGTGTGAGAAGTGTAGGCTTAGTTATACCATGGCCAGTGAATGATGAGCACAGAGTGACAGCACATCTGTGTCCTCAAGGCGGGGCTTTAAAAGGCCCAGTTATGAGTGACAATCTTCTATGGGCACTACACTTTGAAATCACTAAATAAATAGATAGCCTTATTGGTATCTTACCTTATCCTGCCTTACCGGTTTTAAAAAAGTCTTACCTGGGTCAGGGGTGGGGGACACTTTTAAGTAGATATAATAAAGTTTGTTGGGTCCTGCTACATGCCAGGTCTGGACCAAAGACTTTACAGGACTTACTTAATCCTTAAAACAATCCAGTGAGGTAAATAAAAGTGATCACTATTCCCATTTTGCAGATCAGGAAATTGAGGCACAGGGAAGTTACACTAAATTGCTAAGAGTCACAATGCTAGAGAGAAATAGAGCCAGGATATGAATGAGGCAGCCAGACCCCGGAGCCCATGCTCTGACCTGCACAATGCACAGCCCCCTTGGATGATCTGAGGTCACCTTCACAGTGACCTGATGAGCCAGACCTGCCATTTCCATTGGTACCCGGGTAAGCTGCCACTAAGGGAGGAAAGTGTCTTACTCAGGGTTTCACAGCTAGCAAGTGGTCAAGGATTGCCACCTTTCCTGTGAAACCTTTGTGGGGGAAGAGTACTGGGACCACTAAGCTGTTTTCTTGATCCTTAATCGTTTCTCACCCACCCTGCCCCAGAGACTAGCTCCAAAAGGCACACCCGGACCCCAGGTAAGGCGATGAGTGCTAGGTCAGGAGGAAGAGGAATAGCAGTGGCCTTTGCTCGCTGATACTACAAGAATGTGAGCTCCACACGTTAGGAATCATGTCTGTGTGCTCTCTCTTATATGCCTAAACCTGGCACAGATCATCAACCAATACTTGCTAAATGAAGGAATGGGGTGAATGCACAGTGAAAGCATTTGAACTCTCCATTTATGTTCCAAATACATTTCAAACATACAAAAGAGAAGGAAAATTTTAACCTGAAATACGTATTTTTATATATTATATATTTTAACCTGAAAGATAGGTATAGATAATATAGATATAGATATAGATAAGCAGGAAGCAGGAAGAACAAAAGCAGAATTTGGCTGAATAAATCTTTTGAATGTTAACAAAGCCATCATTAAAGAGAAAGAACAAGAGAGCAATCTGGTGGGAACCTGCAGTCTAGTCATTCTGGTTCCCAAACAGAGTAAAGGAACGTCAGAAGGAGAAAAAACAAAGAAATATGGCAGGAGCAGCTCTGCAGGGAGAAAGCAGCAGCAACAACGAAGAAACAGGGAAGCCTCACCCTGAAACTCCATCGCTACATCAGTGCTTCTGTCATCCCTTGTCAAGTGCATCTCCCTCAAGTCCCTGTCCACAGAGTTGGATTAGAAGTAGTCAGAGCCAAGAAAGAATCCACCCTCCCTTCCGTCTCCCGGAGATGAGAACAGCCAGGATCCCTCACACAGGTTATACTGTCTGAAGGCTCCCTTACTGTTTTGTCATGTCTTCATTGATCCTCTCGAGGCACCTATAAGATAGGCGTGCTTATCCCCCGGGGAAAGACTCAAGCACAGGGACAGTGAGTTGAGCCTCGTGGTTAACAGAGCCCGGATATTCACCCAAGGAGTCTGGCTTGAATTCTAGTGCTCCTCCTCTCCTTAGGCACCTTCCTAAGACCTGAGATCTCTTGATGTAAAGGCCGTAGTGGACACAATGGCCGTGCATTTCTTTGGGGGAAACAGATTCTCCTCATCCCTCCCTCCATTCTCAAAACCTGTACCATTCTTACACCAGAGCAGCTGATCAAGGGGTAACTACCTCATCCAAGCTTCTCAGTAATAATTCGCCATCAAATTGACCATAGGAATTGGTCTGGGAGGTGGACAATATGACCCAAGACAAGTCAACACAAATCTTTTTCTGCAATTCCTAACTTGAGGAATAAGCACTCTAAAATAGATAGGATGGTAGATGTCCCAACATCCATGGAACCCCGGGTAATTGTTTCAACTAATGATGATAATCTCATCCCTCTTATCAGTAATTGAGTCAATAACCGGTATGTGAGCCCATTCTGGCCAATGAGGGGAAGTGTGTTTGGGGTGTGTCCAGGCAAGTTTCCTTTCTCCTGAGGAGAAGCTCCAGACTGTTTTGGGGTCTGCATGTGACACTGGGAACTTGTCCAATCATCCTACAACAGGTCGAAGAGGAAGCCAGCACTGAGAATAAAAACATGAAATAGAAAGACCTAGGGTCCATCAGGACTCATCAAGCCACTAACCGTGTTGATTAGAGCCTGCCCTACCCCTTGGACTTCCAGTTATGGGACATAATAAATTTCCTTTCATATTTAAATTACTTTGTGCCTAGATCTTCTGTTAATTGCAGCCAAAGCCTCCTTTGTGATTCATGCTTCGTTCCTTTCCTTCATGCAGAGGCTACAAACTGATCCTGGAGATGCTGGCGGTCATCATGAGCTGGCATGGTCTATTGCAGGATGAGGAGTGACTACAAGAAGCAGGAATAAGAGGCAGGAAGGAAGAGAGATCTGAGAGCATTCAAGTTCCTGGTTTCTGTAATTTTGCTCTGTGGTTCAAAACTTGAGTCTTTCCTACTCCATGTCCCAAAACAAGTTCCATGCAAGGCATCAGCCAGGGACAGAGTCTACTACAGTGGAAAGAGCCCTGGTCAAGTGCTGAGAAAGTAATTTCTAGTCCTGTGCCACTGGCTTGCTGAGAGCCACTGGACTCTTCTTTTCACTGAATTACTTGATCTATAAAATGAGGAGGCTGAGACAGTATCTGCCATGACTTAAAAATATGTCACAGCAAATGCACTCCCATGCATTTATCCCCCAGATAAACTCAACAGACATTGGAAGATGCAGCAGAGATGATCCTGGCAGCATTGTTTATAGTCGCAACCTAACTATCCACCCAGGAGACTAGGTAAATAAGCTACCACCATGGACCACACGTGGCCTGTGTTTGTATGGCTTATGAGCTAAGAACGTTCCTTATATTTTTAAAGCATCGTTAAAAGAACAAGTAGTAGGAGATGGTACAGAGACCCTATGACCCACAAAGCCTAAAATATTGACTCTTTACAGACCTAGTTTCTTGACCTATATAATCTTCCTATGAAATAGCCTCAATTGAAAATGGGGAAAAAATTAGATCTATCTGTGCTGCCATGAAAAGAGACCCACTACATATTGCTAAATAAAAATGCAAGTATCAGAACAGCATGAGTAGTCTGATTCCATTGGTGTCAAAATATAGGATGCAAGTTATTTACGATGCACATGCAAATAAAATTTCTGGAAGGATACGCGAGGAACTTAACTGTGGTTGCCTCTGGGGAAATGAGACTAAATGGAGGTAGTGATAGAGAGAAAGCCTTTTACATTTCACTTTATTTCCTTCTCTACTCTTTGTTTTTTATCACAAGTATGTGTTACAGCTTTAATCATAAAAACGAGCCAGTTGGACAAGATGATCTCTTCAGACACCTGCAGCTCTGAGTCTCTCTAGAATAATAACTTCTAACATCAAGTGGTGGTTTTTTGCCACCATGACCACTACTATGCTAGGTACATTCTATGCTTTATTCCTTTTAATTTTGACAAACCCCTCCTAAGATTATGACGCCCCCTCCTGCCCCACTAGGTAAGAAGACTCAGGCTCAGACCCTGTAAGCCTGAACTACCATGGAGGATTCTAGAACTCTGGCTCCCCTGCTTAGCTCCCAATGGTGACACTGGTCAGTGTACCTGAGTCTGAGGAGCAGAGCATGGCTGCCTGTATGAGTCAGAACAAGCAGCAAAGATATACAGTAAAGCCTTGGATTGCGAGTAACTTGTTCTGCAAGTGTTCCGCAAGACAAGCAAACATTTCTAATAAATTTTAACTCGATAAACAAGCGATGTCTTGCAATACAAGTAGTACGTGACACTGAATGTCACATGATCACAACTGGGCCAGCAGGGCTTGAAATTTGCTTTGATGTATGAGTGCTTCAGATTGTAAGCATGTTTCTGGAACAAATTATGCTCACAAACCAAGGTTTTACCGTGTATGGGATATGATCTGAAGGAGACCAGAAATGTAATATTGCCACAGATTTCTCTTTCTGGGATCTGCTGCAGATGGTCATGGTGCAGATGGAAGGGGTGGGAAGTTAATGTTCCCCTAGGAAATGGAAAAAAAAGTCAGTCTTTTCTACCACTTCTCAAATCCCATCGTGGAAATGGCGCCAACACTCTCCATGCGGGAAATTGTGTGACCTTGGGCAAATTACCGGCCCTCTCTGAACCTCAGTGCTCTTACTTTTAAGATGAAGAGGTCAGAGGGCGCCTGGGTGGCTCAGTCGGTTAAGCGTCTGACTTCGGCTCAGGTCATGATGTCGTGGTTCGTGGGTCCAAGCCCCGCGTCGGGCTCTGTGCTGACTGCCAGCTCAGAGCCTGTTTCAGGTTCTGTATCTCCCTCTCTCTCTGACCCTCCTCTGCTCATGCTTGCTCTCTCTCTCTCTCTCAGAAATTTAAAAAAAAAAAAAAAAAAAGATGAAGAGGTTAGCCCAGATCAGGGGTCACAAACTAATGTTGACAGGGCCAGGCTGGTCAAGCCAATGGGTCAGGGATCAGGCGGGAATCGTGGGGATCTTGAGAATTCTTGCCCTATATAAAGCAGGTCAGAGTCTGCCCATCCCTCACAGGTTGCTGCCAAGGGTACAAGCAGACTGGCGCCATTAAATGGTCTGGCTTTCAAGAGAAGCCAGAATTCATATTTTTATATTAAAAAAATAATCCAATTTTAAAATCTTGCCATCTCATTCTAACACTGGATGAAAACAAAAACCAAAAACATGCTGGTGCCAAACCAAATCCACCTGCAAGTAGCCTACAAACCTGCCAGTTGCCACTTCTAGCTGATAGGGTCACCAGACACATGTGCAGCTCCGTCCCCAATGGGGGCTACCGTGGCTGCGTCACCCAAAAGCCAAACTTCACTGAGTTTTCACTTGCAACATCCATCAGAATTGTACCCATTTCCTTTCTCTCGGCCACCTCTCCTGCTCATCCCAGCAAATAAGAATTGGCAACATGCAGGAACTCAAGTGCCAAGCAAAGAAGGGGGGAGGCGTGGACTTGGGTGATCTGCAGCAGCAGCAGGAGGTGACATGCACCTGAGGAGCTGGAGGCAGCCTTTGCTAAAAGGACTGATCACCCTTTGCTGGGGCACAGTCCCTAAAGCAGCTGCAAGAAGGGCTGTCTCTCTCCTCTCTCTGGAGGCAAGTGGCCTCCGGCCCCCTTCCCTTCCCCTCTGCCAGGACCTCCAGCGTCTTTGTACCCACACCAGAGATTTCCATACAAGGAAGCAGGCACTCAATCTAGAAGCGACAAGCCCCCGCCACCGGCCGACCGTGACGGCCCAGCTCGTTCTTCATTCTGACGTGGCCGCAAGCGACAGTAGGCTCCTTGGCGACAACCTCAAGGTGATTGGAATACTGAATACCACACAGCGGGTGTGTTTGTGTGCGTGTGCGCGGAAGCACGTGATGGGGGCGGCCGTCAGTCAGGCTCCTGACAGCCCTCACATCACAGGAGCAGGAGAAACAAGCCATACAAGAGAAATGGAAAACTGCCCTACTCAAGAATCAGCCATAACTCCCCAGCACAAGCAGAACAAAGCCAAGTTCCTGGCATTCAAGGCCACCTGTTCATTCAAAGAACACCAGTCGTGCATTTTCCCTAAACTCTCCCAGTTTGCTCACTCTGCCTAGAATGGCCCTCTGTTTGGAGGGAGGCATGTTTTCATGTTTAATACAAAACAACAATTTAGGCAATCTCTTAACACCTGTTCCAGTCATCCTATTATATAATCCCTGCTAATATCTTCTGACCAGAACTACCATGCAATCATAGAAGCAATGGGAAACATCATTTATTGAACACCTATTATGTACCAAACACTCTACTGAATGCTTTGCCTGCTTTCAATGATTGAACCCTCCCAACCCCCGTGTTAGATGAGAACACTGAGCCACAAAGAGGTCATGTGCCTTGTCCAATGTCACACAGCCAACACAGGTACAGCAAGGATTCAAACCCAGGACCCCTGTCTCCAGAGCCCATACCCTCACCACCAGGAGATGCTCTCCTCCTCTGAGGCTCCACGCCGGCGAAAATCTCAGTCACCCACCACACCTTAGGGGCCAGTATGAGGACAGCATATTAAGGACACAGGGATGGGAAGGCAGTCAGGCAATCTTGTCACTGATGTGCTGGGGCACTTTGAGCAGGCCACTTCACCTCTCCAAGCCTCTACTTCCCTCTTCTCTAAACTGAGTGTTTAAATTAGATGACCCAGCTTGATGTAGTTTGTGACACCCTATCTGGTCCTTTTATCTTGATTTATTATCGAGCAGACAGAAGAAAACAGAGCTGCATGCCAGAATTAAAGTGACATGAAGGGCTTAGTGAACATAATGGAAATGGGGCGGCAGAGGAGGGAGATGTGCATAAACCAAGGCACAGAATGATCTGGAAATCAATTTTCTCTGGGACATATTGGCGGGCTCTAGTGGGATTAATGAGTCCCTGGAAATTCTACCCAGAATGTTCACCTCCAGAGGGAAAGGCTCTGGCCCCCTGGGTGACTGCCCAGATAGGCACCGTTGTAGATTCTCCAGTGCCCAGCAGAGGGCGCCCACATCCACATACTTGCCTGCTCAGAGGGACTTGGCGATTGGCTTCAGACAGACCCCTGCGAGGTCCTTGTCTGCCCTGCTTTGTTTCCCCTGCTCTGTTCTGCCGGTGGTAATTGGAATAACCAAGACACGGAATAGGCAGTTTAGACACTTAAGTTTGTTGTTATAGGCCTCTGGATTTCCAACAAACATTTTTAAAAGATGAAGAGGCCGTGGAGCGGCCCCATTCCTCTCTGTCATACCCCCTCCTTGTCTCCGGGAGAACGTGGGGCCGCACTCTGGCTGTGCCTTCTCTTGCTACGCTCAGGGGATCTCTGATTCGGTTGAGAAGGGCTTCTCCTTATCAAATCACAAGCCTCCTTAGAAATGGCCCAAGAGACCATCACTGCCTGCCGGGTGCTGAAATATGTTATCATTAGGCTCAACGTGTGATTTAGTTAATTAAATGTCATGCTTTTGATGGCATTAATTAGACCCGCTGCTGACTCCCCAGAAAACAAAACTAAACAAAAATGAAAACATCACGCCTAACCCAAGGAGGCTCCATGGACCCAGAGTGAGATCTTTCTCCATCTCGTTCTACTCCTAGGACAAAATTAGTCCAAACGGATCTCTGAACAGTTCAGTGAGCTTCATGATGTCATTTTTCCTTTGAGGGATGATGTTACTAATGTCCCTGGTATTTCAGAACATTTAATGTTTTTATTAATAATGACATAATTGTTCCTTGCGTGAATATATTTTAGAGGTTATAATCTAATTTCACTTTCATTACCTCTTTGGGTTTCAAAATAACTTGGAGGGATTGGTAGGGGTGAGAACAGAGGCTCACTCACTGGAGGAGGTCACTTGACTGACTAGTCAGAGTGCTACATAGAGCTCAAGCCCAGACCTTTCCATGGACCCACACCCCACATTTGTAAAACACTGCCTTGTACATCTTCTCCTATGTGAAACTTCCTAACAAAAACCCTGGCAGGTAGAAAAAGGAAGAATTATTCACACTTCTTGACAAGTGTTGAAAAAGAGGCTCCAAGGGGCGCCTGGGTGGCTCAGTTGGTGAAGCATCTGACTTCAGCCCAGGTTATGATCTTGCGGTTCGTGGGTTTGAGCCCTGCATCGGGCTCTGTGCTGACAGCTAGCTCAGAGCCTGGAGCGTGCCTCCGATTCTGTGTCTCCCTCTCTCTCTGCCCCTCCCCTGCTCATGCACTGTCTCTCTCAAAAATAAATAAACATTGAACATTTTTAAAAAAAGAAAGAAACAGCGGCTCCAAAACATCAAATGAGTTTGTCAAATGGCTTCCACTCGTTAGTGAGGTTTAATCATAGTAATAGATAACAAAAGGAAGACCAAAATCTCAGCATTCTAGCCTAAATACTTATGAATACATCTGAGAGAATCATGAGACACGTGGTTCTTCCAGCACAATCAGCAATAATAACCTGAGTGTCCAGCAACTATTGAGCACTGCCACACCCCAAGCCCCGTCCCTGGGTATCCCGATGCATCACATCCAAGCACTCCCAAAACTTCCCAGGAGTTGTTTCCTAACCTCAGACTCGACTGAGGAAGCAAAGTCTTAGAGAGCTCATCATAGTTAGCAAAGGGGAGATGCTAGGATGTGCAACCCAGGGCTCGATGAATCCAAAGCCCATAGTCTTTTTACTTCAGTGCAATGCCTTCAATGAGGCTATCACAGTATCAGTATGTATTGGATGTGCCCTGTGTCTCAGTCTTATGATGCACGCATGGAGGTAAGAGGGGCACTTTGGACGCAATTTCAGCCACAAGGGGCTCATGACACTGAGAAAAACAAGCTTTTCTTCCCTTAACAGAAATGGAAGAGAAGTATGCAGAGGGCAATACTGTATGCACGGAGCTCATGAAGAATTCCTTGAGCAAAGTGGCTGTCTTCTCAGCCGTGAACTCAACCATCAAAAGTGCTGTGGGCCCCAAATTGCTTAGATATTTCTTATTACCTATCTTATAGATTTATGCAGGTACGTATTTAACATACATTAATTCATTGGCATGCATTTGGCAGACAAAGAAAAGTAACTTAAATCATTGAGAGGTGCCCGTGCATGAGTGGGAGGTGAAAGACCCTAGCCTGCTCGTCTCCGAGGCATTACCTGTTCCTGTGTCTCTCTCTGAATCTGGGCAACTTAGTAAGATGACGATGACTGTTTTGTTTCAAGACACGATATTATTTTTTATATTAACTGGTTTCTAAACACAAGGCAACCATTTCATGTGGGGCTCAACCAAAGAGCCATCTGTTCCAACGCTCAAGAACAAACCAGCTGTGTCAAATGTACGAAGAGACGGAATCATTTTGCACTTCATAGACAATTTAAAGTATTTTCTAGGGTCACTTTTATTATTATGCAGAATTTTCTGCTTACATGTTGACTTTAGAACGTAACCACGCTTATGAAGTGACTGTGCTGTAATTTGCATGCACCTACTTGTCACATTCCCTACTTACCAAAACAGCGAAGTCTACTGGCATTGCTTTCAGGACAGCCGCCATGTGTGAACAGGTAGCCACAGCTCCAGAAATCTAGGAATTGCAATGATGACCAAGGGTCACAGTGCACACAACAGTCAGACGGTCCTTTCCAGAAAATGGCAAAACCTGAGGCAGGCTCCAGATTAGACAGAAGTCATCAAGATCCAGGGTACAGAGATGCACAGCAGGATGTAGCAGAAAGAGGGCTGAACATGTGATTGTAGGCCTATCCCTTATCACTGGTCATCTTAAGTGAGTCACTTAGCATCTGAGCCTCAGCTTCCTCAGTTATAATTAAAAAAAGAATGGCCAGGGTGAATCCTAAAATATTAACCTCCAAATTCTGATGCCGGGAATTAAAAAGAATAGAGACAAATTTCTGGGTGTCTGGACTACTAAGAGTTTCACATAGCAGAACCAGGGCCCAGATGCACAGAGTTACACTAGATGGGCTTGTAGTAGGGGAGCCTGCTATAGCCCCCACTTATTTAATGGGGGACACTCTGAAGTCTGTAAGCAGGAGGAAAAACACCTACACAAGCACAATATTCATACACCAGAACCACCTCAGCAAACCAGCACAATGGCCTCTGGCTTGCAGGGGCTGGAGGGCTCAGAACTTGCAGAGTACCTTGTGGCCTGCAGCTCCCCTCTGTCTGGTCTGTCCCCTCAGCGCCATTCTGCTTAGCTGACTGCTCTTGTCTTGCCTTGGCCTGTGTTTCAGGGCAGAAGTCTACTTGGAGCCAGGCTAGGAATGTTTAGAAGAATCTAAATCCTTAACAAACAAGTTTTTGTTAAATAAGAGGAACACCCAGATTGAGCCACTCAGAAGCGTAACAACATATTGATGGGACCGCGNCCTGAGTTATAACATCAGATATATCCTGAATCTCTGTATACTTTGGGAAAGTCACTTAACTTCTCAGAGCTTCTATTGTATCTCCTATAAAAATCAAGGTGTAAAGTCTGGTTCTCTCTGGCACAGTCAGCCCTAACATCATATCATTTTATGGTTCTTGTAAACACGGGACTGTACTGTGGCACTCTGATTTGGGATTTTCAGCTTCTCCTTTACAGTATAAAACATCTAGAATCTCTAACCATGTCCATTTCACTAGCTCTTGACATGGTGAGTGTCCAGTCAATGCTATCCATTAGCAATGACAATGACCACACAGTAGGTATTCACAAAAGAGTTGCCAACACCCTAATAGCTCATGTTCACCGCAGCATTTTTTATTCTGCCTGGATGGTCAAGGGTAAGGTTGCATTTGCATTAGTCATCAGTCCTTATAATATTAAGTATCTGGATCTAGCCATGCCTGAAGCCAACAATCCTCAGATTTTCCAGTTAGGTGTATCAGTCACTTTCTTCTTTTTTCACTTACATGGGTTGAAAAGCTTCTTGTCTCAATTAATCCTACAGCCTCCCATTTCTATCACCTGTGAATACACAGTCCATTTAGAAAGTGAGATTGCTACCTATAGTATATAAGGCTAGATTTAGATGTCTCTGCATGTTTTCTTTCCTATAGGTCAAGAGTCAGAAGGGGGGAAATTGTAGAGTCAAGATCATGCCGAAGTCAAGAATCTGCCAGACTGGGTTGCACAACTGTTGGTTGAAATGCCCTTTTGCTGTGTCGTGCTAAGCATTTGGAACAGACTGCAGTTTGCTCCTGAGAAATTTCACTGCCTAAAGAGAAGTCCCTGCCTCTTGTGATACCACAGCCTTAGCGAAATAGATGAATACTCCAAAGAGATATGCTGAGAGGTTCTACATAATACGTGCCTGAGGAAAGGTGACTGCTATGTACTGAAGACCTACTGTGTGCCAGGAATGTCCTGGTGTACTGATGTCCTTTCTCACAACTGTCCTAGATAGACAGTATACTCATCGCCATTTTATTTATGTTGAGGTTAAAGGTTAGGGAGGCTAATAACTTTTCCAAGATGTCAATAGTTAGTATGTGATAGATCCTACATTCAAAGTTTGGTCTCCTGCTTTAAGTTCAGTGTTCCTTCCACCATGGTATAGTAGCTCTCCCTGCACAGAATGGAGGGAGCTCATGAAAGTAATGACAGCACAAAATAAGGTAGGAATAAAAACAGACCTGAATGTGCAATGGGCCAGTGGTTACGGGGAAGCACCTAATTCTGTGGGGCAGGGCTGATGATGAAGATAGGCATAAAGATTATCACTTCGTGATAATCCTGCAGGTGCTTACCTGGGATCATCATTATCCTTCTTTATTCTTTGTCCTCCAGGGAACCCTGAAGATCAGGCTCAAGGTCACAGTGCTGGTAAACAGCAGAGGCAGGATTTGAACCCATGCCTGTCTTGATCCAGGAGCCCCAGCTCTTTACAAACACGTCAAGGATTCCCAAATGTCATCAATCCCATATAACGTTCTGGATTTTTCTAGACCCTTACCACTACCTGCCTTGTTCTTTACCTAGTATATTAATTTTAAATGCCAAGTTTCCATTTAAATTTCTTTTAAAAGGAAGCTATACATCACTACATAAGTGGAAAAGTATCTTGCTTGCCATAAATAGAAGGAAACTTCAAAAAAATAGAAGAAGAACAGATAAGATTATTAAATTTAAGAAACAGTGTTATTTGGTGATGCTTCTGAGGCTAAGACTTGCTCTTCCTTTGTTTAAAACAAAAAACATAGTTATCAAAGATCTTAAAACCATGTTTTAAACACAAACACAAGTGTTTCTCCCTGGCATGATCAGGTGGATTAAAGGAGAATTGAAAAGGAAAGAACTTTCTTAATATGGAGTCCCTGAGCCACGAAAAATCATGGCCGAAGTACCAGCAGGGGAGCCAGCCGGTACTTTGGAACATCTGCCTTGGCGTACATCCTGGCTCAGGCAGTCCTGCCATATCGCTCTCTCTGTACCCTTGAGGATGCCACCACCCTTCCCTTTCTTCTAGCCAGTCCCATTTCTCCTTCATGGAGCTTTCTGGAAATGTTACTCCTGAAGTTCTGTCTTGCCTCTAGACCCAACATTTAGACAATGAGGCATTTAGTGTTCTGAGTGATAATGTAACTATCCTGTGAGTAGATTTCATCTCATTTTGATAAACTTAATGCCCAAACAGGCAAAGTGTTCCAATCAGTCTCCCTATCTGCAAAGTAGACTGTACAACATCTAACGTCCAGGCCAGCCCCAGCAGTGGCTTCATTTCTTTTAGAAGTGGAAAATACCTTAATGATTATCTGATCTGTCACTTTATTCTGGAGATGAGAAACCTTAGGCTCAGATTTCAAAATGACTTGTTTGAGGCACCTGGGTGGCTCAGTTGTTTAAGCATCTGACGTTGGCTCAGGTCATAAATCTCATGGTTTGTGAGTTTGAGCCCTGCGTCAGGCTCTGTGCTGACAGCTTGGAGCCTGGAGCCTGCTTCAGATTCTGTGTCTCGCCCTCTCTCAGCCCCTCCTCCCCTTGTGCTCTGTCTCTCTGTCTCTCTCAAAAATAAATAAAAACATTAGAATAAAATAAGACATTTTCAAGGTTAAACCCCCAGAAGGTGATGGCATAGCTGGGATCTGAACCCAGGGCTTCTTGGTGGTCAGAGACCTTTTGCTTTTCCTATAGTTTTCTCTATGATAAGAATATAAAAGCACTTAAGAAATAGAAACCCAGATTTGAACTACTCAAGAACAGACAGCCGTACCCCTGATTCGGTTGATGCAAAATTCTGGTGGCTATAGACTCTCCACAATTCCAGAGAAGATTTTCATCGTGCAAACCAGGGTTCACTGATTTTGCAGGGATTTGTCAATGAGGCCTGGTAGGGTGGAAGGAGCAGGCCAAAGGGTGAAGGGCCGGGTGATTCCGCCAGTGGTGACATTGTAGAAATAATAAATGTCTCCTTAGGGAAGGCTTTTTTTTTTTAACTGTTGTTATTAAGCCTCTCAAACATAACCGTGTGAAGAGCGCCTGCCAAATTGCACCTACCTCAGCTGCTGCTCAGATGATTCAGATAAGCTTTAGATAAATACTCCCCCCCCACCCCCACCCTGATCTATGGCACTGATCCAACAGGAGCTGGGACTTCCAACACTTTGAGGTTTGCCCAGCACTAAGTAATTATCCCTGGAAATATTTACTGTTTATCTACCTTCAAATTTTAATGACCGAGATTCTACTGTGCCATTGCAATTCAAGGCACGAATGAAAGCTCCCCCAGACTCTCCCTAATAAACCTAATACAGCACAGAGTAGTGCTTAAATTTTTATAAGTCTGCAAAGTCAGTTCCTCGTGTTCACCCTATCACCCCTTTCCAGCTCTTTGTGTGGACAGCAAGAAGTGCTTCTTAATTTGTTCTTAAAAAAAAGACTATCCTATCTAGGTTACTGGTTCTATAAATCACCTTTGTTTTAAGACTTATTTCTTTGTCTTTGCTCTGCTGGGAATGAGCTCTGTTTCTAACAGAGGTGTGTCCATACGCAGCACATACTCCCTAGATCCCAGGAGTGTTTTCTGTAACCTTTTCTAGCCACGATCGCCCAAATCAATGTGACCTTCTCTGTTCAGGGTCCCCCTAAAGAACATGATCTTGGGGGTGGGAGGAAAGAAGGTATGAGAGTCAAGAGACCCCTCTGAGCCTTAGTTTCCTCATCGGGAGAGGATAAGGGTTAGGCTAGACAGGTCTAAGAGCCCACGGATCAGCTTGTGAGCATCCAGTGGCTGTCACCATCAGAGAACTAACTAGCTTTCTGTTTAATCAAATGCAAAAGATACTGATGGTCAGGAATGTTACACTTGAGGAGAAATATCTGTTCATCTTGCTGTTAAGGGTGCCCAGCAATGAAGGACTGATTCTGAGCCAGGTAGTCTCCATCTCCCAGGGAAGGCGCAGACCCAGGAAAGGCCAGACTCCTCTCTTCCTGCAGAATGTAATGAAATCATCCTCCTTCCCTAGCTCCTAAACAGCCCAGGTTGTCAGCAGATTTGCCCCCAGGGTGGTTTCATCAGCTGCTCCATCCCGACCTCTAATAGGCAAATAGGGCAGAGTCGTTGGCTTTCTCAAGAGTCTGGCTGTAACCCAGGGGCAGGGCTGAAGCAGCCCCCTCTGGAGCAGGATTTTAGGGGCCTCTGGAAAGCCACATCGCCCACACTTGCCCATACTTACTGTCACACCATGGGTTTTCTTTTGCTAATTTATAGGTAGAATCAAAATAATATTTGATAGCTTTAGTTTATATAAAGTAAAATTCATGATTAGATTTTAGCATCTGATCTTTGTAATAAACAATTTCCCCTCTAGTATATAATTGCCAACTCTTGAGGCATGTAATGCCAAAATCAGGCTTCTCAAGAAGTGAAACATTCCTAATATAACATCCTTGGCTTAAAATCAGAGGACTGCAATTCTAGTCCAAGCATTTTCTCACTAAGTTGCTATGCAACCTTGAGCAAACCTCTTCACCTCTCTGAACTCCAGTAGAATCATCTATCAAATCCATATAATCCAACTTTTATTGAATGCCTATTTAAAAGACACTAATAAGTAAGATAAAGTTATGTAAAAAAGAGCCTAATGATATCTTTGCCCTCAACTGAAGGTAAGACAACTATTGATGATTATGGTACAAAATCAAATAAAGAAAAGCATCATGGGAAAATTATAGTTTGGGTCAGGGTAGAAATTGAGACGCTATCTTAGAAAAGTTAGTATTTAAGCATGGATGAGAAGGTGAGAGAATTCGAGGGAAGACATGAAGAATGAAATGAATATTTCAGGGAAAGGAAACATGAGCAAAGATTTGAAGCAGGAAATGGCAGACTGTGATTGCGTGGTGTGGTTTGACTTGGTTAGAGGACAGAGTGCTAAAAGAGCAGTAGTAAAAGTTGAGGACTGGAGACAGATAGTGAAGCCTGACTTTAGGAAGCAGTTATTTTGTCTAAAGAATTTAGCATTCATTCTGGCAATGGGGAGCCATTAGATACTTTGGAGTGAGGGAGTGCCGCGATCAAAGCCAGGCTTTGGGGACAGGAGTCTGGCAACTGTGTAGGCTATGAATGAAGGGGGAAGAAAGACTGGAGGCAAGAAAGCAGTCAGGAGGCTACCGCATTACCTCTCCCAGGGAGCTATAACAAGGCACTGATTTAAGGTAGTGTATAGCTCCCATGGATGTGAGAAGAAAAAAAAAGAAAGAAAGTAGATGTGAGAGCATTTTAAATTCTTTACTTTTATAAGAAATAGGTCATCAAGAGCTAGGAAGGGTATGAGCTCCTCTAAGATAATAATTCAGCCTGCCACAATTTCAAGATGCTGACAGAAGACATGAGACTCGTGGGTCTGAAACAATGGAGTTTATTTTATTACTCAAAGTACAGCAGGGAGCATGAGCTTCATGTTCGCTTGCATTTCCCTGGTCCAGCAAGTCTTGTGGGGCAGTACAGAGATGTGCCCAGGGGGATGAAGCCACCACAGGGTATTTGTGATGTAACTGAGGAGCCCAAACCTCAGGAATGCTCCAATCTTATTAAGGGGGGTAACTAGCAAATCTGTCCAATCTTTGCCCCAGAGATGTTATCTTCATTTCTCTGATCAGGAAAGAAATCCTCCCTGGGCCCTAGAGAGGGATGCTATCTTGATCTTCTAAGGCTGTTTGTTACACAAATATCCTTGAAAAGGCAGTCTGGAACAAAGCTGTCAATGTTTCTCACTCAAAGACAGGCAGAACTGTAGGAGACCCACAGAGAGCTGTATCCTAACAGTCTTCATCAACGGAAATGAGTGTTTCATGCTTCTGAGCTTCCGTATGAAAAATAACCAAGGAGGTAGACATTAGCAGGGCCACATAAGTGCCGAATAAAAAGGAAGGCTATGTCTCTTTTGGTTTACTGTGAACCACCAAGACACAAACGATTTCTTCTGTTGATGAAGATGAAAGTAGGGTTTACCAGTTACCCACCCCAGGGAACCATCTAGTGGGCAGGTCCTTTATCTCAATGCTTCAAGCCCAGCTTGATGGTTATTACCGCGCATATTTTTATCCTCCCTAAAGGTTACAGTGCTGAAGAAGATGGTTTTGCATAGCTGTGTAAACATCATTTCTGCTTCCCAGGATGACAGAGAACTGGGAGACTCAACAGCATTAGCATTTTCACTTACTGAGCACCTTTTACCTGAAGAACCCAATTAATGCTCTGCCTAGGATGTATTCATTTATGCTCTATGATGCCCCTGAGAGGCAAGGTAAGTATTATTACATCCACCCAACAGTTCCACAATGGGGGTCATGAAATTGAATGTCAGGTCAGATCAGAAGGGTTCAGAAGGACACTAGCAAGAAGCGTTGCAGTGCAAATACTGGGCTCCCCCCTCAGGTGTTACCCAGTCCCTCACTCTCTTAATGAGGAAAATACCAACAACTGAGAGCTATCAGACCACACCCTCCAAGCACCTATTTTATCCAAGTATAAGCCTAAAACATCCAGTTTACTGCTCCTGTTTGTTTTCCGTGTGCCTCTCTGACTACCTCCACTTGAATCCATCTGACACACTCCTGAAATTTCACAGATGCAGCTGATGCCATTTGAGGGAATTCTTTCCCATTGCCTGCCCTATATTTTCACACCAGGTCCTTCTCTTAAGGCCAATGTCCTCTCTTCCCTGAACTCTCCCCAGGATCCCTCTTCTCTCCTTGGACTTATACCATGTTTATGATTTAGGCATGAATCACAAAACAAAGTAAAAAATGATATGTATCAGCTCCTTCCAAGACTGAACTTTCTTAGAGACGATCTGTGTCCCTTTCCTCTCCATACCCTCCACCACGCATGGCATCCACCCCAGTGTCAGATTCTACGTAGTTTCTCAATAAAAATGAATGGAATGAATGGGCTAATTCACACTGTGGGAATAGATGCCACCTTTTCTTCTGCTGCACTTTCTGGAGAATAACAGCATATATCAGACACTATCTTCTGGCAAGATACTTAGCTAGATTATTCTTGTATTTCTAGAACACTGAAGTCATACATGTATGTCTCTGAATAGTACTAAGGTAGAGAAAACTTAAACATAGAGGTATTATCTTTGTTCACAACTCTTCTAATCTGCACATAAGATTGATAACCTCCAAACCTTCAAATGCACAAAACCTTCACTATGGAAAAATAATAATCCCTTACATTTCCATAGCCCCTTTCACACCCTTTATTGTAGGTGATCTTCCTCAGAAGGGACTCTGTATTATCTCCACTTTAGAGATGAGCAAAATGAGGGGGAAAGAAGTGACCTGAGTTGCCCAAGGATAGATCACTAATTGGGGATCTGCCCAGATGGGATTACTGGTACCTGATTCTAAATCTAGGACTCCCGTCTTCACTATTAGTGAAAACAAACAATCCACCACTCTGTCTTTGAAAATTATACTTAAGACTTACTGCTCAATATGGAAACCAACTTGACAATAAACTATTTGTGAAAAAAAAAAAGGCTTACTGCTCATTAAATAAGCATGTATTGCCTTCTTTGTAGTTCAACACCAAGTATGGAAGAAGAAATTGAGTAAGCATTGTCTCTGTTCCTAATGAGTTCACAGTGTGATTGGGAGACCATACAGTCAGCAACTACAGTGATTTGTGTGTTGTAATCATAGTGTGTATCTGAGTGGGATGCACACTTAGAGAGGAAGAATCTCAATTAGCTATGGAGAGCAAAGAGCTTATGGTAGCAAGAGGAGTGGAGAGGTAAAGAGGGACACCAGCAAAGGGAACAATAGGAAGCCCTCCATTCCCCATCCCCCATAAACGTGCCAATTTGGCAACAATTCCTGGACAAATTTCCTTTGTGAGGAATCAGACACTAATTAAAACACTCCTGCACCCCAAGAGAAGGTGAAACAAGACACACCAAAGCCAGCAGAGGGATTCAAGACAACCTCTTGCCGTTGATGCTGCCCCTAGCACAGCACTATACAATCAGGAAGAGCTCCCTAGCTCTCCCAACTTTCAGTCAGGAGAAGGAACAAATCAGAATGTTGTACACCTTAAACATATATAATGTTATATGCCAATTTTATCCCAATAAAGCAGGGGGAGGAAGAAGACAGGTCAGTATCTCTGATGAATATAGATGCAAAAATCTTCAACAAAATACTAACAAATGGAGTCCAAAGCATCTTAAAAGGATCTTACACCATGAACAAATGGGATTTACCCTTGAGATGCAAGGATTGTTCAACATGTGAAATCAATTAATGTCATACACCACATTAAGAGAATGAAGAATAAAGTCACATAAGTACCTCAATAGAATAGAAAAAGCATTTGACATAACCCTATATCCATTCTTGATAAAAGCCCTCCACAAACTAGGTATGAAAGAAACATACCTCAACATAATAAAGGACATATTTGACAAGCCCACAGCTAACATCACAGTCAACGGTGAAAACCTGAAAGCCTTTCCTCTAAGATCAGTCACAAAGCAAAGACATCCATTCTTTTTTTTTTAATGTTTATTTATTTTTGAGAGAGAAAGACACAGAGTGTGAGCAGGGGAGGAGCAGAGAGCGAGGAAGACACAGAATTCAAAACAGGCTCCAGGCTCTGAGCTGTCTGCACAGAGCCCGATGTGGGGCTTGAACTCACAAACTGTGAGATCATGACCTGAGCTGAAGTCAGACACTTAACTGACTGAGCCACTCAGGCGCCCCCAAAGACACCCATTCTTGCTATTTACAGAGTACTGGAAGGTCTAGCCAGAGAAATTAGGCAAGATACATAAAGGCATCCAAATCAGAAAGGAAAAGTTAAAATCTTGCCTGCTTCCAAATGACATAATCTTATATATAGAAAACTATGAATACTCCATTTAAAAAAACTATTAGAATAAACAAATTCAGTGAAGTCACAAGACACAAAATCAACACACAATCTCATACTAACTATGCATCTCTACATACTAACAGACTATCTTTGACAAGGGTGCCAAGAATGCACAATGGGGAAAAGACAGCCTTTCCAGCAAATGGTGCTGGGAACATTGGATATACACTAGTGGGGGAAGTGGGAAGGGAGAAGGAAGAAATGAAGGAAAAGAGGGAGGGAGGGAGAGAGGGGAGGAATTGACTTTAATCTTATATGACATGCAAAAATCAACTCCAAATAGATTAAAGACTTAAACTAAGACAGAAACTGGAAAGGAAACTGGGAAGTCCTAGAAGAAAACATTGGGGAAACCCTCTATGACATTAGTCTTTGCAATAATTTCATAAATATGACCCCAAAAGCACAGGCAATAAAGACAAAAATAAACAAGTAGGACTACATCAAACCCAAAAGTTTCTGCACAGTGAAGGAAACAATCAATGGATTATAAGCAGCCTATAGGATGGGAGACAACATTTGCAAACAGTGTATCTTATAAGGAGTTAACTTCCAAAATACATAAGGAACTTCAAATTTATACAATTTTATATGTCAATTATGTCTCAGTAAGTTTTTAAATAAAAATACAATTTATTTTTTAAATTTAAATAAATTTATAATAAAATTTATTTTTTGAATTTTAAATAAGTTTTAGAAAATAAAATAGAGTGAGCAGACACCCCAAAGAAAGAACAGACAGTGGGTAGACAAAGTGCTTGGAATAAATGCTGGGTGGGAAGACTGTAAGGCCAGAGACCAATCATGGATGACCTTGCCTAACTAATAAGAAATTCAAAATTCATTCTGACAGATTAAAGCTATGGTAGGGGCAAGATGGAGGGGGTACCTTGAATATCTTTAAACAGGGAGAAGCATAAGCATATTTGAATATTACATTAATCACTCTAGTTATTGAGGGTAGGCAAGAGGATGACAGTATACTTTGAAATAGGGAGACCCTTGGGAAGCTTCTACCTGATTGAAATCTAAGAATTACGGGCCTTAATTAAATTTAGAATAAGATGTTAAATCATAAGATATCAAAGAAGCAAGAACTGAGGGATTTCTTGAATAACTAGATTGGGATAGGACATATGAGGCAGAGAATCTAAAATGACTCCCAGATAATGACTGGCTACCTGAGTGAATGATGATACTATTCAGGAGGACAAGAAAGTTCAGAGAAAAGATGATGAACTTATTTGGAATACTGCATTTGAGTTTGTCGTATGAGGTGTGGTTTGGAGTTTTGTTTTCTGAGCCATCAGATTATAATTGATAGTTCCTGCAAGGCTTAGAAAAGGTCACTAACAGGGAGAACATGTAGGATTTGAAAAATAAAGGGACCAGAGTCAGAAGGGAAGACAAAAGGAACTGGAAAAAGTAGAGACGATGCCATTCTTTTCTCAGGCATGGAAAAAATTAAAGTCAAATGCTCTAAGGCATCCATTTGATCAAATTATTTAACTTCTCTCCTATGCACCTAGAATGGTACTCATTATGTACTTTCCATAGGAGAATTCAGCAAATAGTCCCTAAAACCATACTTTGCTTTTTGTATCTCCAGTGAGGATCCCTGATTAAGAAAGGCTCTTTGGTAGGGGCACTTGGGTGGCCCGGTTGGTTAATCGTCGACTTCAGCTCAGGTCATGATCTCACTGCTTCAGATTCTGTGTCTCCCTCTCTCTCTGCCCCTCCCCTTCTCATTCACTCTATCTCAAAAATGAATAAACATAGAAAGAAAGAAAGAGAGAGAGAGAGAGAAAGAAAGAAAAGAAAGAAAGAAAAGAAAGAAAGAAAAGAAAGAAAGAAAGAAAGAAAGAAAGAAAGAAAGAAAGAAAGAAAGAAAGAAAGAAAGGAGGGAGGGAGGGAAAGAAAGGAAAGCAGGCAGGCAGGCTCTTGGGCAGAGAGGAGAAAAGTCAGGAAACAGTAATTCCACAGAAACCAAGAGAGATGGTCAATGGTAAATGCCACAAAGAAGCTGAGAAGGAAAAGAACTTGGAAACATAAAGGTTATTACCAGTTATCAGGAGCAATTTTAATGTGTAGGAGAAGATAGGACATTACATTCCTTGGTAGAGGAGTAAATGGGTTCTGATAAACTGGCTGAAAACTAGTGCTTACTTTTGGGAAAAGCTGACTATTAAGAACAGAAAAGAAATTAGACCATAGCTCCTGGGGCACGTGGAATTGATCATGTTTATACACTGAAGAGAAAGAACAAGTATTGCGAGATGGCAAGTGAAGGTAAGACCACAAAGTGGAAGGCTGGCAGAATAAGGTTCGCAAACAAGTGGAGGGTGGGATTGAAAGATCAAGACACTATACCCTCAGCCAGGGGAAAGAGTTTCTCTTTCTCTGAGATAGGGAGGAAGGAGGAAAGTTATATGGAAGGAGATAAGCTGGGAGATATCATGAGGCAATGGCTGGAGCTAGAATGATGGAATCCATCTTCTCCGTGAAGTATTTAAGATCATCCACTGAGTGTAAAAAGAAACAGGACAGAACTGGGCATCTTCAGGAAGGGTTAAAATTGTGCAAGAGTCATGGTGGGAACCCAGGAAGGGATGTGATTTAGAACCTGTGGAAGGATGGCCAAGCTGCATGGATGATCCAACTGAGATTGAAACCCTCTAAAAACAGGTAATACCTAATATTCTAGATTGTCCCCAATGGAGCACTGTCTCGAAGCCCATTCTTTTGATCAAAGACGTGCATTCACCAGAGAGAGGGACAGGTTTAAAGCAACCATACTTGGCTATGAAAGAAGTGTGTCAAAGAAATTTTAATGAGGACTAAACCCTCTAACAGTTCTTTATCCTCCTTAGCTAACAAGCTCAGGATAGCTGACTCCTCTCCAGGATAGCATTCTCAAATGTATATTATTTGGGGATGTTTCGTCCACACAAACCCAAACGCTCTGATATATAATTTACATTGCTACCAAATGCAATAGGGCCCTTGAGTTCAGAGGATTCAGCAGCTATTCAAGCACATCTCTACTTTACTCTTTCACCTGGCCCTTAATCAGTCTTCAGATGAAGCTGATGTTCCAGGTCAAAGACTCAAATGCAGTGGCAAGTATGTCCCTTACGTCTGGTATTAAGTCAGCACGTTGTGACCTAAACGGAGAGGTCTGGTTTTCAATCAACCAACATGTCAATTCGGTAAACTTGTTATCTATCTACAACCTGGCAAACACTATACTCAGGATGCACCTGTATATCAAACAGAGACAGTCCCTGCTATTGTGAACTTTTCAGTGTAGTGTGAAGAAAGTCCATCGTACCAATGGTAAGGTCATCAATGAAGGGGCCAATAAGAGAAAAAGAGAGTGCCCACTGGGAAGTTGATGTGGAAAATAAAAGGAAACTTGAACTGGGATTGTGAGCCAGAGTTGGGAGTCTAACATGCCTTAGCCCCATTTTTTGAGAGTAAGAATGATGGTATTAGATGGTTTCCTAGCCATGCAGGTTTTCTTCATCCCTCTCATCTTTATATATCAAGCTTAAAGAGAAAGTCTCACATGACTTTCGATGGTATGTCCTTATGTACATATAGTGAGAATAGTATGTAAGAAACTAAGAAACATAGACTTCTAGGGGCACCTGGTTGGCTAAGTTGGTTAAGCATCCAGCTCTTGGTTTGGGCTCAGGTCATGATTTCACATTTCATGAGTTTGAGCGCTGTATCAGGCTCTGCACTATCAGTGCAGAGTCTGCTTGGGATTCTATCTCTCCCTCTCTCTCTCTCTGCCCCTCACTGCTCACCCTCTGTTTCTCTTTAAATGAATAAATAAACTTGAAAAAAAAAACAGATTTCTACATTTAGAGAGGACTTTAGAGGTGAGTTTAACTCCCTCCCAGAGGCCCAAATCACCCACATAATATCCTCACCAAATAGCCAGACAACCTCTTAGTGAATACTTCCAGTAGTGGGGAACTCATTCACTCACCCCAAGAGCCATCTACCTTTTCTTTAAAATTGTTTCTTGGGGCACCTGGGTGGCTCAGTCAGTTATGCATCTGACTCTTGATTTTGGCCCAGGTCACAGTCTCACAGTTCGTGAGTTTAAGCTCCACGTCAGGCTCTGTACTACTGACCGTGCAGAACCTGCTTGAGATTCTCTCTCTCTCCCCCTCTCTCTCTACCCTTCTCCTGCTTGCTCTCTCTCTCCTCTCTTTTTCTCTCTCTCTCAAAATAAATAAATAAACTCTTAAAAAATTGCTTCTTTATATTTGAATGGAATTCTGTCTTCCTGTCATTTCTGCCCACTTAATGCCCTAATTTTGAAAGAGATTTGAAAAAATAAAATATAAAAATAAAAGACACAGAAGCTTTAGCTATACATGACAAGGTAACGGGATTTACATGTAGGCAATGTCATGTATTAAAACTATACACAGCTCTTAATCTTTCCAAAAGCCATAAACATTCACTCCCAGAGCTACCACTGGGGAAGGAAGGAACATGTCGTGTGTATATGCTGAGAAATCAGTCCCTTTTTAAGGCAAGTCTAGAATTAGACACAGCCCAAGAGAAAAGAAGCAGAGGTTCTCATCAGTCTGACCAGACAACAGACTTGGTCGGTCTTGAGCTCTCTCCATCTCTGCCTCTCTATCACTAGCTTAGTTCACTGGTGTCCTGCATTGAGGTAAACTTATTCCTGTTTTCCATCCATCTTAGTCCCTCACAAGGCTGAAGGGTATGACTATAGCGTATAGTATATTCCTATGTCCCCTAAGCAAATGTTAGATGAGAACATTCCAAATTTGATGTCCTCCCTTAGCCAAATCCTTTAGTATTGGAAAGTAGAGTAATTTTGAGTCCAGTACAGTATTTCAGACTCCAATTTTTCCTCAGCTCAGCTTCTCACAGGTTATGTGTAGAAGATAAACAAACAGAAAGAGCTGTCACCGAAAACTCCAGAAACCATTGGGCAGACAGCTACAGACACCCCAGCAGGGGGCTAAAGGGACCAGGGTACATTCTTCCCCACTTTGCCCCAGAGTCCCACACAGGAATGGCCCTTGGGACCTGACCGCACTCACAGCGCTGGCAGAAGAATCAGTAACTAACAGAGTGAGGACTGATTCCTATAGTGGCCTTGAGGTCTGGTTAGGCATGGCGGAGGCGGTGGTACTGCAGAACTCCCTTGGAGGCCCTCAGAGTCTGGGGACAGCAGGTGGCTTGCCTTCGACACCAGGGTAATTGAGGAAGCAACATCCCCCGGTCAATGAACACTGCAAAACATCAGCTATGAGCTTCATAGCGGGTGTCTAGAAGGGGGAAATGGCATATGCCAGGTAATAGCTGACCGGATTTATTTGTTAGCACATATGCAACTCTCCCTGGGGACCCCCTGAAATAGCTTAAAGGGCCTTGCCGGGGGCTGAAGACACCACATTAGCAGGTGCAGATGAAAGGCACAGCAATACAGGCTTTTACCAATAAGGCTTCATTCTAAAGAGTGAGGGGGTTGGGGGGAAACCAAAATGATGAATTCAACAGAATCACAGAATGTTCACGGAGTATGAAATATTCATTGTTTAAATGGGCAAACTAAAACTCAGAAAGGGGCAGGGACAGAGGCAAGGTCACACAGCTGAGGAAATAACAGAACAAGGACTAAGGTTCCTGTCTAGCACATCCCCCTCCCCTGCCCCACTGTGGGTCCCACGTCTCCAATTAGACTGTCACCATGATAGGCATGCTGGCCCTTGAATTTGTAGATTCAGACTAAATACATGCGGATGGATGATTTAGACAGCAAAACTGACTATTTCTGTGCCTGCATTTTCTATCACACTTCAGAGGGAAGAGAAAAGGAGACCAAAGGTCAGGGAGAGGCTGAGCGGGGCTGGGGGCGGGGGGGGGNATGTTCTCTGGAGGGGGAGGGGGAGGGTCGAGGAGGTCCAGAGGCAGGCAGGTCACAAGGGTTTTACGAGTGCATGAATATAGCACGTGTCGTGTGTTTTCTGTGTTTCTGCCAATGTCTGTGTGTTTCTGGCCGAGATGGGAAAAAGGGAGGGAGACTTAAGGGCACAAGCTCTAAAGAGAGAATGTCTGGGATGCATGTAATAAAAAGGCAAGTGATGATGCCTTCCACAAACAGCAACTAGCAAGCCTGCGCCGCCACAACCATAAAACCCGGACGCCTGCCACAACCCGTAACCACTTGACATGACTCCCCCGCCCAGCCTGCCCCCTGCACCACTTTGTGCCAGGCTGCCGCAGAGGGACGTCACAGGCTCCCTGGAGCCTGCTGCCTGGTCTCATGCCAGAACCTGATTACCTTCCTCTTCCTCATCATCAGGAGCAAAGAGCACCTGCTGAGATAGACGGAAGGAGGAAGGCTCAGCTGCAACGAACTGTCACCTTTACAGGGTTTCCAGGACAACCTCATGGAGATGGTGACCACTGGGTTCCCCACCATTCATCTCCCAGGGCCTCCCCCATTCATGCCCTCTCCCAAGCCAGAGCCTCTCCTTGTCTAGGTCTGCTCCCTGGCAGGCCTGTGCTTGCATCCTTTTTCACTCTCCTCCAACAGTGAGCCACAGCATCTGAACTACTCACATTATTAGGTTTTCTTGAACACCTACAACGGGCCATGTGATTTGCTAAAGGCCTTCCCTGCACTGCCTTATTTAATTTTTACAACAAGCTTATGACTCAGGTACTATTGTGACAATACTCGCTTTGCAAATCAGAAAAACATGACCTAAATGTCAGAGAGCTCGAAGGAGTATGAACCCAGGGTGAAACCAGGGGCCAGAGCCTATGCTTTGAAGCACTTGGTTATTGGTTTGTATTTTAACCAAGCCTCCTGTGTTCAAGCTAGCCTTACTATTTATTGCCCTAACAGTCTTTTCTAGCCTATGGAACCATCTGCTTGAATTATCTCAGCCACCTGAATTTTCTACTCCATTTCCAGTCAAGGCCATACTCCCCATCACCCTACAAAGGTGCTCAACCAGGACCCATTTCCTTCCATGGAAACAATTCTTTTCCCTTAATGGCAACTTTGCTAGTGCATGTGTACCACCAGGCCCTTTCTTGTATATTATCCCACTCAATTCTCAGATTTCCCCCGTGATGTTGGTCTAATATTTCAGCGGGGAAAAGGAGAGCTCACCAGGGTGATGGTGAACAGGATCACCGAGCCCGTGAGCAACACAGCCAGGGCTAGACGTTGAGTTTTCAAAGTCCTTAACAGCACTTCTCTCCATCACATCCAGGTTATGTGCAAGGACCTCACCTAGGAACAAGCAAAGATGTCCCACAAGCCAATCACCACACAAATCAATTTCAGCCAGGAACTACTTGTACCAGTCAATGAAGGCCTTCCTTCTCTTCCCCAAATCCTGGTGAATCCATCAGACATGGATGAATTGATGTCTTCCTGCTTTATTTGCCTCAGCCTCCACCCCGGGGAGGGGAAGCACAGACAGAAGCACGGGATGCTCTTCTCACAAAGAGAGAGCGTTTTACAAGATGTCCTCAGAGGGAGGGAACAGCCACAATGCCTTCATTAAAAAGAAGATGTAAACAGCTGTCTAGCCTTTTGAAAACACTCCCCATTGGGAGCAGAAATGGCAAAGAGAAAATGCAGCAAAAGGAAAGAACATTTAAAGAACAGGAGGCAGCTGCCCCAGGACAATGCACAAGGGTGTCCATTAAGAGCTCTAGATCCTTTGGCGGCTTCCTTATGCCTAAAAAATAAGCCCAGGTGCTTCCCCTGGTTTCTCTTGACCATTAGTTGCCTTTCCAGTTTTCTTGCCCACTACTCTCCTGGATCTTTTTTATTTTTAAAGTTTATTTGTTTTGAGAAAGAGAGAGAGAGAGAGTCATACAAAGAGAGAGAGGGAGAATCCCAAGCAGGCTCTGTGCTGTCAGTACGGAGCCCAATGCAGGGCCTGAACTCATGAACCATGAGATCATGACCTGAGCTGAAACCAAAAGTCGGACACTTAACCGACTGAGCCTCCCAGGCGCCCCTCTCCTGGATCTTCTCCAGGCCCTGACCAAAACGGGCTATGCCCTGCACCTGCTCTACAAGGGGTTCCTACTCAGATGCCTAAAAGGGCCAGCCAGCAAAGTGATGGAGTGAAGAATACCCAGCTGGACATAAGTAAAACAATAAGCAAGTATATTTTGATGACCACAGACTCTCAGAAAAACAACAGAGAATGATAAGCCTAAGAAAAACTGGAACATTTGTGCCCCACCTAAAGGCAGTAGAAATGACCCACCTCCAGTCAGTCACACCCAACTTAGACAACCTAATTTTACACCTCAAGGAACTAGAAACAAAGGGACAAATTAAGCCCAATGTTAGCAGAAGGAAAGAAATAACAAAGATCAGAGAAGAAATAAGTAAAATAAAGATTAAAAAGATAATAGAAAAGATCAATGAAACAAACAGCTTTTTTAAAAAAGATAAACAAAATAAACAAATATTTAGCTACACTGACCAAGGGGGAAAAAAAGCGAGGGCTCAGGTAAATAAAATGAGGAAGAGGAGACATTACAATTGATACCACACAAATACAAATGATCAAAGAGACTACTATGAACAATTATACACCAAAAAATTGGATAACCCAGAGGAAATGTATAAAGTCCTGGAAACATACAACCTACGAAGACTGAATCATGAAGAATACAAAATCTGAACAGAATAATCACCAGTAGGAAGATTGATAGAGCAATCAAAAACTTCCCAACAAAGACAAGTCTATGACCAAATGACTCACCAGTAAATTATACCCAATGTTTAAAAGAATTAATAACAATTCTCTCAAGCTCTTCCAAAAACAAAAACAAAAACAAAAACAAAAAAACCACACAGAAGAGGAAGGAGCTCATTTTACAAGACCAGCATTACTCTGATCCCCAAACCAGACAAAGACACCAGAAGGAAGTAAGATTGTGGGTCAATATTCCTGATGAGCATAGATGTAAAACTCCATAAGAAAATATTAGCAAGATGGATTCAACAGTACATCAAAGACATCATACATGGTGATCAAGTGGGATTTATTCCTGGGATGCAAAAGCGACTCAACATCTGCAAGGCAATCACGTGATACAGCACCTTAACAAAATAAAGGATAAAAATCATACGATAGTCTTAATAGAAGCAGAGAAAGCATTTGACAAAATTCAACATCTTTTCAAAGATAAAAACTCAACGAGGTAGATACCAAGAGAACATAACTCGACATAAAATCCATATTTGAAAAGCCCACAGCTAACATCATGCTACATGGATCAGGAGCAAGGAAAGGTGCCCACTCTTATTCAGTATATTATTGAAGTCCTACCCAGAGCCACTGAGCAAGAAAAAGAAATAAAAATTACCCAGAGCAGAAAGGAAAACATAAAATTGTCTCTATTTGCAGATAAGATTATATATAGAAAACCCTAGCCTCTACCCAAAAACTGTTAGAACAAATTGAGTAAAGTTACCAGATACAAAATCAATCTACAAAAATCAGTTGTATTCTATATACTAACAACAAAACTATTAGAGAAATTAAGAAAACAATCCCACTTACAATAGCATCAAAAAAATACTTACGAAAAAATTTAACCAAAGAGGTGAAAGATATGTACATTGAAAACTGTAAGACATTAATCAAAGAAATTACTGATGCATAGGGGCACATGTACGCCAATGTTCATAGCAGCACTCTCAACAATAGCCAAAACATGAAAAGAGCCTAAGTGTCCATCAACGGACAAATGGATCAAGAAGATGTGGTTTATCTATACAATGGAACACTACATGGCAATGAGAAAGAATGAAATCTGGTCGTGTGTAACAACATGGATGGAACTAGAGGGTGTTATGCTGAGCGAAATAAGTCAGGCAGAGAAGGACAAACACCATACATTTGCACATATAGGTGGATTAGGAGGGAGTTAATGGAGGATGATGCAGGAGAAGGGGAAAAATAGTTGGGGAGAGGGAGGGAGGCAAACCATGAGAGATTCTTGAATGCTGAGAACAAACTGAGGGCTGGTGGGGGTGGGGAGGTGGGGGAGGGGTGTGATCGGTATGGAATAGGGCATTTGTTGGGATGAGCACTGGGTGTTATATGTAAACCAACTTGACAATAAACTATTTAAGGAAAAAAAAGAATCTACAGATAAATGGAAAGATATTTTGTGCTTATGGATTGGAAGAATTACTATTGTTAAAATGTCCATACTATCCATAGATATCTACAGATCCAAATGCAATCCTACTCAAAATTCCAATGGGCTGTAGATAATGTTGCTGTAAACATGGGGGTACATGTATCCCTCTGAATTAGTATTTTTATATTCTTTGGGTAAATACCAAGTAGTGAAATTGCTGGATAGTAAGATTGTTTTATACTCCTGTATGTAAATTGGTGCAGCCACTATGGGAAATAGTATGGAGATTCCTCAAAAAACTAAAAATTGAACTACTATATGATCCAGCTATCCCACTTCTAGGTGTATATCCAAAGGAAATTAAAACAGAATCTGGAAGAGCGATCTGCATTCCCATGAGCATTGCAGCATTATTCACAAGAGCCAGCATATGGTAACAACCTAAGCGTTTGTTAATGGATGAAGGCATAATGAAGATGTGGTATATATGCACAATGGAATATTATTCAGCCACGAGAAAGAACATCCTGTTGTTTATGACACCACAGATGGACCTGGAGGGTGTTACGCTAAGTGAAATAAGTCAGACAAAGATAAATACTGTATGCTATCACTGACATGTGGAATCTTAAAAAGCTAAACTCGGGCGCCTGGCTGGCTCACTTGGTACAGCATGTGACTCTTAATCTTGGAATTGTAACTTCAAGCCCCACATGGGGTATAGAGATTACTTTAAAATAAAATCTTTAAAAAAAGAATAAAATAAATTAAAAAGCCAAACTCACAAAAACAGTCTAGAATTGTGGTTTTAACAGAGTGTCAGAGGTGAGGGAAAAGGGGACATGTTGGTCACAGAGTAGCAACTTCCAGTTATGAAATGAATAAATTCCAGGGGTCAAACATATAGCATAGTGGTTACAGTTAATAATATGCTACTATATACAGTTGATATTGAACAACACTGGGTTTGAACTGCATGGGTCCACTCATACATGAATCTTTTGTAAAAAAAAATATAGTACTTAGTACATATAACACACAAAATATGTATTAATGGACTGTTTATGTTCTCAGTAAGGCTTACTGTCAGTAGTAGGCTATTAGTAATGGAGCTTTGGGAGAATCAAAGGGTATACATGGATTTTCCACTATGCAAGGGGTCAGCACCCCTAATCCCCAAGCTGTTCAAGGGTCAACTGTACCTGAAAGTGGCTGAGAGAGTAGACCTTAATATTACCACCACAGAAAAGAACTGTGTGACATGATGTAGGTGTTAGCTGATGCTATGGTGATAATCAATTTGCAATATACAAGTGCATCAAATTGGCATCTGTATACTTTAAACTTACAGAATGTTATATGCCAATTATATATCAGTAAAGCTGGAAAAATAATCATGTCCCAGACTGAAGGCAGGCTAAGGGTTGACAGAGCTCTTGAACAAAGAGAACTTTCCAATGCAGATATCTATGTGAAATATCCTGATGGAAGTGGTAGAGTTTTAAATGTACACCAGGCCAAACAACATATTTCTGTTAGGCCAAAGCTAGCCTGACATGGACCCATTTGCAGCCAATGTCTAATGAGTGATGGGCATTCAGGAGGGTACTTGTGATGAGCACCAGGTGTCATATGTAAGTGATGAATCACTAAATTCTACTCCTTTTTTTTTTAATAGTTTATTGTAAAGTTGGTTTCCATATAACACCCAGTGCTCATCCCCACAAGTGCTCTCCTTCTTGCCCTGAAATCAATATTGCACTGTGTTAACTAATGAGAATTTAAATAAAAACTTGAAACAAAAGAAAAACACAAAAACAAAAAAAGAAAATTTTAAAAAATGACGCCAACATCTAATTTCTCTCAGCATAGCCTCACTCCTCCTACTGCTTGAAATACTGCTCTTTGTCCTCTGCTGCCTATTAAAACCCTGCCATTCATAAACTGAGAACGTAGTACGACGCCAAAAACAAGGTCTCATGGTTGCATTTTTTAAAACAATATGTTAGGGAAAAGCGATATAGAACTTAGAAAACCAAGTCCTTAGAAAACCAAATCTAGTGAATATCATAGTCTCCATCAGGTTAACACTGTGAAGTGATGAAATGGTCATTAATGTGCTGGGGAGAGGGGACATCAGCACACAGGGTATGATGCCAAGGGGCCTCCACACACCACATCAGAAGGCTCTCTGTCACTTGCTAGCCGTGGTATCCTAAGTGGATTACAGAGCAGACTGAGACTTACTTTCCTCCTCTGAAAAGTGAGAAATCACAGCATCCACCTGCCCACCTCCAGAGCTGCTCTGAGAATCAAATGATCAAATGTATGTAAACATGCTTCCACAAGTGTAAGATGATACAAAAATGGAAGGAATTATTACTAATGTAAAATCTCAGATTAACAACAATTTGAGTGATACAACTTTATAAATACCTTTTTCAAGCGTATGCTCACTACTCATTTCCAGAATTTAGAAAATCAAATTTTTTAAAAAAATGTTTAAGTGCATGCTCTCTTGGTCCCAAAATTCTACTACTAAGAAATTAGCATGAAGAAATAATCATGTGATAGAATTACTTAGCTATGACTGTGTTTAATATAGTATTGTTTGTAGTGGGCAAAAGATAAACAAACCAGAAGGCAACAAGGAAATATCTTATGTGCCCAACTATAGAAGCTTGGCTATGGAATCTCCAAGAGTCAAATACGAGGCAATTGTCACAAAATCTAAGATCGTGTACTGTATGTTTTATTTTAAGTTTATTTATTTATTTTGGAAGGAAGAAAGATGGATCACATGAGTGAGGGAAGGGCAGAGAGAGAGAGGGAGAGAGAGAGAATCCCAAGCAGATTCTGCACTGCCAGGACAGAGCCCAATGCAGGGCTCAAACCCACGAACCATGAGATCATGACCTGAGCCAAAACCAAGAGCCAGATGCTTAACTGACTGAGCCATCCAGACACCCCGTGGATTTTAAAATTTGCATTCCTGCTGCCTCAACATCTCTGTGAACAGGCATGAGTACCCTGAGCAGGCGAACAGTTACACCAATGAAAAGGCAGACAGACCCCTGCCACAGTCTCCTCCTTGCCTTCCCGTTATGCAGTGACCAGTCACATGCACCAGTGAAATCCCCTCATGCCTTTTGTTTGTGCACCTCACCGTGACCCCTAATAAAGGCATTTGCCCATGGGACCTTGCTCAGCTCCCCACCTGACTGAGGGAGCTCCCCTCCCTCTCCTGGTATTCCCCTATGTGTCCCCTTCATGGTGTGTGGTGACTCTCTCTAGTACCTATAAGTGTAGTAAACTTTGTTTTCCTGCCTCTCTCACATCCCTCTTGTGGCAGCACCTGACTGACCATCTCATAAAAGAACACAGAATAGAACACTTGATGGAATAAAAAATACTTTAAAGTGTTTTTAAAGTTAAAAAGAAAAAATTGAGGGGCATCTGGGTGGCTCAGTCGGTTAAGCAACCGACTTCAGCTCAGGTCATGATCTCATGGTTCATGGGTTTGAGCCTCACATTGGGCTCTGTGCTGACTGCCAGCTCAGAGCCTAGAGCCTGTTTCAGATTCTGTATCTCCCTCTCTCTCTGACCCTCCCCTGCTTATGCTCTCTCTCTCTCTCTCTCTCAGAAATAAATAAAACATTAAAAAAAATTTTAATTAAAAATTGACTAAAGAACAGCACAATCTCATTTGTATAACCATGTGTATATATACTTGCATAGTAAAATGTTTTAAGATTACACAACCCAATGGTAACTAGTTATCTCAGCAGGTAAGATCATGTGGGATTTTCATTTCTTTTTTTGTCTTGCTGATTTTTTTCTAAATTTGCTAAATAGATCAGGTATAACTTTTGCAATAAAAAAGAAAATATCCAAAATGGTAATTATCTTCAAAAGAATAAAAATCTACCCATCTTCCAAACCACATTTCAGGAGCCATCTTCTCCATAAGACTTTCAGAATTCCCCCAGTTCGATGGTACAATTCTGTCATTGAACCTCCATTTTACTTAGCATCTCTCCTAGGGAACATAATTTCTACATGTTCTTGTTATTATTTATGAACTTATCTTATACCCTCCTTTTAAACCCCTTGAGGACATGAACTGTGCCTGGGACAGGCCTTTGCTTCTGCATAATAGACACTCAATAAATTTTATTGAACTGATTAATTAAAAGTGAAATTAAGTAACTGTTCTGAAAAGACTCATGTTTTGAAGTTTCCTGTCCCCTTAAGGATACACTCTGTCTTTGGTGAAGTAGACCAACATTATCATCATCACTATCCCCATTCTAATAACCAACATTTATTGGACGCTTTCTATATGCTAGACATATATTTGCTTTTAATAAAATAATGCTATCTGAACCAGCATCATTATAATCATTTTTAGTTGAAGAAACTGAGGCTCAGAGAGGTAAAATAACTTGCTAAGGTGAAAGAGCTTGTGAACAACAGTGAATCTGCAGTTTGAACCTCTATCTGTCTGAATCTGTAGCTCTAAATCTTAAAACCACCACAGTATCATGCCTTGAACACAATGGTGAACCTATCCACAGGGGTCATCCATGTGGTAAGGTTGTAAGGTGATGATGTTACTTATTGGATTTTCCTTTATGCTTTATTACCTTCTATGAAAGACTTACATTAAGACCATGAAACATCTTACATTCCCATTGAAGACAAAATCTCAATTATTAAAACCCTGTGAAAAGGAAAGCATTTACTTAAATGTGATGTGGTGTAGTGGCAAGTATATTGCCCTACCAATCAGTAAACCAGCGTTCAAGTCCTGGCTCATCCATCGTCTCCTGGGGTATTTGGAGCCACCAGTTCAGCTCCACCTGTATGGGTAAATGTTGGACTCTAGTTACTGGAGTCTTCCTCTCTCAGGATAGCCTCCTGATCGTCTCAGCTTCCACTCTGGCCTTCTCCAATCTACTCTCCATCCACCAGCCAAAAACTAGATCATGTCACCCACCTGCTTAAAATATTTCTGTGAATACCTTCACAATTTGAATAAAGATGAAGATGCCCTCACTCGTTCAATGGAAGCCACATCGCCTTCTTTCAGTGCCTAAGGTATAGGTCAGCTTTTGTGCCCTTTATTCATTCTTCTTGGAAGTGCCTCCTGCTCCCAACACCAAACCCAAACTGCATACCAGGGAACTCCCACTCATCCATGACATCTCCAAACAAAAACTGCTTCCTCAGAGAAGACTTCCGATCCCTCCAGTCTAAAAACGAAATCTCTCAGGGTACCTGGGTGGCTTGGTTGGTTGAGCATTTGACTTTGGCTCAGGTTATGATCTCTCAGTTCGTGAGTTCAAGCCCCACACAGGGCTCTGTGATGACGGCTCAGAGTCTGGAGCCTACTTCAGATTCTGTGTCTCCCTCTCTCTGCCCCCTCCCCTGCTCACACTCTGTCTCTGTCTCTCTCAAAAATAAATAAAACATTTTTAAAAATTTAATAAAAATTTTTAAAAATCTATTTTAGTACTCTATATTTCTCTCTATAGTATATCATAATTTATGATTAAAGAGTTTCTTATGTGATTGTTTGCTTAAAGACTGTCCCCCACTAACAGACTCCATGAATGGTGGGGGCTTGTCTGTTTTGTCTACCATATATTCCCAGCATGTGTCTGCCTGACTTATAGTAGGTGCTCAATGCTCAGTAGGTAGTTAATTAAAGTCTATAATACTGGTGTAATCATGGTGATTTCCCAGAGCATACAGGAGGGAATATGCCAGAGATGAGAAATTGAATATATGACTGGTTTAGTGGATAAACAAGAGGTTCCGGCAAGCAGTGTCTTGGCCTAAGTACTGAGAATAACGAGAGGAAGACAAGAACACAAAAAGGTCCAAGAGCATGCATTTTGCAAAGCTGGACCATGCATTTTGCAAAGCTGGGCAAGTGCCCTTCACATAGCACGCTGGTTGGACAGGGTGTGTGTGTGTTAGGAAAGGAAGGTGGACACAGCTCTGTTCTGGCAAAGCTGGGTCCTTCCACCTGCTCCCGGCACTGCATCCGGCTCAGATTGTCATCTGCACCTCCGGAACGCAGGCGGCGCTAGCAGGCGGCGCCTCACCAGGGCGCGTCAGTCCCGCCCGGCCGCACCCCAGCTGCGCGGTCCACTGCACTGAGCCCCGGCAGGCAGCGCAAAGCCATCTCCCTCCCACTGTCTCTGCTGTGCCAGTTTTCACCCCGAGATGGGACCCACCGAACAACAGCTGCTTGTTCTCGTTGTCACTCGAAGCCTCCTCGCGGTAACAACACTATTTCAGTACGCCAGCAATGTCTAGGGTGTACTGATCCATCCCAGACCACCCATCCCACAAGTCCGGGTGCAGGGCGGCTGTGCGGAGAGACCGCGGTCTCAGTGCTTTATCCGCACAGCAGGAAGGCCAATTCTTAAAGTGAGGTCAACGGGGAATATTTGCCCCAAATGTTATTTTTACTTGAAAAGTTTTTTTTTTCATGAAAGTTTTATGGCATCTTATCAAAGTTCTGCCTAAATGTGCAATATACGAATGGATATATACACGTTACTTACCAATTATGTGTGCTGGCGCCTGGCTTGCAGGTGAGTTTACGTTCTCTCTCCCAGGGCTCCAGGGCAACCCTGTGAAGCCAGCGCCATCGCATACTCATTTCCTGCGGCTGTTGCAACAAATTACCACAAACTTGGTGACTTAAAATAGACTTATTTTCTCACAATTCTGGAAGCCAGCGGCCTGAAATCTGGCAGGACCATGCTTTCTCTGGGGACTCCCGGAAAGGCTCTGTGCTCTGCCTCTTCCAGCTGCTGGGAGTTGCCTCCTCACTGCAGGCTCTATGCCACCTGCACATTGCCTTCCTCCAATAATCTCTTCGAGAGAACTTAAGTTTTTTTAACGTTTATTTCTCTTTCGAGAGAGAGACACACAGCACAAGCAAAGGAGGGGCAGAGAGAGAGACAGAGGGAGTCACAGAATCTGAAACAGGCTCCAGGCTCTGAGCTGTCAGCACAGAGCCCGATGCGGGGCTCGAACACACGAACTGTGAGATCATGACCTGAGCTGCAGCCGGCCGCTCAACTGACTGAGCCACCCAGGCGCCCTGCAAATACCCTTCTTCTAAACAAGCTAACGTTCACAGGTTCCAGAGATTTCATGTGGACATCTTCAGGTGAGGGGGTGTTTTTTCAAACTACCACAGACATGCATGGCTGTGGCCATTTTACAGATATGCAAACTAAGGTTGGAGGACTTGCCCACGGTCACCCAGAGACAATGTGGAAACCAAATCTAACACTGAATCCAGGACACTTCTGATTAGGGAAAGGGTTAACATTAGGCAGGTTAGCAGGGAGAGATAAAGAACCTTCAGGAAGGCAGACCTCAGCTCTAGGTGGGAGGCTGAGGAAGCAGCAGGGTTTGGCTGGGGAGGAGGATAAACGTATTCCAGACCTTTCCGATAAGGTCCTAATAAAAAGTCAGGGACAGAAATCCTCGCTGGCTACCCAGTCAGGACCCCTCTCACTCTTGAGAGCTTTGTACTTTCCATCAATAAACTCTATGGCTTTTTGCTCACTCTCTGTTGTGCCCGAGATTCATTCTTCAACTCCGTGAGACAAGGACACCAGCGTGTCTTCCACCCTCCTGTAACACTTCAACTCCATCACATGGCCTCCCAAATGTCCCTCTTAAGGAGACAGAGGAAAAGAGAAAGCAAACAAAAACCTCTCCTCAGCTCTCAAGGAGAGTTCAGTCTATGTGGGGGAAGTTCTAGAATATTCTAGATAGACCTAAAGCCAAGGGACTTGCCTCAGGTTACTTAACCAGTTCATGACTGAGCCCCCATGGGATCCAACCCCTGGAGGCAGACTGGCTGGAGAACCTTCCTGTTCTGAGGCTGCCTCATTCAGTCCATTCACAGGGCCACCCCAGCCACAGCCCTCCAACTGGCTTTCCTGCACCCATTCAAAGGCAGTAGGCTCAATCAATGAAGACCCTGAAAGCAGCAAACTGTGAGCCAAACCCATAAGGAAGAGAGGTCTATGAAGTAGCAGAGAGAAAAGGACAGTCATGTTTGAAGGAGGCAGAAACATATGTCCTGGGCAGGAAAAAGGATCAGACTGCCTGAACTGGAAACTTCCCCAAGGGTTCTATAGGGAAAATGTGTGCTTCGTGGGGAATTATTCATTATCTACAGCACACCCTTCCAACTTATCCTACATTGGGAACTATTTAATTCTGTTAACTTGTAGATTATTGACAGCAATGCACAATAATTCTTATCTACAGACATGCAAATGAATTCCATCCAATGAAGGAAGCAACCCTCCCCATCCTGTGGAAAAAATGAGTTTTGTCTCTGTTTGCAAATTTATTTCAATGTCCCTGATTTCTAAATGCTCCTGTTCCTTGGATTGTCCTTTGAACTGGTTGAAACATCACAGCTGTTTCCTCATTAAATAAGTTCAGAAAAATCTGGAAAATGAATTGTGTTCAGTTTTACATCTCTATGAGAATCATGACTTTGTCTTTCATTTTTAATTTTCTTTTAACAATCCATATGAGAGTGAATTCTGCATTATCGGAGAAGAAACTACCTTCAAGCTCACCTAGTTCAATCTGTTTTCATTTTTTTAAATGTTTATTTATTTTTCAGAGAGAGAGAGAGAGAGAGACCAAGCAGGGGAGGAATAGAGAGAAAGGGAGAGAAAAAATCCAAAGCAGGCTCCAGGCTCTGAGCTGTCAGCACAGAGCCTGACACAAGGCTTGAACCTATAAACCATGAGATCATGACCTAAGCCACTCAGGAGCCCCTACTTAGTTTTTTTTAATTTTTTTTATTTTTGAGAAAGAGAGAAAGCACAGGGGAGGGGCAGAGAGAGAGAGAGAGGGAGACAGAGGATCTGAAGCGGGCTCTGCACTGACAGCAGAGAGCCTGATGAAGGTTTCAAACTCACAAGCCCTTAGATCATGATCTGAGCCAAAGTCGGATGCTTAACTGACTGAGCCACCCAGGCGCCCCCAATGTGTTTTATTGGTGAGGAAAGTACAGGCCAGAGAGGGATTAGGACTTGTCTGAGGTCCGACGGATGGGGTGGCAGGTCCTGGGCCAGTGCGTGGCACCGGGCTAACAGCCCCACAGATGCCGACTCCTATCCCAGCTTGTCCCCAAATAGGCACGGGACTCAGGCAAGTCACTTACCTCAAAAAGTCAGTTTCATTTGTAACAACATGGTTGGTGCTTGAAGATACTATAATAAGTGAAATAAATCAGAGAAAGACAAATACCCATATGACCTCACTCATATGTGGAATCTAAGAAAAAGAAAACCACCACCACCACAACAAAATAAACCCAAGTCATAGATATAGAAAATAAATCAGTGTTCTCCAGAGGCTGGGGATGGGAAGTGGGCAAAATGAGTGAAGGAGGCCAAAAGGCACAAACTTCTAATTATAAAATAAATAAGTCAAGGAAATGTAACATACCGCATGGTGAGCATAGTTAATAATACCATGTTGTGTATTTGAAAGTTGCTAAGAGAGAGCTTACAAGTTCTCATCACAAAAAAAGAAAATTGTTCAACCACATGTGCTGACAGGTGTTCACCAGGCTTATTACAGTGATCACTTCACAATATATACAAATATCAAATCATTATGTTGTAGGACTGAATTAATATAAAAAATATCATTCTAATAGATATAAATATTGAATCATTATATTGTATAACTGAAACTAATAAAAACTAATATGTCAAATACACCTCAATTTTTTAGAAAAGCTTCGGTCTCTCCATCAAAGGACATATTTCATAACACGCACCTACATTGGGTTGCCTTGAGGGTCAAAAGAGACCCATGTTTAGACAGCAGGAAGAAAGAATCTGACCAATGAGAAATGCCCCACAAAGGTCTGCTATTATGATTTTTGTGACGTGGTACAGAGGTGACAGGAAGAAAGAAGGGCTGTGGCCAAGCTGGTCCTGAGAGGTGACTGAATTTCACGTTTGGCTTGCAGTAGACTACCACCTTGCTACTTCATTCTATATCTATCCCCCCAATAAAAGGAGAAGTTTACTGAGGGCAGGGAGTATCAGGTTCTCTTGGATAAACTCGCTATGTCCTTGACCTGCATCATCTCACTGAATCCTCCCCAAACCGAAGCGGATAGGTAATGGTACCTGGCTCCTGTGGCAAAGACTGCTGCTTACCTAGTCAATATCCATTATCCCTTTCTTCCTTACTAAGCAAACTCCAGTTTTTGGGGCGCCTGGGTGGCTCAGTTGGTTAAGCCTCCAACTTCGGCTCAGGTCTGATCTCACAGTTTGTGGGTTCGAGCCCCGCGTCAGGCTCTGTGCTGACTGCCAGCTCAGAGCCTGGAGCCTATTTCAGATTCTGTCTCCCTCTCTCTCTGACCTTCCCCTGTTCACGCTGTCTCTCTTCTCTCTCTCTCAGAAATAAATAAAATATTAAAAAATTAAAAAAAAAAAAACTCCAGTTTTATTAGGAGGTGCAGAGTAGCCAGACAAAATTTTCTCTCGCAACATCTCTTGCAGGTAAGGAGGGTCACATAGCCAAGTCCTGACCATAGAGGTACAAATTTTGGGAGCGGTATATCTGACAGTGTTTTAGGTTTTATTTATTTTTATTTTTTTAATGTTTATTTATTTTTGAGAGAGAGAGAGAGAGAATGAGCGGGGTAAGGGCAGAGATAGAGGGAGACACAGAATCCTAAGCAGGCTCCAGACTCTGAGCTGTCAGCACAGAGCCCCACACGGGGTTCAAACCCACAAACTGTGAGATCACGACCTGAGCCGAAGTCGGTTGCTTAACCAACTCAGCAACCCAGGCGCCCTGAGAAACAGTGTTTTAAAAAGGACTGACTCAATTTACAGGGAACTTGTTTCCCCTCCAATTTTCCCCTATATTCCTCAAGCAAACAAACAAACAAACAAACAAAAACTTGGATATGATGGTTGGAGCAGAACAGCCATGTTTGACCATGCATTAAGGATGAAGAAAGGAGGGGCGCCTGGGTGGCTCAGTTGGTTAAACGTCCGACTTTAGTTCAGGTCATGATCTCACGGTTTGTGAGTTTGAGCCCCGGTCAGGCTCTGTGCTGACAGCGTGGAGCCCGGAGCTAGCTTCAGATTCTGTTTCTTCTTCTCTCTCTGCCCCTCCCCTGTTCACACTCTGTCTCTCTTTCTCTCAAAAATAAATAAACAATAAAATTTTTTTTAAAAGAATGAATAAAGGAGCAAAGAAGAAAGGTAGAAGGAGCCAGAGTCGGTAGGAGACAGTCTAAACTGCCATACAAGACTTGATCTCGATCTGCTCACTTCTTTGAGGGCGGGGGTCGAGATTAATATGCTCAAGTCACTATTTGAGAGATTTTTTTTTCTTCTTACCCCCTGAATGTAATTTCTAACTACACCCCCATTTTCCAGTTGGAGCAATTTCACCTCAGAGAACAATTGCTTAAGGTCACACAGTAAATGTAAAACGGGGGAATGTAGGTATCCCTAACCAGGTTGGCTACACTGCTTTCCTCCTGACTCACAGGGACATGATGGATACTTTGTGTCCAACACACTCCTCCTCTTTGAGTGATGATTTGGCTGCTGTAAAGCTGGCCAAAGTACATCGTCCTCGCCCTTTCTTGCATTTTCCCGTCTAAAGCAGAATGCCTTGGGGGGACCTCAGCATTAAAGAGAGAACATTAGGAGCACCCGGGTGACTCAGTCAGTTGAGCATCCAACTTTGGCCCATGTCATGATCTCATGGTTTGTGAGTTCAAGCCCTGCATCAGGCTCTGTGCTCACAGCTCAGAGCCTGGAGCCTCCTTCAGATTCTGTGTCTCCCTCTCTTTCTGCCCCTCCCCAGCTCACACTCGCACTCTCTTTCTCTGTCAAAAATTAAATAAAAACTAAAAAAAAAAACCAAAAAAAAAAAACCCGGCACTTGCGCCCATGCCTCACACAGAAAAGATCTGAAGCCATAGGAAACTATATGAAACCCAAGAGATTGGGAAAAAAAAAGGACGCAGAATCCACTGAGAAAGCCTCTAACCTGAGTGCAAACTGGGGAAGATAAAATCGGGCCTGGATCGGAGACAGGAGGGACGGGGCGATCCCTCTCTGTGGGGAGTGAGAGGGGAAAAAGAGAGAGTCCGAAACAGAAAAACCTCCGCTCGGGGCGTAAAAAGACCTTGCGCACAAAATACCTGCGCACCGGGCCTCCATGCTCCAACTCGCCCCGGAGGGGCTGCGCTCACGGTCTGCTTCTTTGTGCGGGCTCCTGGCTGGAGGGGACAAGCTGCGCGCCGGCCACCAATGCCCTCCTGGTGGGCTTGAGCCCCTGGAGGAGCCGCGCGCAGGCACCGGGCGTCCGCGCTCCTAGCTGGCTAGAACTCTAGAGGGAAGGCAAAGAGCTAAAAACTGGGAGATTTGCCCACAAACTCGTGTTTTGGGTGAAGAGACACAGAGGGACCTCAATGTCCTCACTCCAGCTGGCTCAGCGTGCCCGGCAGACAAGTCCCCCTGCCCTGCCCAGGCCCCCCAGCCCGACCCGGGGGAGAAGGGAGCAGAGGCTTCTGGCTCCACCCCCAGAGCTAGCCAGGAGGCTTGGAGTTGCCCTGAGAGGGTTGCCAGGGGATTGCCTGTGGCAATTTCAGCGGGGCGCTTGGACTGGGATTTGGAGGCTGGAACTGGCCTGGGTTGCAAAGCGCAACAAACTTTGGCTGAGCCCCTGGCCCTGGGAGTTTACACACCCATAAAAGCGAGGTGGAGCTCCGCCACGCACCTCCCTACAACCGCCAAGGCAGAACCCCCACCAGACGCATTGGATCACACCACGCCCATCCTTGCTTGAGAGCTGCCCTCCTCCCCTTTCCTTTTTTTTTTCTTTTTTCTTCTTTTCTTTTTTTTCTTTCTTTTTTTTTTTTCTTTTTTTCCCCAGAACACTGACCTGATTAACTCTGGTCACTGGCGTGCTTAAACAGTCACATTTAGTCCATTCTGTAGATGTAAATTCTACACCTCCCGACCTTTTCATCTCTTTCTCTCAGGAGTAATTAGACTATATAGTTTCTCTGGATAACACCAGCATCTTTCTCTCACCTTTCCAACCATACTCCACCCTTTAAATCTTTGAAAAAAGCTTCTTCTCCCTTCTGCCTGTTCATTCTATTTGCAATTTTGCCTCATCCTCGCCATGTTTTCTCTCTCTGCCTCTATGCTTTTCAACCAGCACTGCATACACCCGGCGATTTAATTGTAGCTGAGAAATCTGGTTATATGCTATAAACCGTTCTTTGTCCATTGGTATTCTTTTTTCCTTTTCTTTTCTTCCTTTTGACCTTTTTATGTATTTTTTAATTTTCTATTATACGCCCTTCCTCCTCCATCTTTTCTCTTAACTTTTCCACTTTCCCTCTTGGTTTGCATGTTAGTCGGATTTGTCTGTGCGTTTGTGTGCCCCTGCTCCCTGTGTGTTTGTCAGTCTGTTTTCCTCTCCAGGGCTACCTCAAAACAAGCCAAAGTACACATGGTGGAGAGTCCCAAATATCACTATGAGTAGAAAAATAAAATAACCAAGGTCTCAACAAGAGAGACCAAGAGATACCATTCAAAAAACACTCTCTGAAAGGATAGGCCCTGGACAGTCAAAGAGTACTGGACTACTGGAAATCAAAAGAAAGCCAGAGTAGCTATACTTATATCAGACAAACTGGACTTTAAATTAAAGACAATAACAAGAGATGAAGAAGGGCATTACATAATAATTACAGGGTCTATCCATCAGGAAGAACTAACAATCATAAATGTCTATGCACCAAATATGGGAGCACCTAAATATTTAAAACAATTAATCACAAACAGAAATAGGCTCATAGAAAGAAAGTGCTAATAGCAGGGGACTTCAATACACCACTTACAGCAATGGATAAGTCACCCAGACAGAAAATCACTAAAGAAATAATGGACCTGAAAGACACATTGGACCAGATGGATCTGACAGATATATTTAGAACTCTACATCCTGAGGCCAGGCAATTTACTTTCTTCTCAAGTGCGCATGGCACATTCTCCAAGATAGATCACATACTGGGACATAAAGCAGCCCTCAATAAATATAAAAGAATTGAGATCATACCATGCACACTCTCAGATCATAATGCTTTGAAACTTGAAATCAAT
>NW_027530642.1:1736595-1846932 GCF_008692635.1 Crocuta crocuta
AGTCAGTTGAGCATCCAACTTTGGCCCATGTCATGATCTCATGGTTTGTGAGTTCAAGCCCTGCATCAGGCTCTGTGCTCACAGCTCAGAGCCTGGAGCCTCCTTCAGATTCTGTGTCTCCCTCTCTTTCTGCCCCTCCCCAGCTCACACTCGCACTCTCTTTCTCTGTCAAAAATTAAATAAAAACTAAAAAAAAAAACCAAAAAAAAAAAACCCGGCACTTGCGCCCATGCCTCACACAGAAAAGATCTGAAGCCATAGGAAACTATATGAAACCCAAGAGATTGGGAAAAAAAAAGGACGCAGAATCCACTGAGAAAGCCTCTAACCTGAGTGCAAACTGGGGAAGATAAAATCGGGCCTGGATCGGAGACAGGAGGGACGGGGCGATCCCTCTCTGTGGGGAGTGAGAGGGGAAAAAGAGAGAGTCCGAAACAGAAAAACCTCCGCTCGGGGCGTAAAAAGACCTTGCGCACAAAATACCTGCGCACCGGGCCTCCATGCTCCAACTCGCCCCGGAGGGGCTGCGCTCACGGTCTGCTTCTTTGTGCGGGCTCCTGGCTGGAGGGGACAAGCTGCGCGCCGGCCACCAATGCCCTCCTGGTGGGCTTGAGCCCCTGGAGGAGCCGCGCGCAGGCACCGGGCGTCCGCGCTCCTAGCTGGCTAGAACTCTAGAGGGAAGGCAAAGAGCTAAAAACTGGGAGATTTGCCCACAAACTCGTGTTTTGGGTGAAGAGACACAGAGGGACCTCAATGTCCTCACTCCAGCTGGCTCAGCGTGCCCGGCAGACAAGTCCCCCTGCCCTGCCCAGGCCCCCCAGCCCGACCCGGGGGAGAAGGGAGCAGAGGCTTCTGGCTCCACCCCCAGAGCTAGCCAGGAGGCTTGGAGTTGCCCTGAGAGGGTTGCCAGGGGATTGCCTGTGGCAATTTCAGCGGGGCGCTTGGACTGGGATTTGGAGGCTGGAACTGGCCTGGGTTGCAAAGCGCAACAAACTTTGGCTGAGCCCCTGGCCCTGGGAGTTTACACACCCATAAAAGCGAGGTGGAGCTCCGCCACGCACCTCCCTACAACCGCCAAGGCAGAACCCCCACCAGACGCATTGGATCACACCACGCCCATCCTTGCTTGAGAGCTGCCCTCCTCCCCTTTCCTTTTTTTTTTCTTTTTTCTTCTTTTCTTTTTTTTCTTTCTTTTTTTTTTTTCTTTTTTTCCCCAGAACACTGACCTGATTAACTCTGGTCACTGGCGTGCTTAAACAGTCACATTTAGTCCATTCTGTAGATGTAAATTCTACACCTACCGACCTTTTCATCTCTTTCTCTCAGGAGTAATTAGACTATATAGTTTCTCTGGATAACACCAGCATCTTTCTCTCCCCTTTCCAACCATACTCCACCCTTTAAATCTTTGAAAAAAGCTTCTTCTCCCTTCTGCCTGTTCATTCTATTTGCAATTTTGCCTCATCCTCGCCATGTTTTCTCTCTCTGCCTCTATGCTTTTCAACCAGCACTGCATACACCCGGCGATTTAATTGTAGCTGAGAAATCTGGTTATATGCTATAAACCGTTCTTTGTCCATTGGTATTCTTTTTTCCTTTTCTTTTCTTCCTTTTGACCTTTTTATGTATTTTTTAATTTTCTATTATACGCCCTTCCTCCTCCATCTTTTCTCTTAACTTTTCCACTTTCCCTCTTGGTTTGCATGTTAGTCGGATTTGTCTGTGCGTTTGTGTGCCCCTGCTCCCTGTGTGTTTGTCAGTCTGTTTTCCTCTCCAGGGCTACCTCAAAACAAGCCAAAGTACACATGGTGGAGAGTCCCAAATATCACTATGAGTAGAAAAATAAAATAACCAAGGTCTCAACAAGAGAGACCAAGAGATACCATTCAAAAAACACTCTCTGAAAGGATAGGCCCTGGACAGTCAAAGAGTACTGGACTACTGGAAATCAAAAGAAAGCCAGAGTAGCTATACTTATATCAGACAAACTGGACTTTAAATTAAAGACAATAACAAGAGATGAAGAAGGGCATTACATAATAATTACAGGGTCTATCCATCAGGAAGAACTAACAATCATAAATNAAAAAAGAGAACTACAGGCCAATATCTTTGGTGAATACGGATGCAAAAATTCTCAACAAGATACTTGCAAATCAAGCCCAACAGCACATAAAAAGAATTATCCAACAAGATCAAGTGGGATCCATTCCTGGGTTTACAGGGCTGGTTCAACAGTTGCAAATCAATCAATGTGATACATCACATCAACAAAAGAAAAGATAAAAACCATATGATCCTATCAATAGATGCAGAAAAAGCATTAGAGAAAATACAGCATCCCTTCTTAATAAAGACTCTTGAGAAAGCTGGGATAGAAGGAACCTACTTAATCATCATAAAAGCCATCTATGATAAGCCTTAAGCTAACATCATCCTAAACGGGGAAAAACTGAGAGCTTTCCCCCTGAGATCAGGAACACGATTGGGATATCCATTCTCACCACTGCTGTTTAACATAGTGCTGGAAGTCATAGCATCAGCNCAACTTGACAATAAACTATTTGTAAAAAAAAAAAACTAACTAAAAAAAAGTCTTTAAAAAATAAAATAAAGAGAGAACATTATCATGGTCTGGACCAGCAAGTAGGACGTCAGTTCCTCCATATGTGAAAAACTACTCAGACTAAGTGGTCTCCACAGTCGGAATGGCATTATGGAATATCAGCTCTGACATTCTACAATGCTAATAATGTCCTATCAGAGCGCAGTTCCGTAAGTCACCAGGCAGGGAAATGCTTCTACATCCCAGAGCCTTATGCCAGCTTACCCTATGCAAGAATCATCTCTCCAGCATCCCGTGACTCACTGCCCATCGTTTGCTTACATGCTTACAGTTTTTTAAATCAATTCTGAATCCTCAGCATCTAGGGTGGTATCTGGTGATACGTTCTTTACATGTGTTAAATGAATGAATTAATGAATGAACAACAAATGATCAAATCAGAGGATAGCGCTAAGCATAAGGAAGTTCTACATCATAAAACTTGAAAATTCACATTTAAAATAATTACATCAATACAGCAACGAGCACTTATCAAGTGGTTATTAGCTCCCAAACACTACGCTAACACCTTAATGTGCACTCTGTCCTTGAGCCGCAATTTACCTGCCTATGCTTTCAATACACTGGTCCCACTTCTACCCCAATAGCTGCTTTGCTATGTGCTTGCCACTATACCGCATACTTCCTGTAGCTTCTCGCATTTAATATCATCAACAAACTTATGAAGTGGATATCACCTCTACTTACCAATGAAGATTAAGAGGTCAATAACCAGCCCAAGAAGACAATACATAGAAGAGTCTGGATCACATACCAGGACTGCCAATGCAAAACCCCATAGGGTAAACCACACTGCAATACCTCATCCCAATGACCAAGAAGACTTAGCTCTCATTGGAGCGATCCAACTGGTGATTGAAACTAAGGCACACAAAAAGCATGTGCTTTAAAATACTCCAGGTAGCAAAGTAAGACCAGAAAGGCAGTGAGAGCTATCCACTTTGTTGTGCCTGAATCGCAAGTCCCCAGAGACCACCAAGGAGCTGACACCGATGCAAGTACATAAGGGTCTTTATTACAAGCTCGAGCAGGGACTCACCCGTCAACCGGCGCAGCAACAGCAGGGTGAAGCCCGGAACAATAGCGAGCAGGGTGTTTATGGGGTAAGGGACGGGGGTGTTACAGTGCACACGTTGTATGTATAGCATCATCACATAAGCACCGATCATAATTGTACAGCACCCATGGTAACAGTTTTAACCATTCAGTATCTGTGAGGTGTTCATTACTTTGGGCGGGACCCATTCATGACCTTTGAGAATCCTTTGAAAATGACCAATTATGAGGTGAGTTCAAAGGGCCCACGTGGGGTTTTAGGCAAGCGGTGAGAGATTAGCTAGTTTTTACAAAGTAACTATCTATAATCCTCTGTCCCTGACTCAGAGCACAGGAATGTTTTTAACTTCTTTTGATTGGCTGATCTGAGGGCAGTCCGAGGGTGGCTTCAGCCTTGAGCAACCTGAGGCTTTTCCTGGAACTGGGGCTACGTGCAGCCCGAGGTGCAGCTCCATTAAGGCTCTTAATGGAGGCCTTAATCTCAAAATGACCTTACTTAGGCTCCTCAACTTCACAACTCTCCCCTCCAGGCCTGGAGGTGGTGTCTAAGAACTCCCACGGCTCCTCCCCAGAGCAGCCCCACCCTCCAGGACTCTGCACAGCATAGGACAGGGGCGGAGGATCTTGCCTGGAGCTGAACAGAATACTGCTACACTATGATGCATGTAAACCTACCAAAGCCCACAGCCCCGCCAAGGAAAGGCCAGAGGCAATGAGCCTGGCTCTCCTCCCACCTGCAAGCAGCAAAGGCAACACACAGCCTTAGGCAACATTCAGCCTAAAATATCCCTTAACCTCTCCCTGACCCTGGTCGCACTTGACAGTTGCATCAGATCAACAGATCGTTAACTTTTTGGTCTCAGGACTGCTTTATACCTCCCTAAAATCATAGAAGATCCCAACGAACTTTGGTTCTATCTGTCCATATTTATTGTATTAGAAATTAAAATTGAATCATCAGGTAGGATAATCCTTACCTGTTCCTCCTTCAGGAGAGCAGATCGGAACATAATGATTGGAGATCGCATGATGCATGATTAGCATCTCTGCGTGATCAGGACTTGCAACACCCTGATTGAAAAAAAAGAAAGAAATTAAAATTGAAAAACATTTTAAATTATTTTAACACAATCCACAATAAATCCATTAATAAAAATGGATATATTTTTACACAAAATTGATGTTTCTCAAAGCAAGCACATACAAAAAATTCCCGGGAAGCATGGCTTTGTTTTACTTTTTTGCAAATTTCTTCACTATGTGGCTTAATAAAAGGCAGCTGGATACTCACCCTGCTTCTGTATTCAGTCTGCTACAATATCCTAAGTCATATTGCCTCTAGAAAATTCAACCGCACCCTCTTGAGAGGGTGAGAGTGAAAAAGGCAAATAATGAAAATAGTTTTGACTTTGCACATCAAGCGTCCCCAGACCATACTTTGAGAACTTTTGCCCTAAGCCAATCACAAAACACATACACTGGGAGCATCTGCGCCATCCCCCTTGGGTTTCTCTCTGGGAGCTGTAGCCATTCCCTTTGCTACTGTTACCTCCTTCGAGAAGCACTCTCTGATTTTGCATCCTCTATACACAGGCTGGGGAAATTCTCTGCCTCTTTGAACTCTGAAAGTCCTTTGTTTTTGCTCCTTGTGTGTTACACATCACTTTCTGGTTGGCAAGAGACTCACCTGTGGCTACTTTTGATCCTCTGCCCTAGTGTCAGCTCTTTAAAGCAGGACTTGCATCTCACTCAAAAGTCACATCTCTCATTTAGACGACATGCATAGTCAGTATCCACAGGAAGCATTTATTCGATTCATCTTATGCCAAGTACAGCCTGTAAAACAGAGGGTAGTAATAAACACATGAACTTTCAGTCAGATAGCCCTGGGTTCAGTTCTTCGCTCAGCCACTTCCTACCTAGGTGACTTAACACCAGTTTCTTAATCTTTCTGAGCCTTAGTTTCTGCAACTAGAAGACAGGAATCAGTAAGAGATGTCTTCCATACTTTTGACATGAAAATTTAGGCATTTAGCATAATGTTAGACACAGTAAGTGCTCAATAACTGCTTTCATTGTTCTTGTAGAGCCAATCCATCCATGACTCAGGAATGACACCTGACACAGTTGAAGCCTGAAGATAGGAGACAGTGACACAGTTGAAGCCTGAAGACAAGAAACAGAGTAAAACTCAATGTGAGGGGGGTTCCACCCTGGTTTTCTAGGCTCAGCCTCCAGGGTCCTTTCTCAAGTGCAGACACTTCCTCATATCTCCTTTCAGTTCTTCCCTAATGGTGCCCTTCTGAAGATTCCCTATAAGCTGTCACCACTGCTTCATCTTACAGTCCACCTGCCAGTCCATCTGCAGAGTCACTCAAATCTGTCTCTCCATGCTCACCATCCCACCATTTCAAGTCACCATAATTTCTCATGCTTGGCTACAGAGCTCTCGATTTGTCTCTACTTCTCGCTGGAGAACCTTTTAATCTATTCTTCACTCACCAGCCAGAATGACCTTTATCAATGGTCTTTGTCAATCTGCTGCTCAAAACCCTTTAATGACATCCCGTTGCTCATAGAATAAACACCTAAACTCCTTACCATGACCTACAAAGTCCTCCACAATCTGGGCCCTCCCCAACTCCCAGCCTATTTCACAGCATTCTCCTCACGCTGCCCTTGCTTGATGTCCTGTCCTTCCATCCCTACAACCCGCCAAGCTCTCCTCCACCTCAAGGTGCTTGTGTTGATTGTTCTCCTGACAGAAATATTCTCCTGGTAACTCCTATATGTCTTGCTCATTTTCATCCTTCAAATCTCAACTCAAATGTACATCCTCATGGCCAATATAGCCTCACTGGTAACCCTCTCACTCATCACTCTATTTCTTTCACATCACTTCCGATGAGTTACACTTACTTATTTGTTGAGTTTTTTTGTGTGTCTTTTGTTATTAATTCATAACCTCCAAGAAACAGAAATTTTGTATGTTTTTTTCACATTATTCACCAATACTGCATATGGCACTCAACACTTGTAGGTACTTAATACGAATATATATTGAATAAACAACTTATTGGTCCAACAGTTGGTGGGTGGTAGGAGACAAGTTTCCAAACCTAGCCTGTTGTAGTTATCAAGAAGGGAGAGGGATACTCAGCTCAAACTCAAGGATCTTTCTCCACTGCAAACCAGTTCCTCATGCATTCCTCCAGCCTCTCCCAGGTGGTTCTATATCAGTAACTATCACCATCTCCCTATTTCACCCTCTCCTTAATTCCTTGCTACTTCTCCAGTGTTTCCTATTAGAGAGGGGAAAAAAAGCCCGGAAGACTTTCTCCCTAAGGATAACTGCTAGTTGCTATGTGGACACATTCAAGACTTAACAAAACTTATAGGAAGTCCAGAATCTTACAAAAATTCATGATCATCACCCTTGCTCCATAGTTTCTGACTCTCTCTTGAGATCATAATTTGGTTGCTGCATCGATGCATTTCTGCTATGAGAGTTGGACTCAGCAACCTTCTTTCCTAAAACAACCTCGCATTTCAGTCTGACAAGGCCATCCTTGCCTCAAATGGGCACCTTTCTGTAGGGTAGAGCCCCCAGTGCTCGGGGTTCTGCCATCCTCTCTTCCACTGCCTGCCACTCATGGCTGGTAGGCAAGGATGGCACTTTAGAATTAGCAGGAAGTTGAGCACTAATACATCGGCAACCAGCCAACATACCAAAATACCCTTTCTGGCCCAGATTCCAGCATGTGCCTGCCCTCTCCGAGGCACTACACAAATCCTTGCCAGCGAACTGATCAAATCACAGAGAGCTATGCTCAGTTGGTCTTTATGGTTATAATACTCTCCAAGCTTGTAAACATGCTTGAGGTTACAGTACAGTGGATGATGTTATATGCATGAAGACTGGGAGAAACAGCTTCTTGCCATTTAAATGCTTAGCACATCCTCAAGAAATCCCATTCTGCCTCCTCTTACCTCACAAGTTCCAGGGAGCTGGAAGGGAGAACAGAATTACCTCCCCATGACCACCATCCGTATCCCATCTCGAACATCTTTATTGTCATTGTTCGGCCAAAAGCTATTTGGCAAACTGTTTTGAAAGACCTCGGGTTGTTAAATTCAAGCAACTCGTGTAAGAAGCCAAGAGAAAAACAACCACAGCAAAAACAACAAACAAACAAAAACAAAAAACAACAATAATGACATAGACTTACCTTGGTACATTACAGAAAATTTCCCTCCTCTTCTCCATCCCTGACCAAGTCATTGCCCCCTACCTTAAGCAAGCAAGGGAGACCTGGACTTTGTTGATGGAGTCCTGTGATGTGCTATGCCTGCAGGACCCCTATTAGTATCACTCATGTCCTGTCTGTCAGGCTGGAGCCACAGAGCAGAGACTTAAAGAGCAGAGAGACAGTGATCAGAGCATGAGAACAGACACCAGAAAGCAGCTCTGGGTTTTCAGAGTTCATCATACACATTGTACTTGGTGATTCTTTTTTTTAATGTTTATTTCTTTATTTTTGAGAGAGAGAGAGAGAGGAGAGAGAGAGAACAGGGGAGGGGCAGAGAGAGAGGGAGGGAGAGAGAGAGAGAGAGAGAGAGAGAGAATCCCAAACAGGCTCTGGGCTGTCACAAACCATGAGATCAAGACCTGAGCTAAAACCAAGAGCCAGATGCTTAGCCAGCTGAGCCACGCAGACACTCCTTGGGTGATTCTTAGAGGAGCCCTGCAAGGATATCTGCCCTTAAAAGATAAGAAGCAGAATAAGAAAGGCTCAGCCATTGCACAAGATCACACAGCAAATAAAGGGCCAGCTCTCAAGCCTAAGGATGCTGCCCTCTGATGCAAGCCTTTTTCATTAACTAGAACAATCCCTGTTTACAACATATATTACAGCCAAAGGCTAGTATCACTGTGTTAGATACATAGATGCCTGCCCAATATCTACCCCCAACTTCTGTGTTACACATGGACAATATTTAGGACAATAAGAAGCCCAGACCCAGACATCAAATGATTGGTCTGAGCCAATAGTTCTCAAAATTGAACATCTCAGATTCACCCAGAAAGCTCATTAAAACACAAATCCCTAGCCCCCCTCCAAGGGTTCCTGATTCGGTAGGCCCGGGGGGGGGGTGCGTCCAATAATATGCACGTCCCACAAGTTCCCAGGTGATGGGGCTGCTGGTGCAGAGACCTCTCTTAGAGAACCGCCAGCCAAATCTCATCACGACAACCCTGACCTCCATTTCCCCTGCTGCCAGGTGTGGCTGTGAATCTCAGCAGTTTGGCCAATAAGATGTTAGGAGAAGGCTGCTGGTCTTCCAAGAATGTTTTGCTTCCTTAATATAAAGAGCAATATGCTTTGCGCCACCCCATCCCTTTCGTTCTGCTTTGGACAGAGAGGTGATACCTAGGACTGCAGGACTCATCCTACCTCTACGAGGCACCAAGACAACACCGTGGAGAGAAGGAGAGGAGGACAAAAAAGAAAAGCCTGGATCATTCATGACATATTTGAGCCCCCATATTAGTGCTGGGCCAACTACCACTAAATGTCTTATCTTAAGAAGTTAGATAACCAACATCTTCATTACGTAAGCAGCATTAGTCAGGCCAATTGTTATTCATAGTTAAAAACAACTGTACCTTATGTAAAAGGTTTCTGCAAAACAATTTAAAAAAAAACAACAACCAAACACTGGAAACTGGTGCCTTCCTATATGCAAAGAGTATCTTTATGGTCATTAGTACATTCAGTCCAAGGGTAACTATGACATTGGATTTAAAAGTCATTGAGGCACCTGGGTAGCTCAGTCGGTAGCAACCAACTTTGGCTCAGGTCATGATCTCGCTACTCATGGGTTCAAGCTCCACATAGGGCTCTGTGCTGATAGCTCAGAACGTGGAGCCTGCTTTAGATTCTGCATCTCCTTCTCTCTCTGCCCTTCTCCTGCTCACAGGCGGTCTCTCTCTTTCACTCTCAAAAATAAATAAACACAAATTTTTTTTCAGTTATGTTTTTTCTAGACTGACTTATTTCACTTAGTATAATACCTTCTAGGTACATCCATATTGTCACATATGGTACAATCTCTTTCTTTTTTATGGCTGCATAATATGCCAGTGTGTGTGTGTGTGTGTACCATATCTTCCTTATCCATTTGTCTATCTAAAGGATAGACATTTGTCCTATCTAAAGGACACTTTGGCTGCTTCCATATTGACTACTGTAAATAATGCTGCAATAAACATAGGAGTGCATATATCTTTTCAAATTAGCATTTTTGTTTTCTTAGGGTAAATGGCCAGTAGTGAAATTATTGGATCATATCTGACAAGGGGTTAATATCCAAAATATATAGAGAACTCACGCAATTCAGTATCAAAGAAAACAAACCATCCAATAAAAAGTGGGCAGAAGATATGAATAGACATTTCTCCAAAGAAGACATCCAGATGGCTAACAGGCACATGAAAAGATGCTCAACATCACTCATCATCAGGGAAATGCAAATCAAAACCACAATGAGATATTATCTCACAACTGTCAGGATGGCTAGTATCAAAAAGACAAAATATAGCAAGTGTGAGCAAGACTGTGGAGAAAAGGGAACCTCTGCACACTGTTGCTGGGAATGCAAACTAGTGCAGCCACTATGGGAAGCAGTGTGGAGGTGCCTCAAAAAACTAAAAATAGAACTACTGTATGATTCAGCAATTCCACTTCTAGGTATTTATCCAAAGAAAATAAAAACACTAATTTAAAAAGATATATACTCCCCTATGTTCATAGCAGCATTATTTACAAAAGCCAAGATACGGAAGCAACCTAAGTGTTCACTGATAGATGTACTGTGTACACACACACACACACCAGAATATTACTCAAACATAAAAAATTAAATAAAAAAGAATGAAATCGGGGCTGGCTTAGTCGGTTAAGCATCTGACTTCAGGTCAGGTTTCACGGTTTATGAGTTCAAGCCCTGCATCAGGCTCTGTGCTGACAACTCAGAGCCTGGAGCTTGCTTAGAATTCTGTGTCTCCCTCTCTCTCTGCCCCTGCCCCACTCGTGCTCTACCCCTCTCTCAAAAATAAAAGTTAAAAAAAAAAAAAACAAAGAATGAAATCTTGTCATTCATGACAACATGGATGGGCCTCGAGGGCATTATGCTGAATGAAATAAGTCAGAGAGAGAAGGACAAGTACTATATGATTTCACTCATATGTGAAACCCAAAAAACAAAACAAGTGAACAAACAAAACAAAATGGAAACAGACCTATAGACACAGAGAACAAACTGGTGGCTGCCAGAGGGGAGGGGAGTTGGGGAAATGGATGAAATAGATGAAGGGGATTAAAAGGTATAAATTTCCACTTATAAAATAAAGTCATGGGATTTAATGTACAGCATAGGGAATGAAGTCAATAATATTATAACCACTTTGTATGGTGACAGATGGTAACTATACTTACAGGGGTGAGCATTGTGCAATGTATAGAATTATCGAATCACCATGCAATACAATGTGAAACTCATATAATATTGTATGTCAACTATACTTCAGCAAAAAAATAGTTTAATGACTTTTAGTTTAAAAAAAGGTTTCTTTCTAGTAGCCATGCTTTATCAAAAATGTTTGGAATTCATTGCCACAAAGTATGCTTTGAGAAATAATATTCTAGGTATTAAATACATGTGTTTTTAAAATTAATACTAAAGGAACAACATGGACCACAAAAAAACTATCTAAAGTCGTAGGCTTAATTTCAAACTTGTCTTTACAGACCCATCACGTCCGATAAGCAATAATTGCCCCCCAGAGACTGGAGTCATTAAGCAAAATGAAATGACCTTCAGCACACATTTGTTGCAAGATTAGAGAAATCACCTATTCCTGAGTATTGAGAAATGTGTTCCAAAGAACAAGTTCCATAAAACATTCCATCGCCAAAAACTGTTTGGAAATGATGCATATTCTAACTCACTCCTCGGAGGTGCAATATGCATGTTGATATTGGGGCATGGGGTCGGGGGGGCGCTCAGTCGGTTAAGCGTCTGACTTCCACTCAGGTCATGATCTCACGATTCGTGGGTTTGAGCCCCGTGTCTAGCTCTGTGCTGACAGCTTGAAGCCTGCTTCAGATTCTCTCTCTCTCTTTCTCTCTCTCTCTCTTAAAAATAAATAAACATTAAAAAAATTGATAGCATTTTTCCTTAGTATCAATAAAATAATGGTGCATCTTAAAATTGACACACCATTAATTACTTACCAAGATTGGTAAATAAAGCATTGTATATGACTTTTAGCCTGTCACATAATCATGCTGTGTCTCAGTTTTCTCATTGGCAAAATGGGGACATTATCTACCTCCCAGAATGGATGTGGGGATGAAATAGTGCCGGGCACAAGGTAAGCACTCAGTAAATACTAGCCATCCTAATAACAATTTCAGGAACACTAAAAAGGCCCCCACCTCTTCAAATCCCTTCCTTACCTCTTTATTGATTCTTCCTTTAACAATGAATATTTTTCCCAAAGAGATATAAGTCTTAAAATGCAATTCAATTAAGGAGAGGGGACCACAGACTGGCACTCATACTCAGGTATAAAGATGAATAAAAGATGTTCTCCTGAGGGCAAATTTTTGCAGAGGGAGAGGGGAGGGGTCACAAGATGCAAACGCTGTGTGAAGGTGGGGAAGAAGCCGGGCCGCATCTTGTGGGGAAAGGACAGCAGCAAGGTAGGAGGTATGATCACTTTCTGCAGCTTTTCTCAGGGTTGAACCCAGGCTTGTTTCCCCTGAAGGCCTCACAGTACTCTTTGCTTGGAAACTGAGCATCTTCAGGAAGCTTCAGCCCTTCTTCAGATGAGATCAGGCTTCCATCGACAGCCTCCTGAATGTGAGGAACTAGACACTGGAGAGGCACCAGGAGGAAGAGGGTCCCACTGACAGGAGATGTACGGAGGCCTGAGACTAGCTTCTGTCTCTTCATTCTGCGGAACAGTCACGCTAAGAGGGACCGACGCAGGCACCACCGCAACAATGACAGGGCCACTGAAAATCCTTAAAACTTATAAACTACTTTATTTTTTAATGTTTATTTATTTATTTGGGAGAGAGGGAGGGAGGAAGAGGGGAAAGAGAGAGAGAGAGAGAGAGAGAGAGAGAGAGAATCCCAAGCAGGCTCTGTGCTGAAAGCTCAAACACACGAACCGCGAGATCAGAACCTGAGCAGAGATCAAGAGTTGGACACTTAACTGACTGTGCCACCTAGGCACCCAAAACTTACAAAATACTTTAAAAACCCAGGGCCAGGGGTACCTGGGTGGCTCAGTCAGTTAAGCATCCAACTATCCAACTTCAGCTTGGGCCATGATCTCACAGTATGTTCGAGCTCCACGCTGATTGGGATTCTCTCTCTGCCCTTCCCCTGCTTGTGCTTTCTCTCTCTCTCTCTCTCTCAGAATAAATAAATAAATACATTAAAAAAGTATAAACCCAACAGACATTGTGAGGAAATGTCTCTCGTTTCTTTCACAAGTGTTTCATTGTGTATCAGTATTGTCTTCATCATTATCATTGTCTTCTTTATTTTTTTTTAACATTTATTTATTTTTGAGACAGAGAGAGACAGATCATGAGTGAGGTAGGGGCACAGAGAGGGAGACACAGAATCAGAAACAGGCTCCAGGCTGTCAGTGCAGAGCCCAATGTGGGGCTTGAACCCACAAACCATGAGGTAATGACCCGAGCCATAGTCTGATGCTCAATTGACTGAGCCATTGGGGCGCCCCATCATTGTCCTCTTTAAATAAGTGTGGCAATAAATAAATAAATAAATAAATAAAAGTAAGTGTGCCCATTTTTGTGATGAAGACTCACTTTCTTTTTCTAGGGAATTTTCAAAAATAAATAGGTAGATAGGTAGATAGGCAGATAGGTAGATAACCCAAAAGAAGCAGAGGAAAAACATTTAATGGATCAAGCACAAGTGTCAAGACCACAAGAGCTTTAAGAACAGTCTCAGCCATTTGCTGGCTGTGACCTTGAACAAGTCACTCAGTCTACGGAGATTCACCTGCAAAATGGAAGTCATGCCCTTCACCTTGCCCACAGCACAAAGGTGTCACAAGTATCAAGGTAAATAATGTAGATAAAAGGACCCAACAAAAACTAAGTAATGAAAGGAGGCAAAGGAAGCTATTGAAAATTAAAACTTATATTTCCTCTGTCTCAATAATCCCATTTTGGGGGACTCTACTCTATAAAAATATAAGCATCTGTATGAAAGGAATTATGAATGAGGATACTTATTACAGTTCAGTTGGTATAGGAACAGGAAAGGGAAGGAGGGAATGAATGTAGGAGGGAGGGAAAAGAGAACAAATCCAAAAAGTATTTGACTATCTTTCAATAGGGGATTAGCCAAATAAGTTTATGGTATATCCATACAATGGAATATTATAAAGCTATTATTATTTGTATTAGACTTATATAACTTGACTTAGAACCTTTTCCCTGATATATCTCTAAGTCAGAAAAATAAGATATAGAGCTTTGGTTTATCCTTTTTTTAAAAATTTTTAAATGTTTTATTTATTTCTGAGAGAGAGAAGAGAGAGACAGCATTAGCAGGGGAGGGTCAGAGAGAGAGGGTGATACAGAATCTGAAACAGGCTCCAGGCTCTGAGCTGGCTGTCAGCACAGAGCCCGATGCAGGGCTCGAACCCACAAACCGTGAGATTGTGACCTGAGCTGAAGTCGGATGCTTAGCCGACTGAGCCACCCAGGCGCCCCTGGTTTATTCTTTTATTGAAGAAAAAAAAAAAGGAGGAGCATCTGGGTGGCTCAGTCAGTTGAGTGTCCAATTCTTGGTTTCAGCTCAGGTCACAATCTCCCAGTTCATGGAATTGAGCTCTGTGTCCAGCTCTGTGCTGACAGCATGGAGCCTGCTTGGGATTCTGTGTGTGTGTGTGTGTGTGTGTGTGTGTGTGTCTCTCTCTGTCTCTCTCTGTTCCTCCCTCACTAGCACTCCCTCTCTCAAAATAAATAAATAAACATTTTTTAAGAGAAAAGGAAAAGAAATTTGCATTATATTTAGAACCAGAAAAATATATATATATTTGCATTATATTTAGAACCATAAAAAAATTAGGGCACCTGGGTGGCTCAGTTCAGCATCTGACTTTGGCTCAGGTAATGATCAGGCTTTCTGTTGTTAGCACAGAGTCTCCTTCCAATCCTGTGTCTTCCTCTCTCTCTGCCTCTTCCTAGCTTATTTGTTTTCTCTGTCTCTCTCAAAATAAATAAATAAACTTTAAAAAAATAACCAGAAAAATATTTTAATATAGATGTAAATCCTAAAGAAATAATCTAAAATTTGTAAAATATGCTTTATGCCCAAAATGTTCCAACTATCATTTAGAAGAGTGACAAATTGGAAATAATTTCAATGTGCAACAATAAGGGGTTGATTAGGTAATAGGATACCCCCATGTGATTGAGTACTTTGCAGAAATTAAAAATGATGATCCTGAGGAATTTTAATAACTTTTGGAAATGCTAATGTTCCTAAGCTAGGGGGGAGAAAGCATGGAAGATTATATACACAAACTGTGGTCAAAAAACAATGGGGATGTGGAGGAGCCCAGAAGAGATGCTAACTGAGTGTTAGCTAATACCTTCTTCCTACGTCTAAATCTCAAAGGGGTTCAGTAAATTCCAAGGTCCATACACTTTCAGAGAATAAGCCTATGATAGTTTCCTAGAACAGGGGGCTCAGAATAGCCCTCTGCCCAGAGAAGTCATGGAAGGTTAAGGTGGGAAGAAGCATCAGAGAAGATGGGAGAGGAGCAAGAGTTCAAGGGTAAGACTAGCCAGGTTCAAGTCTGGATTGTACTCTCACTCCTTGGATGGCCCCAGGCAGGTGATTTAACCTCTCTAAGGAGACTGGTGGTAAGCAGAGCAGCTACACCATACATGAAATGAAGCAGTCCAATGGCTGCACCTAACAAGTTTTCAGCAACTGTGAACAGCGTCAGCAGTGGTGAAGACAGTGGGCTTCCCAGCGTCTCCAACACAGAGTCAAGTGTGATCTAAAGAGATGAAGACTTGTCCAAGTCACACACCACAACTCCTCAACCGAAACAGACTCCAAGCCTCCAAATTGCCTTTCTCTGGCCCAGAAATGCCTCCTGAGAGTCTTGTCTCTTCCTGCCTCATCCCCCCCAACCCTGATTTCCTCTTTGCAAACAGCTGAAACTATCACTTTGATATTTAAAAACGAAAGCCACTGTCATGTGCCCAGAGTAATAAATGTTTTAGAGTTTCAATTAAACTAAATGTAGGAAAGTGGATCCCATTCCTCTATCTAATGAGTCACACAGACCCATTACCCCACCATCCATTAATTCTAACAAGGTCAGCTCATTAGTGAAGTCTCCTTGTGACTGTGTAATGAACCCGCACAGGAGTGTGTGGTGAGAGAGACCAGCAGCCAAGGCCTCCGGAGTTTCTGTGCCATTTCTCCTGCCCATCAAAACTCAGGCCTCAGGGCTGAGGGAGGTTCAGACACACGAAGGCCACAGGTCCCAAGTGAAACTTCTGAAATTTACACGTCTAGCCTAGAAGTCACAAAGCCCCAACACTGGTTTCTCCTGGTGCTTGAGCACAGCAGTCTTCTATAGTTGTTTCCTTTCTGTTGTTTCTCAAGCTAGAATCTCAAGTGCTTAAGGAAAGACAACCTTAATACTTATTTACGGTCCATTCTCTATCAGGCGCAATGCTAGATGCTATTTCATCACCATCTTAAAGATGAGGAAAATGAGTATCAGCCTCAGAATGGGTGAGTAGCTTTCCCAAGAACACACAGCTTATAAGTAGCTGTGGGATTGACCTTGAGTCCCGCCTGACTCCAAACCCCACCGTATTAACTACAAAGTTTTTATTTCTTTTTTGATAAGCATTCCAAATGAGTTAAAAACAGAGATCTCTGGACAAAGAAAACCTGCTGTATCTCCAGCATATTTTCTATGGCTGATGTGAGGATTAAGTGAGATAATGAAATAAAGGCACTTGACATAATATAGAGGTTATCGGTGCTAAAACAGAGGTAAATATGATTATAACATGGGGAACTTCCTAGGTGATCAATACACATTCAGAATGATAAAATTTTATATCTGAAGAGACTTCAGAAAATATCTTCCTTAACTGTCTCATTTTATGGAGAAAAAAAATAATTTGGTTAAGAGGACAAAAGAAATTAAAAACAAAAGTGAGGTTGACTTCAAGTCTGGCTCTCCCTTCTCTTCACCAGGGGTTTTTATGCCCTGCTCCCTATAGTGCTGGAGTTTTGCAGAGTTTCAGGGAGGTTCCTAGAGAATATAGAAGGAAAGAAAGAGATGGGGTGTCTGGGTGGCTCAGTAGTTTAAGCATCCAGTTTCGGCTCAGGTTATGATCTCAGGGTTTGCGAGTTCAAACCCCACCTCAGGCTCTCCACTGTCAACACAGAGCACTCTTTGGACCCTCTGTCCCCCTCTCTTTCTGCCCCACCCCTGCTCCCTCTCTCTCTCACAAACATTTTTTTTAAATATTTTTATTTATTTCTAGGAGAGAGAGAGACAGCGTGAGCAGGGGAGGGTCAGAGAGAGAGGGAGACACAGACTCTGAAATAGGCTCCAGGCTCTGAGCTGGCAGTCAGCACAGAGCCCGACGCGGGGCTCGAACCCACGAACCGCGAGATCATGACCTAAGCGAAAGTCGGACGCTTAACCGACTAAGCCACCCAGGCACCCCAAATAAACATTTTTTTAAAAGAAGGAAAGAAAAAGAGGCTATAATCCCTCCCAAGATGTTGCCCCTCCAGCCAGAATAGCTCTGCTTTTATCCATGTTTAAACTGGGCTTCTTCACACTGAGATACCACCTCACATCAGTCAGAGTGGCTAAAATGAAGAAATCAGGAGACTATAGATGCTGGTGAGAATGTGGAGAAACGGGCACTTTCCTACACTGTTGGTGGGAATGTAAATTGGTGCAGCCACTCTGGAAAACAGTGTGGAGCTTCCTCAAAAAATTAACAGTAGAACTCCCTTATGACCCAGCAATATAGCACTGCTAGGAATTTATCTGAGGGATACAGAAGTGCTGATGCATAGGAGCACATGTACCCCAATGTTCATAGCAGCACTCTCAATAATAGCCAAAACATGGAAAGAGCCTAAATGTCCATCAACTGATGAATGGATCAAGAGGATGTGGTTTATCTATACAATAGAATACTACATGGCAGTGAGAAACAATGAAATCTGGCCATGTGTAGCAACATGGATGGAACTTGAGGGTGTTATGCTGAGCGAAATAAGTTAGGCAGAGAAGAACAGATACCATATGTTTTTACTTGTAACTGGAACAGAAGAAACTTAACAGAGGATCATGGGGGAGGAGAAGGGGAGAAAATAGTTGGGGAAAGGAAGGGAGGCAAACAATGAGAGACTCTTGAATACTGAGAACAAACTGAGGGCTGATGGGGCTGGAGGAGAGGGGGAGGGGGGAAATGGGCATGGAGGAGGGCACTTGTTGGGATGAGCACTGGGTGTTATATGGAAACCAACTTGACAATACACTATAAAAGAAATCAAAAGAAAAAATATAAACTGGACTTCATCACAAGAGTTTATGTGATGACCGGATTCTGCTGCTTTAAAAAAATAAAGTTTGAAAAGTAGGCATTATATTTCATTGTTGGATCATGCAGAACGATGTAGAAACTGATGGGGCAAATAAACAGAAAATGAAGACAAAGGTTTTCTTGATATGAGGAATACGCTAGAGCTAGTAGAATATATGAAACTTTACACCCATCAGATGGAGAACATCAATACTTTTCATGCACTCATGGGACTCTTACAAAAATAAAGGACTCAAAAGGGGGCTCGAAATATCTCAAAGAATCACTATCTTACAGACCATGTTTTCTGATCACAGCAGAATAAAATTAATAATTTTATTATAGTTTAAAAATTCCATAGGTCTGATAACTAAAACAAAAATACTGTTACTGTATAATTCTTAGGTTAAATTCATGAATGAGATGACAAAAGGCTTGTAATTAAAAAACAATGAAATCAATATATGTATTGAAATTCATAGATAATGCCAAAAGCAGTACAAAAAGAAAAATTTATAGCTTCAAATATAATGAACAGAAAACAGTGAAAATTAAAATTAATCAACCTAAGTGCTCAACTCAAGAAGATAAAAGAGTATCAGATATACCAAAAGGCAATAGGATGAATTAAATAAAAAAATACAGAAACCAAAGAATAAAGAAATTTTAAATTACAAAAAATAAATACTCCAAAAAGCAAGTCTTTGAAAAGAGCAATAATATAGACAAACTTATGGGATGACTGACTTAAAAATTAAAAAGATAGCAGCAAGTAATGTTTAAAATTGTTGAATCATTATATTATGCACCTAAAATAAATATAACACTATGTTAATATTTTTTCATAAAAAAAGAAAAAAATTAAAAGATAGCGTGCCAACTTTTAAAACCATAGATTGATAATAGATACAGAATTTTTATTTAAAAATTGAAAGTTGGAGTGCCTGGGTGGCTCAGTCAGTTGGTATCCAGCGCTTGACTTCAATTCAGATTATGAACTTACGGTTTGTGGGACTGAGCCCCACACTGGGCTCTGCACTGACAGCATGGAGCCTATTTAAGATTCTCTCTCTCCCTCTCTCTCTCTCTCTCTGCCCCTCCCCCACTTGTGTGCACATGTGCTGTCTCCCTCTCCCTCAAAATATATAAGTAAACTTTTAAAAAAATTTAAATTAAAAATTATATGTGAAAAGGCAAGAAAATCTAAATATGTAAATTTCTTAATATATAATTACCAAAATTGGTACAAAAAAAGAAATATAAAATTTAAATAATCTAAATAATTATTAAAGAAATTAAGATGATAATAAAAGTCCTTCTATCCCTCCAAAAAAGGCCTGAGGCTTAGATAATTCTACAGAAGAGTTCTAACAAACTTTCAAGTAAAAGATAATGATCCCTCTGTTATACAAATTGTTTTAAAGAAAGAGAAGGAAGGAATGAAAGGAAGGAGGAAGAGAAAGGGGGAGGAAGGAAGGTAGAGGGAAAGATTTCCGATCAATTTTTATGAAGCTTATATAAATTTTACCAAAAAAAAAAAAATAGACAAGAACATCACAAGGAAAGGAACATTATATGCTGATTCATTCAAACACATATATGAAAAGTGTGGGTAAAAATGTTAGCTTTTTTTCCTCCCAAACCATCCATCATAATCAAGTAGGATTTATTCAAGAAAGCTAAGTATGGTTTAACATGAGAAAAAAATATCAATGCAATTTTCTACAAAGACAAGAGGAGAAAATTTGCATTGTTATCTCAATAGTTACAGAAAAGGCATCTTATAAAATTTTATACTAATTGTGAAAACTCCCAGAAAACTGGGAGTTGAAGAACTTCTTTAACTTGATATAAAACTATACTCCATAAATCTACATACAATATTCAACCCAATAAAAACCTTTTCGATATACTACCTTGAAATCTTCTTCAAATCATAGATAAGCTAGGGCACCTGGATGTCAGCTAAGTGTCTCTTGATTTGAGCTCAGGTCATGATCTCATGGTTTGAGAGATGGAGTCCAGCCTCGGGCTCTGCCCTGATCATGGAGCCTGCTTAAGGTTCTCTCTCCTCCTCTTCCTCTCCCCTTCCCCCTTTTAAACACATGAATTATCCCTTTCTCCCAAAAATAAATAAAGAAAATCTTTTTTAAAAAGCAAGAATAAGAATAAGCTGGGATCTCACCAATCACCAGTACCTATCAAAACAGTACTGGAAACTGCCCCCATTTAAGAAGACAAGAAAAAAATAAGAGCCTAATAATATAAGAAGGGAAGGAACAAAACTATCAATGTTAGCAAATGCCAGAATCATCTATATATAAAATAACCATAGCATCAGAAACAAATCAATAGAACTAACTAGAATTTAGTAAGATTGCCAGATTTAAGACAAATTTATAAAATCCAACAACAAGTGTCTATATAAGCAGAAAACAGAAATTTGTTTGTATTAGCAACAAAAATAATAAACTGGCTAGGAACTTTAAAGGAAAAAATAGAGATTAATGTTCACAGATAAATAATTCACATTTGTAATTATCTCGATTTTCCCATATTTATCTATTAACTCTGTGCAATTTTAATTAAGATTCCAGTAGAATTTCCTGAGAAATGTGACAAATCACATCCTTCAAATAAGTCCTCTTCCCCTCCTAAAACTAAGCAAGTTGGCTTAAATGTCCTATAACTAAGGAGAAGAAAAATGTAACATGCATGACTAGAATTTAAGAAGGGAGACCTGAGGGGTGCCTAGGTGGCCCAGTTGATTAAGCATCTGACTCTTGATTTTGGCTCAGGTCATGATCTCCTACTTTGTGAGATCAAGCCCCATGCCCAGCTCTGTGCTGACAGTGGAGAGCCTGCTTGGAGTTTTCTCTTTCTCTGCTCCTCCCCCACTAGTGCTCTCTCTCTCTCAAAATAAATAAATAAACATTTAAAAAGAGAGACAGAAAGAAGACCTAGAGACCAGGAGAGTGACAATTAGACTCTTATAAGACTTAATTTTCACAGCATCCATGTCTGTCATTGTTATGATTCCCCATTCTCTATGGCCTCAGTTTCTCAATCTGCAAAGAGATCTCCAGCCACATTTTCCAAGGCATTGTCTATTTCAAAGCATGAACTAGGCTTAGTGCTGGGAAGTCAGAATCTTGTTCTGCCCAGTTCTTCTGGAGTGAATATCTGCTGTTTCTGGTCTTCCCTGATTCTGCATTTCTTTTTTATGGAAACTGTCCCTTTCCTACACCCAAGTGATTCTGGTGATGCTATACTCAAGTGATCTTGTTTCCTCTACCATTCAGGTATATATCCCATCTCTTTGAACACCTCTGTTGTGGGCCATCTGACCCAAGCAAGTCTAATCAGAGTCCATTTTAGGGGTTATATGAAACATAAAGAAAGAATGTGGCACTTTTTCTTGTGGATGAATACCTGTGATCAATATCCTGTATCAATAATACAAGCCTAGAGTTCCCATACCTAATTTTACCACCATGTCAAAAAAGTATTGCCAAAAATGAAACCAATATATATGTAAGAAGAACTTTTAAAAATAGAGAGAAGGAGCTTTAATAATATTTTAACTCCTATGTCTAAAGCCACTCCACCCCTTGATTCCCAAGGAGAAGAGCCATTAACTGTCCTTTTCGTTTTGCTTATGTTGGTTTGAGTTGAATTTCTATTACTGGCAGCACTGGACAGCAACATGCAGAAGAATGAAACTAGATCATTTTCTCACACCATACACAAAAATAAATTCAAAATGGNCAAGAACAAATTGAGGGCTGATGGGGCTGGGGGAGAGGGGAAGGGGAGTGATGGGCATAGAGGAGGGCACTTGTGGGGATGAGCACTGGGTATTATATGGAAACCAACTTGACAATAAACTATTAAAAAAAACAACTGTCAAAAATAAATAAATAAACATTAAAAATTTTTAAAAATTTGGAGAAGTATTTTTTTTTAGGATCTAAATGACAGAAAGGGAAATGGAGCAGGATACTGGATTTAAACAAAATGAGCATGCAACTCATGATCTAGCCCTTGCCTGCCCCTCTAGCTTAGATTCATGCCATTTTGTACCTCTGCCACATTGAGCTCTTTTTACTTCCTCACCAGGACATTGGTCAACTCAGGACATTTGCATGTGCTTGTCCCATTATTTTTCAACACACCTGGCTGATTCTCTGTTTCTAGTTCCCAGATTAGCTCTCAGAGGGTCCTTCCCTGACTGGCCTATGGAAAGGAGGTCATCTCTCTCATTATCCACTACCTTAATCACCTGGTCTTTAATCCATAGCTTTTATCAAATGTTTACTTGTTAGCAAACGTGCTTCTGTCTGCTTCCTCTTTCAGAATATAAGCTCCAAGGGAATAAGGATTGAGTCTGTCTTGGTCACCATTCTTCCCCATGCCACAGAGCCTGACACTAGCAGGGTTTTTGATAAATACATTTGAATAAGTGAACAAATCACCACAATCTAGGCACTTACCTGTCAGCCCCCTTTTCCTCGGGAAAGCAAGGAAGGGAAAGTCAGCACCACTTTTTACTTCCCTCGGTTGAGTCAACCAACAAAGAGGAAGAGAAGGGGCTAGGAACAGAAATGGAGAATTTGCTTCCATGAGAATTTGCAGAGGCTTGTGCTCTGCCAATCCTGCGCATGCTTCTAAAAGGAAAACAGAACCATCAGGTAAGCCACAGCAAGATGTGGTCCCTGTCTTCAAAGCGCTTCTTGTCTGGCTGGAGAAGCAGTTAAACTAAGGAGCCAGGGGTGGGAGGCGCAGAGAGGAAAACTCAAACAGCACCAACTTCAAAAGTATGCTTCATCTTTACAGACACTATTAGCATCTTATGGCAAAATCATTTGCGAACCTAATAGAAAAGGCAGCGAGGAAAAGAACAGACGCATCTATACCCTACCAAGGGGAAAAAGCTGCAATTAAACTGACATCCCTTATTCAACAGCCTGCAGGCTCTACGGCTGGGCTCAGGGTTGGTGCTGCGTCTCTCTCTTCCTCCGTAACCTAGTCTCATTTTCTCCTTCTGGCGTCTTATTGCAGTAATAGGTTTGTTATTATAGCTCTGAAGTCAGGCGACACGCAAGAGCAGGGGAAATGAGAGGAAGAGAAAAGAAAGCGGAACATGAACAGACGGCCTCTTGCCTGAGAGCTCTCGCTACATTAAGATACGGAGGGAGGGACAATTCCTCCCACTCGTATTTGCCTTTCTCCTTCTGTGGCCCTCTCTGAAATGAGCTGCAGGGCAACACAAGAGAATTTATTTGGGAATGCGTCTGTTTGGGTCCCTGAAAGAATTACATTACACTCGAGAGGCACATACTTAGTTCCCTATTAGGTGGGGGAAGAGGGAGGGGGCTTAGAGAGTCAATGTCTGTTCTCTGCCAGGCTCTGCTCTGGGTGCTGATAAAACATTGATAAAGAAGAAAGCCAGTGCCCCAGCTCTCATGCTGCATATATACTCACAGGGAGAGAGACAAACAAATAAGATAGATAAGACAATAAAAAGAAAAAACAAACAAAAACATAAGACCACAGGAATAGATGCAGGCAAGCCTGAAATTCCATCCTACCTAGAACATGTTCCAGCTGGGAAACTGACCCTGTAGGAAACTATCTGCATCTGCAGATCAGTAAACAGGGGTCTGGAAGGTGGAAAAACGCCAAGAATGGATGAGTGGGTGCTCTCAGAAGACAGGGGGATCCTCAACCTCAATCAGCTGACTTACCAGCCCCCGGGACTGGAGGGCTGGGACTTCCAATGAAAAAAAAAAAAGTCACTCTGTCCCCTGCTTTGTGTAGTTGGCTTCCTGCACTGAAACTCTTAGCTCTTTTACTCTAAAGAAACGTGTGTCCTTTGCCTGGGTCTGTTAGTATCTCTTTATCAAGCACAGTCACCCTTGAGACAACTATACACAGATAATTTCAGAGAGGGACAGAAGTCTACGAAGAAAACAAAACCAAAGAAAGTGACATTGAGTGCCTGGGAAGAGAGGCAGTATTAACTAGGATGCTCAGGGAAGGCCTCTCTGAGGAGGGATGAGATGAGGCAGCCAGGCCAGGATCGGAAGGTGCCGCGAAGGCAAAAACCCGGAAGCAGACGCAAGAGGGCAGCTAAGAGCAGAGTGAAGGTCACGTGGCTAACGCGTGGTTAGCCAGACCAGCAAAGTCAGCATCCCGATGGAACTCGCCAGAAATCAGCACCCCTGTGTCTCACACAAGCATTAGAAACTGGGTGTGGAGCCCAGCCACGTGCATTTAACAAGCCCTCTGGGCAGTTCTGAGGCGTGCTCCAGCCCCAGACAACCACTAGGCTAGAACAAAGAGAAGAGCGTTCCTTTAGATGTGAATTGCCAGGGGCGTTTGGTGGGTTAAGCGTCCTGACTCTTGCCTTTGACTTGAGTCGTGATCTCTCGTGTTGTGATCTCACGGATCGGGAGTTAGAGACCCGCATCGGGCTCTGCACTGACAGCACAGAGCCTGCTTAGGATTCTGTCTCTCTGCCCCTCCCCCACTTGCTCTGTATCTCTCTCTCTCTCTCTCAAAATAAATAAAAATAAACTTAAAAAATTTTAGAAGTGAATTGCCAGATTATTAAAGTGGGAAAGTCAGTTATTCTGTATCCTTCACCATTGTACCCCAACGACTCCCCACATTGCCTACCACAGAGCAGATTTTCCACACTTATTTTCTAAACAAAATAGTGTCAATCTACATATAGAGCCTCTGCTTTGAGTGATCTGATACCAGTTACTCCACAAAGATCTGCATCAACAGCAGCTCATGATATATGAATGGTGATAAGAGAGAGAGAAATGTAAAGAAAAAAAGATGACCACCAGAGTCAGATATTCAGATATGTGGATATCAACAAGAAAATGAGTGGCAAAGATATCCTGAAGCAAGGAAGGTCAGCAAAACTAAAAAGCAGGCAGAACCCAATAAGCACAAAGGTTTCAGTGTTTGGGGCAAACAGTATAGTTCATTAACTCCCTAGGGAATTACTATATTAATGGCATAGAACAACTGTCATTCACTCGTTGTCTCTAAGTAAATGAGAAATGTTAGGTTATATTGATTCAATCCATCTTAAAAAAAATAATAAGAGTCTCTACCTAAATGGAAAAATTCTCAGCTTTATGGAAAATTCCACTATCCGAATTGCTTCATTTCCTGAGGCATTTTAGATAGCCAGGATTTTTACTGTATTGCTATTATTTTTATTACCAAAAAGTTCTCGCAACCAACAGTAGGTGATATTGGTGCTAACCAGGTCAGTCTGGAAGCCAGAGGCCTCCTCTGAGCATCTTCTGAGCAAATGCAAGCAGAGGAGACCCAGGGCAGCTAATCCCCCCTCGCCGTCAAGAAGTCAGACAGGGCATGAGTCATTGCAAGATGCCGACCTCTCTGTTGAACCTCTTCTTAACAGAGTAGAATGTAATAAACCCTTCCTCTCCTTCCTGTCTTCCCTTTCTACAATTAATAAGTTCCTGGGGTAAAGGTACATCCCACATTTCTTCAATTCACTTTTGTCTCCAGACCAGAAAGCCTGTTACATGGAAAAAAGACATGTGAGCAACCAAAAGAAGCCTCAACTTCCTCTGATCACGCCCTGGGCAGAAAGTTCCTGACTGTGTAATCCAAATCCTTCCTGCTGTGTGAAGCCCATGCCTTCTCATTGAATTTAGAAGTTCCCTTGGCTAAGGGGGGGAGGGGGGGAGAGGTACTAGCTCATTTTGGATATAGTTGTTCTCAATCAATTTTACTTCTTCATCTGCATTGCCAAATCTGGAGTATTTATCTTACTATTTTTTTCTCTCACTGTTTTCCCCTCAGCAGTCAATATTTTAGAACTCACCTCCTGTATTAGTACAAATACCAAAGAAATAGCCCTGAATTGTTCATTATTTTTGGTGTATTTAGCACACACACGAGAAGATATTAATAAATACACTTGGACTCCACCCATCAGAATTAGGCTGCCTAGAGAATAGGGCATTCCCTGTAACCAGAAGATAGGATTACTTCTGGTCAGTAGTCCAAGGAACACATAAAGTGTTGGACTAGATATCCCAAAAAGTCCTTCTTTGCTGACATTCTGTGATACAGTGAGACTCCAAGCTTAAATGTGAATTTAGAAAGAATCTAGAAGGAGGGAGTTGAGCAGCAGTTTTACTGGGCTTATCTGATGCCAAAAGCTATGCTTGGAGTCTTCAGAGAGCCCGTCATCAGCAGTGGAACGCATCACTGACGGCATCATTATCGTCACTGCAAACTTGCATTTGGCACCTGCAATGTGCCAGCTACTCTGTGCATTATTTCAGTCATCTTACAACAGACCCATCAGATAATGACTATTATGCCCATGTGTCTCAGGAGAAAAATGAGGAACACAGAAGTTAGATAAACATCACAAAACTGGTAAGTAACAGATGCGAGACTCAAACCCAGGCTGTCTGGCTCCAGAGCTAGTACTCCTAACTAGCTCCATCACACTGCCTCCCCAAAATAACCCCTTTGCGCATTTAACATTTTATTTATTATTTATTTATTTATTTATTTATTTATTTATTTTTAATAGTTTCTTATCAAGTTGGTTTCCATATAATACCCAGTGCTCATCCCCACAAGAAAAAAAAAGAAAAAAGAAAAGAACATGATCTCTTTTCATTCTTATAGAAGTCTCCTGAGGCCAGGAAGTTCTCCCTAAGTGACAAATTGGGGACAGATGGTCAGGGAGGGGGATGACTTATCATGTTCACCTAACAGTCAGAGGCAGAGCCTCCTGGTACTCTGACCACATGTCCCCTTTCTGTCTCCCACACTGCCCTAGCTCTCCTGCGGCTCCTAACCCAGTTACCTAGGAAGGAAAGCAGCACATGGGTAATCTCCTGCTTGTAACTGGCCACTCAGCCATGAACCCTGAATCCCAGACATTTTACTTACAGCCACAAACTCTCTAGAGAAAGAAATAGCCAGAGGAAAAAGATTAAGAAAGAGACAACGCTCATGCTGCACCTCTAACAGACATCTCTGTTGCATCCTTTCCTTTAGCCCCTAAGCCTACCAGTCTCTAAGCCCTAGAGGTAATAATAACAGAGTCCCATTTCACTTAAGAGAAAATGAAATTTGAGTGGTCTCCTCACTGTCCTGCCTCTTCTAACACATCTTCTTCTCTCTTGCTGTGATAATCTCTTCCTGGCATCTTTCTTTTCTTCTCTTGCTTCTTAGATCTTGTCTGCACAAGATACAGGGCTATGCTCCCTGGATCACGGTTCTGATTATAACCTTCTCCTCATCAAAACTTTCAATAGCTCCCACAACTTACAACATCAAATCCCTGCTCTTCAATCACTCCAGGACTTGGCTACAATGTGTTCTTTTAGCCTTATCTTTGCTTAATATACCTAAGCTCCAGTCACAGCAGTACCCAAGAAAAGAACCTAAGAAAATCCTATGCACTCATTCCTTATGATGATTCCTCCACTGTACCCGTTTGCTTATTTAAAGTTGTACTCAAATGTGACCCATTATGAAAATTTCCCTCATTCACCTCTCAGTATAAATCACTTTATGCTTTGCCCATCCTCCAGGAGTATTATATTCTATACTCTGTGTGTAAAAGTGTCCATCCCATGGTCCCTTACAAAGCTAAACATACTCTTACCATATGTTCAAACATCACATTCCTTGGTATTTACCCAAAGGAGCTAAAAATTTATGCCCACACACAAAAAAATCTGCACAATCATGTTTAGAGCAGTATTATCTATAATTGTCAAAACTTGGAAGCAACCAAGATGTCCCTCCGTAGGTGAATGGATAAATAAGCTGTGGTACAGCCAGACAATGGAATATTATTCAGTGCTAAAAAGAAATGGGATATCAATCCATGAAAATATATGGAGGAACCTTGAATGCATATGACTCAGTGAAAGAAGCCAGTATTAAAGGGCTATATACTATATGATTTCAACTACATGACACTCTGGAGAAGTCAGAACTATAGAGATGGTAAAGATGAGTGGTTACCAGGGACTGCAGGGAAGGGACAAATGGGCAGAGCACAGAGGATTCTCAGGACAGTGAAACTATTTGGTATGTTACCATAATAATGGACACTTGTCATTACACATTTGTCCAAACCCATTGAATATGCAATGCCACGCAAGAGCCTTAACATAAACTATGGACTTTGGGTTATGATGATGTGTCAATCAATGTAGCTTTATCACCTCTAACCTATGTACCACTCTGGTGTGAGATGTTGATAGTAGGGGAGGCTGTTCATGTGTGCGGGTGGGGGCTACATGGGAAATCTCCATACCTCCCTTCAATTTTGCTGTGAACCTAAAACTGGTCTAAAAAATAAAATCTATTTTTTTAATATCTGCCTTGTGTGTGATAAAGTCCTTAAGAGAATGAAATGTGCCTTCTGCTCTTGTATACCTCCTATACCCTATCCCTCCCCCCCCCCACCATAGCAGGTGCTAATAAATGTTTGTTGAATTGAATTAAATTGAGAGGTCATCTAGGGGATAAGAGCTAGAACTTTATCATAATTTGGACTCAGAGACGATGGAGAAGTTGAAGGACCAGTGACCTCTCTCTTCAGAACTCAATTATATGCATAAGAACAAATGTCTCAGATATCTAGCTATTAATTTGCTCACAATCATCTCGGCCTCCAAAGTTCACAAATGTCCCTTTCAATTTCTCAGCCACATCGTTCACAGGAAATGAGATTCTCTTTTCATTCACTGAATCACAGTGGCCCTTGTACTGGCTCCCTTCCCTACCCGACCTTCCAAATCTCCTCACGCGTTCTTATTCTTTTCCATGTGCCACAATTAACCACCTGGGCATCAAAATACCCATCACCACAACTTTCTTGGGGCCTGTCGAGGGAGCCATGATTTCCTGCTCAGCATCATAAATCCACAGCTGAGGACCACAGGTTTCATTGGCAGCCTGAGTCAAAGAATCTATTCTAATTAATCCTCTATAAAAAAAATGATGGCCTTCAGCCATCTCTCAGGAAGGAGCCAGCAAACCCAGAGTGAAAGAAAAATGCAGGCCTGGCTTCCTATGAAATCGATACAACCTCATTCTGAGCTCTGTTCTGGGTCACACAGAAGGAGCAGCCTGTGTGGCTGAGATCACAGGAGAAGTCTCTGGCAAGGAGTCTGATGCCTGGGGTGACAGGAGCCCCTTTTGCACCACAGACCCCAGAAGACCCAGTGCCTTTAAAGACCCTTAACCCTGTGATAGACATTCATTCATTGATAACAGGGATTTACAAAATTTGAATGTTTCCGTGTGCTTGGCATGATAGGGCCTCAATATCTTGAACATGCAGGAAATGGAGAAATCCAGGACAACAGAAGAGAAAATTCATATCATTATTAATGCTGTTCAGCCACAGGGCATTTGGACGGTCCAATGTTCAGTGACCAGCACATCCCACAACTTCAGGGATGGCTCAGCCAATCCCTGGCATGAAGTGAGGTGGGCCACGTGGCAGGTCATGGCCAAGGAGGGCTCAGGAGAGTGGCAATGCTCGCAGTCAGGCAGAACAGATGCTGCGGTTCAGATGATTCACTGCGGAGTAGAGACATAAGGAAGTGTGGGTTGCAGCCAGACACACCTGGCTTTAGGTCCACTTCTTTCTACCTGGAGAGCCTTAAGCAAGTTACTTAGCTCCTCTGAGTTTGTTTCTTCATCTAGAAAATAGGATAAACAGTAACAGTACTCAGTTAACCAGCTTGTTGTGAAAGCAACTTCATGGGGCAGGGCTGGGGGGGGGGGAGCTACTGNTTTCCCTTTCCTTCCCCTTCCTTCCCCTGAGTCAGGACCCCTCTCACCCACTAAGTGGATCACAACATCTGAGGCCAAGACTATCCCAAGCATGAGCAGTATGGGACTCAAGGAAAAAGACAGCAAAATTCTTCCCTTTCAGCCGTATTCCAAGTGTAATACAGGAAAGGGGAGAAGGTCGATACACACCACACACACACACACACACACACACACACACACACACACACACACACCTCTACCCTACCATGATGTTACAGAGTTCTCTGAGTCTCAGATGAAGCAAACAGTGAAGGAAAGAACGAAATCTCCGACGCTAATGACAGGTCTGGTGCTCCACGCCTGACCACCCTCTCTCCCTTTTCCAACTTTTCTCTGAGGTTCTGAGAGGATAGTAAATTCCTCTGATCAAACCTTATGCCATTGAAGAGTAGTAGACATGAGAAGGCCACACAGGGTAGAGGACAGAGAGGACCAAGTGACGGCCCAGTGCGCTGCCACCAGCTGGACAGCACAGACAAATGTGCCTTTCAGAGCCGCTCTGCGGCATCAACTCCAAGGGAAAGGAAGGACACAGGGAAAGCCTGAGTTTTCCTGCACTTAAATCCATAACACCCAAATAATTGAAATGGCTCAGTTCTTCTGGAAGTGACTAGAATTTACGTTCTGGCTTCCGGTGGACTGAAGAGCAAAAGAGAGAGTTGATTCTATTTTAGGAAAACAGAGAATATTATGTTTTGGTAACTGGAGTCGATGGCATATATGCCTATATATTTACACACACACACACACACACACACAGTGAAAGTAATAATAATGATAATCAAAATAATGTAGCAACTAAATGTATTGAGTGCTTCCCGTGTGCCAAGCACTGATCTCACAGCTTTATAAAAATCACATTTCTTTCTCTTTCTCACAGTAATAGGCCTATGGGCTCAGTATTGTTACTACCCCTTTTGGGGAATGGGTAAACTGAGCATAGAAAGGTTCAACAAGGTTGCCAAGATTATATCATAGAAGAGAAGGGCCCAGAATTTAAACTCAAGCCACCTGATTGCAGGGTCTACATTCTCAATCACTTTTGCTACCTTGTTTCCACATTGAGCTTTCAACAGATTACAGCACATTCACTTATAATTTAATGAGTGCTGACTATGACTTGGACACTATGCTAACAGCTTGACTCTTATCATATCCATACTCTTTATAATAATCCCAGGAGAAACGTTTTACTATTATCACCTTTTTAAAATTGAGGAAACTGAAGCTGAATCTACCTGGCTCTAAAAAGTGTGCTCCCAACCCTGTCCTATACAAGCTCCATGGAAACACAGATAGAAGGCTTGGCTCCTTGCCAGCTTTAGAGCAAGGGCTCCACTCATGTAGCTGCCAATATGTGGGTCATGATGGTGAGGTTAGGATATGGGTTCCTGGCAGCCCCAAGTCCAGAGGTGGAAGCTGGGGAGGAAGAACCATGTAAGAATCAGGTCCAATCTCACAAGGGAAAAGCCTGGCAAATACTAGGTGGGCATCCAGTCATGCTAGAGAGGCTCAAGGAAAGACTCAGGTCCTGGCAGACAGCTAGAGTGCTTGGCAGATGCAATGAGTCTTGGGTGAAGAGGGAATACTGGATTCAGAGGCTACAAGGGTCTTTAACCAGTGAGACCTGACTCTTGCAACAGGGGCACAGCCTGGTCCCAGCACAACTCAGACAATTCAATGTGGTGGTCATACTGAATCTAAAAGAAGATATCATTGTGCTTCATGCTATAGATAAGGAAATTGACGTCCAGAGAATGTAAATAATGAACATGGTCACACAGCTAGCACGTGGCAGAACCAGGGACACAGCTGGTTCATTCTGATACCAAACTCCATGCTTTTTCTCACCACGGCTTTTATCCCAAGCACTTGTGGCCTGACTCAAAGAAAGAAAGGTGAGCAATGATATACTGTGCCGATCTCCTGTGGTTCAAATGGCCCTGCCCTGTAATCAACATGTATTTTCAATTGTCTAGGCTTGCCTGCCCCTTCTAGTCCAGAGTAAGCTGCCGTCAGACCCCAGACATCTCCCAGGCAAGGGATTAAAGAAATAAAGTCCCATTTCACAAGCAGCTAAATCCTATTTGACCAGCCTTGCCAGGGATTTCCTGGGCTTAATCGCCTGCTAGCTCTGGACAGTAAGGGAGTTGCTGGGCTATGACTTTGTTTTTGCCTGTCCTTCTCCCCTGATGTGATTCCACTCCTAGGTACACCGCTCAGTGTTTACACAAGAAAGCTTATTGCAGTTGGGCTCATGGTACCAAAAAAAAAGTACAGAAAAAAGAAAAATCCACCAATAGGAGGTAAAGAAAACACTATATAGCAGTTAAAATGAATATACTAGAACTACACATACCAATGTTTATAAATCTCTAATGTTCAGTAAAAAGAGCAAACTGAAAAAGGATATGTATAATATTACAATATCTCCATGAAGTTTAAAAACATGATTGCCTAGGGACTCCAAAATGGAGAAAATTCATAAAGTCGTACATGAAAATGTTAACCACTATATTTCAGATAGTGGTAAATTCCAGAGAAGAAAAAGAAGAAATAAGATTAAGAAGATGTCTCTTGGGACGCCTGGGTGGTTCGGTGGGTTAAGCTTCTGACTCTTGATTTCAACTCAGGTCATGATCTCACAGTTCGTGAGTTTGAGCCCCACACTGGGCTCTGTGCTGACAGTGCAGAGCCTGCTTGGGATTTTCTCTCTCTCTCTCTCCCTCCCTCTGCCCTACCCCCACATGTGTGCTCCCCCCGCCCTCTCTCGCTCTCTCAAAATATATAAACTTAAAAAGAAAAAAGAGGAGGTCTCTGAAATGGCAAATGTTTGCAATCCTTTACTTCTTTTTTTAAAAAATCAGAAGAAAAGAAGGCAAAAGTTAAGATCTGTTAAAGCTGGGTTATAGGCACCTACATGTTTATAACACATTATTGTCTTTAGGTTTGAAAACCTAAATTTTTATTAAAAATATTTTTTAAAATAATGGTTGTACCCTAATTATTATAGTAAGATGTCTGACTTTAGTCTGAAAGCATGTAAGATTTCTACACAAGGACAGACACAATCAGACATCCTAGTGGAGAAAGAGAAATGATCGTCACATGGAGTTATGAAGATCTGGTCTAGTTCAATAGCACACTGTGAACAGAAAGAGACAACAGACAAGAACCCGAGTATTACTGAGATTAGTCTTCTCCATCCCTCACTCCTGCCTCTAAGAATTCTACCCTCTGCCTCCTATCATTCTAACCATATACTTCATTTACAGATGCCAATCAAAGCCCCCCCGCCCTCCCACCAAGGGTATGCACAGGACTCAAGCTGGGCCAGCAATGGTACCCCACGAAGGCCTATACTGATTGGTCCAAGAATGGGCAATAACCCAAAGCTCAGCCAATAATAGCCAATCCTTTTCCTAGGATATCTTCCTGAATGGGACCCAGAAGAAGATGGTGGAGTATGGAAGACATGGGTACACAGCTCTCACAGGACTGTGGCCACAATCCCTGAGCAAGAGAAAAGCCAGTCTGGTATTGGAGAGAATGAAGTTACTCTGTAGAGAGCAGCAGTAACAAAAGATTTCTAGGTCATGATGAGTTCCCAGTCCTAAGTTCCCCCCTGCGATACCCCTGCCCTATGTGAGTGTGAGTAGCAGTGGCTACCAAGCATGCCTTCTGAACCAATTCTCCTCTGTAATTTTGGACATTGATCCCGGCTACACAGCATCCTGGTTCTCTAGTGTTCCAGAACACTCTGAGCACTACTACCTAACAATTCTTCTTACTACCTAAATGAGATCATTCTTCTTACTACCTAAATGAGAAAGCATTGTTTTCTGTTATTTGCAGCCAGGAACCTGATGGCAACAGGTGTTCTCTAGAGACCCCAGTAAGAGGACATCTCAAACAGTGCTGCACATACATGAGGACTAAGCCAGTGAGGGCTTGGAGTAATCAGGATCTCACTGTTCCCATGCTGGGCTCATTCTCTGAGAGCCAGATGCCTCTTCCAGCACATGATCTTAGCAAAGCTGACCCTTCTCAGAACATCTAGCATCCTGTTGCCATTCTTGCAGATGGCACCTAACATCTGTAAAACCCACACAGACCCATTATGTCATTTCATCCCCAGAGTAGCACTGGGTGGTGAATGAGGGGGGCCTTGAGACTGTTAATCTCATTTAACGAGAAGCAATCCGAATTTTGGAGAAATGATGCACCCAAGTCACACGCAATTGGACAACTATGCCTAGAACAGAGTCCAGGCCTCCTGATGCCAGTCCAACACACCAAAAAGGAACTAAGGCTAAATATCCAGGGAACGCAACACTAACAAACACTCCCATGGTGCTAATTATATACCAGACACTGTTCTAAATACATCAACTCACTTAATCTTTCTTACAACCCTATGACATTAGTTCTAGAGTGGCCTCCATTTTACAGATGAGGGAACTGAGGCACAGAAAGGTTAAGGTATTTGTCTCAGGTCACACAGCACCTAAGTGTCAGAGCTAGGATTCAAACCAGAAGTCTGGTTCTAGAGTCCATGCTCTTAATCACCATATTAAGTAGGGTGGGAAGAGGGGGTCTTCTTCCTGGGATCCAGGTTCCTTGACCCCTACCCTCCTTGGAATGAGAGGAAATTCTAGAAGGCCTGGTTGTGAAGGCATCCTGAGACCTCCTCAGCTGAGGCTGAGCTACATGCAGGTGCCTCATGCTAAAAGCCTGGAAAGGAAGTGTGTAACTGAGCAGGTGCTGTATTGCAGAAAAGTTAAATATGGAATGGGAACACCGAAGGCTGCAATAAGAGCAAGGAGGGTAAAAAGCAATTTCAAAACAGAGCCCCAGGCCATGATTTGGAGAGAAAAACCAATATATACAGTATAACATAATAACTGTAGCGACGCCTTCCATTTACCTCACCCTTTCCTTTGAAGGAGGCCAAAGAAGTTCATAATTGTTATTACAGTTTTTTTCCTTCTTGCAGCCTGGGACCTGCTGAAGATGGCCGACGGCTTTGTCATTATGTGTAGGGGAAAGGGAAGCACAGAGAGGTCAACACGGAAATCACAGAGCAGCAAGGTATCTCTCAAAGCCAACTGTCCAGGCTCAAAAGCAAATAGGCAAGAGCCCATGCATTGAAAATCAATTCCACAAAGGATTGATTTACATACTGTCAGACAAATACTGACACTCGCTCCAGGAGAATTGTCCATGGCTGTTTGACCTCCAGGGCATGGACAGAAGGAGCAGATACACAGGGACAGGCAGGGGCAGGTCATGGGGCAGAGGATAAGGAGCAGGAATGGCGAATAAGTGACAAAACTGAAAGAGACCATACAGTTCGCATCAGAGAAAGCCCACCACTCACAGAGCCACAGCAAACCAAGAGAAAATGTCCTCAGTGAATCGATGAACTGGCCATCTGGTAAACCAACCGTGCGGCAAAGGGCTCTCCTCTAGTTGGTCTGGGCATCCTGCAGGGATGCCCTCGGCAGTACAGCAGGCAGCAGAGAATCGTGTCTCTAACCACTCCTCCTCTATTCCCCACCCACTTCACCCCAGGAACACAGGTCTCTGGAAATGATTCCATTATTGTCATCATTTCTTCCTGGGGTTCTTTCCCCTTTTTCTCATTTTATAGTCAACTAGGTGGGGCTATCCACTCTTCCCCATACAACCTCTACATCCTCACCCCTACATCTTTACCCATCCCTTGTACCTGGAGTGACCTCTGTATCCTCTTATGTGATCCATTCATGTCCGTATATATACAAGGAAGAAAGAACAAGAGAATAAAGGAGTCACTGAGTCCAACACATGAAGGTCAGTGCCACTGTTCCCTTTCCAAGAGTCGTGGGGTCAGGGGACATCATCCAATCGCACACACCCAAGTTCAGGGTGACATCACTGATCACATAAGAGGGAACTGCCTAGGGATCAGATGATCTGGGCAAGTGTCCACTTTGCCACCATCTCTGAGTGTGACCTCAACCACATTGTTTCCACTCTGAGTCCCCGTGGACCCATCTGCGAATGAGCCCTAACACCTTGCTGTGCTGCTCTACTGTGTGATTTTGACAATCACTCCGCCTGATGAAAGTGGGAGGCTATATGACAGAACTGTTTTACGAGAATTTTTAAGGGATACAGGGATATAAAAATGTTCTTAAAATACAATCAGATGACACTTGATGGAAACAGCTTCATGTAAACCAAACTTTTTGCAAAGTTTGAGTTCCTCGTACCTTAGTCCTGAAATTAAGTAAGAACCAAATCCCACTTGGGCATAAACTTTTATTTTATTTTATTTTATGTTATTTTACTTTATTTTAATGTTTATTTATTTTGAGAGAAATAATAAAGAGAGAGAGAATGAGCTTGTGTATGTGCAAGCAGGGGAGGGGCAGAAACAAAGGGAGAGAAACTCTGAAGCAGGCTCCATGCTCAACACAGAGCCTAACATAGGGCTCAAGCCCATGACCATGAGATCATGACCTGAGCTGAAATCAAGAGCCAATGCCCAACTGACTAAGCCACTCAGGTACCTTCTGGGTATAAATTTTAAAAATATAATAGGTTTGGGACAGAAAGAATTGATTTCAATCCAGGTCCCCAAATTTATTAGTTCTAAGACTTTATTAGATGACAAATTATTTTTCCTAACCTATAAAGTGGGCATAATGACAATGAACTTGCTGAGATGAATCTGATTGGTGGTGTTTATAAAGTACCCAGCACAATCTCTTGCACAAAGTAAAGCCCATAATCCCCATAGAAGGTGTTCCATATTCTCTTTCTTCCTTCCCCAGAAACTAGAATTATAACAAGCATGAAGTAAATGAAATAGGTGGAGGTATTCCTCACTTTGGCCACTTCACATTTCTCCCTCATCTGCATCTTTAAAGCCTTTTAGACAGACTTTCAGTTCTCAACACTTTTCCTGAACCTGCATAGCTAAAGTCCTACTTGAATCCAAAATAGATGAAAGAAACAGATGCGTGGAATTTTCATTTATCAAACATTTATTACAAATCAAATTCACCAAAAATCTGTTGAACATCTATTCCTGTATGTCCCAGCTGGTAAGGGGAACCAGGCTACAGACAGTTAGCATGTGCAACTTTGCCTTACAACAATCCCTTTAAGACTCAGTCTCATGGAATGCATCAAACTTAAAAGGAAGAATCACCATCCCTACACACTCCGCTGGGTTACCCTTGAAGATACAGATTCACAGAATCAAGCCATGAAACTGGATTATTCAAGTGTTTCACAGGGAAAAGGAGAGCTATTCATTTTAATGTTCCATTCAACTACACAAAAGAAAAGCACTAGGGGCCATGGGTGACTCAGCTGGTTAAGCATCTGATTCTTGAGTGTGGCTCATATCACCATCTCACAGGTTAGTTCATGGGATCGAGCCCCGTGTCAGGCTCTGTGCTGAAAGTGCGAAGCTTGCCTAGGATTCTCTCCCTCCCTCTTCCTCTCTGCTCCTTCCTCTCTTTCTCTCTCAAAATAAATAGGTAAACTTTAAAAAGAAAAGAAAAAAAAAGCACTAGCCTGGGAGTCTGGAATTCTGGGTTCTCATCTTGTAATAATAGTAAGTGTGTAATAATAGCCTGTGTAATAGTCTCTTCCCCTCTCTGGGCCTCAGACTTCTCATCTACAAAGTAAGAAGTCAGACTGGGATCTGAATAGCAATAGGTCCTATACTAGGTTGAATAGCTGCCCCCCCCCCAAAAAAAAAAAAACATGCTCACTTGGAACCTGCAGATGTGACTTTCCTGGGAAATGGGGTGTTTGCAGATGTAATCAATTAAGATGGCATCAGGATGAGGGTGGGCCCTAATCCTGTGGTTGATATCCTTTAAAAAGGGACAGATGCACAAGGAACGTGGCTACACACAGAAACAGAGACTGGAGGGATTCATCTACAAGCCAAGGAACACCAAGAATTGTCAAAAGCCACCAGAAGCTAGAAGAGGCAAGGAAGGATTCTTCCCTAGAGGCATCAGAGAGAGCAAGGCTCTGCCAACACCTTGATTTCAGAGCTAGCATCTTCAGAACTGTGAAAGAAGAGTTCTGTTGCTCAAGCCACCAGTTTGTGGGACTTTGTTATGGTCCTCCTCAAACTGTATGTAACCCCAGTTTATTGGTAGGATCTGCTTTGAGCATTGTGCTGAGGATTTTGAGGCTGCAAGAATACAGGGATTAACTCATGACCCTGCCCTACAGAGAGAAGGGAGTAGTGGCCTTGTCTTTACAATGCCTTAATCATTATTATATGTTTCTTCTCGGATCATATATGACTCTATCATCCAGAATCCACAGGCCCCACCAGGAGTTAAAGCACTGGGACTGGGGAAGTGTGGGCATAGGCCCATGCCTTGTCCCAAACCAATGCCTCCAACTCCTCCTAGATAGGACCAGTCCCCCCTCTGCTCTGTAGATGGCCTCTGATTCTGTCACCCTCTCAGCTTTGCGGTCACCAGATCTGATCTGAGATCAAGTTGGCAAACACCTGAACTTGTTTCCCAACTGCCACTGCCTGAGGATTATGACCAGAAGTGAACTTGATGCATAGCAATGACATGGTTGATAAATAAAAAATCCTGAGTGGAGTGGAAGCCACAGAAGGGTCAATGTTTCACGGGGGAATGCTCAGGGAGCCCAGTCTCCTGGAGTCTGGGTCCAGATCCGGCCAATGGCACTCAGATGGAGCCAGTTTCTGCCTCTCCTCTGCCTAGCACTCTGGTGAGAACACAGCTGAAGAGCACCTGGGATCCAAAAGAAGGGTCTCAGTGGGAATTTGTAGGCATGGCTGGAGTGAAATATTCCCTTCACCCAGAGCACCCAGTCTTTAGAATAAGGTCTTTCCCAACTCTCACAGCCCAGCCTGCCGCACACTCAAATCACCCGCACGTTCTAGAAGGCTCCAAGCTCCTTTAAAAAATGAAGCTGCAGGAGTGTGGAGAAAGCTCCTGAGCTCCATCAAGGGTCCACACTTCCCTGTTGCCTGTCTCTGGCTAAGCACACAGCACTTGTGGAAGGGCCCAGAACGGCAGCTCACCTGCTTCTACCCCAGCTCCCAGGGTCACGGAGAGAATGAGGGCCCTTCTTTCTGGAGCACTTAGGTCCGTCTGTACCACTACCAATGACACTTCCTGCTACCAACTCACCAAACTCTCCCCAAGCAAAGCCCTCTGTGTTCTTTGCCTGCCTTGACAAAAATCCTGCCAACACATTTCCCTCAGCTTCAAGTGCTGCCAGTTCCACATCCGTCCTCAGGGTCAGCCCCGTGCTGCCTCCCAGACCCTCGTCTCCAGGCTCCTGCCACAGACACAGGCTTCCTTTCAAAACTGGGTACCTGATTTTGTCCTGCTCCCGTGAAAAATCATTCAGTGGCTTTTCAGACAGAAACCAAAATCCCGCAGTGAACGACATTCCTCCTCACCCGAACCCATTGAAAACAATGTTTTAAATAAGTAAATACATAAATAAATAAATAAGAATTGCTTGAAAAATAAATTAAAAAGACATTCAAACTACAAGATTCAACAGACATAACCATCTGTGATGATATCTTACGTATGTTATGTTGAAATAACCACCAAGTTACAATGAAAGCTGACTCTCCATTCGGTGTCTGTCTCATCACAGATCTACAAGGAAGAGTGTGGGCACAGAGCACTCTTGGAGTAGCATCTAGGGCATCTAGGACTGGACAGGTCTCCCCACTCCCGACCGCTAGTATCTCCGGATTCATTCCATGGGACTCTCTCCCTCACTCCCTTCACAGCCATGGTACTCACCTTCCTCTGCTTCCCGCTACTGGCCTTCTACTGCCTCATGGCTTTTTCACATGCTCTTGCCTCTGTTGGGAGCTCTCTCCCTTTTTCTCATACCCCATCCATGTACTTAGCTTCAACCGGCCCTTCACATTTTAGCTCATTATTATTTCCCCAGGAAAGCCTGGTCTGCACCTGCCCCTCCATCCCTCCCCCATACATACACACACACATGCACGCACCTACCTACTCCTCAACCCACCCAACACACACATGCATGAGCCTACTACCCCTCCACTCCTCCCCACACACACGCATGTCCACACACACCTACCCCTCAGTCTCCTCACACACACATGCACATCCATCCCCCACACACATGCACATGCACGAGCCTACCTGCCCCTCTACCCTCCCACACACACATGAACACACATCTACCCCTCCATCCCCCCCCCACACACATGAANCCCCCACACACACATCCACACACATAGCTACCCCTCCATCTCCCCACATGCACGAGTCTACCCCTCCACCCCATAAACACAAACATACACCTACCCCTCCATCTCCCACATACACACGTGCACACACACATGCAGACAAACCTATCCTTCTATCCCCCCACATACATGCATACACACATGGGTACACACATGCACTTACCCTTCCATCTCTCCTTCACAAACATACGTACACACATGCACACCCACCTACCCCTCCATCTCCCACACAGACACACATGCACATACACCTACCCTTCTATCTCACACACTCACACATGCACTTACCTCTCCCACCTCCCCTCCACACAGACACTGCACCCCTCACCCCTCCTCACACACGTGCACATACACACACATGCATACACACCTAACCTTCCATCTCTCTCTCTCACACACACACACAAATATGCACACACATGCATCTACCCCTCCATCTCTCCCACACACACAGTTTGGGCAAGTTTCCCTTGGTATTTGCTTTCCCAGGACCAGACTGATTCTTTCATTGCAATTATCTTAGTGTATATTTACTCATTCATTACAGTAATTATTTGCTTAATACCTGTCTCTCTCTTTGCTGCACAAGCACTAAGAAGAGGGATCAGCCTTCTCCGGCTCTCCCCACAGTCCCAGCAGTTAGCACAGGGCTTGGGGGGCCTTGTAACATTCAATAACAACCTGAAGAGTATAAAAATGAAGCAACTAGTTGCTGCTGATTCATCGAAGCCCTCCTTTCCTCCACACAGAGCAGCTCCTTCAACTTGAAGCAACACATGTTGCTTGCCAAGGTTCCATCTCTACAAACATTTTCCTCAGTTTCTTGTGTCCACTCGGCATCCCCTCTGCACCCCACCGAGTTCATGTACCCTGGGCCTCCTCCTCCCCACCCATGACCATGTCTGTGTGTTGCTGCCTTTACAGTGTTAGCGTTCTCCAAACAAACATTCACATTAATATGCATTCTATGTTCCAAGCAGCACGTCACTTAGATACATGTTTTGCCAAATGAGGCTTTGGCTACATCTCCCAATCATACATGCCTTCTCAAGCAGACCGTTGTACAGGGCAAAACTGAATACAACATAATGAATCCCTAATGGCAGCATTCCAGGCATTAATGGCAGGCCAGCGGACAGATATATCCAAGGATAGGTCTTCAGCTTGCCTTGAGTCCTGATACAGAGGCCATGACCTATACCTTAAGACACTGCTTCTCTTTCCCCCTTTTTTTAAATTTAAGTTTTAGTAAGTTAACATACAGGGCAATGTTGGTTTCAGGAGTAGAATTCAGTGATTCATCACTTACGTACAACACCTAGTGCTCATCTCACCAAGTGCCCTCCATAGTACCCATCACCCATCTAGCCCATCTCCACGTCCTCCCTCCAGTAACCCTCAGTTTGTTCTCTGATAGAGATAAAAGTCTCTTATGGCTTGTTTCACTCTCTTCTCTTTTCTCCCCGGCACCCATATGTTCACCTACTTTGTTTTTAAATTCCACGTATAAGTGAAATCATATAGTATTTGTCTCTCTCTGACTTATTTTGCTTAGAATAATACCTCTAGCTCCATCCACATCATTGCAAATGGCAAGATTTCATTCTTTCTGATGACTAATATCCCAGTGTGTGTGTGTTTGTGTGTGTGTGTATACATACACACCACATCTTCTTTATTCATTCATCAGGCTATGGACATTTGGGCTCTCTCTATACTTTGACTATTGTTGATAATGCTACTATAAACATTGTGGTGCATGTATCCCTTCAAATCTGCATTTTTATATCCTTTGAGTAAATAGCTGATAGTACAATTGCCAGACTGTAGGGTAGATCTACTGTTAGTTTTTTGAGGAACCTCCATATTGTTCTCCAGAGTAGCTGCACCAATTTGCATTCCCACCAACAGCATAAGAGGGTTCCCCTTTCTCTGCACCCTCACCAGCACCTGTTGTTTCTTGTGTTGTTAATTTTAGCCATTCTGATTAATGTGATGTGCTATCTCATCAAGGTTTTGATTTGTATTTCCTTGGTGATGAGTGATGTTGAGCATCTTTTCATATGTCTGTTGGCCATCTGGATGTCTTCTTTGGAAAAGTGTCTATTCATGTCTTCTGTTCATTTCTTAACTGGATTATTTGTTTTTTGGGTGTTGAGTTCGATAAGTTCTTTAGATTTTGAATACTAACCCTTTATCAGATATGCCATTTGCAAATATCTTCTCCCATTCCATAGGCTGCCTTTTAGTTTTGTTGATTGCTTCCTTCACTGTGCAGAAGCTTTTTGTCTTGATGAGGTCCCAATAGTTCATGTTTGCTTTCACTTCCCTTAACTTCAGCAACATGTCTAGTAAGAAGTTGCCCCAGCTGAGGTCAAATAAGTTGCTGCCTGTGTTCTCCTGTAAGATCTTGATGGTTTCCCATCTCACATTTAGGTCTTTCATCCATTTTGAATTTATTTTTGTGTATGGTGTAAGAAAGTGGTTGAGTTTCATTCTTTGGCATGAAGAGACACTGCTTCTAAGAGCTCATCTGGCTTCAGACAAAACAGCCATAACTGTAGGTAAAAGAGCCCAAACTAAGAGAACAATGACCTGGACTCAACTAATGACTTGCTGTGTTGCTTGCATAAGTCACTTTCCCTCTCTGGGTCTTATCATGGAGGAGGTTGATTTCATGGTCTCTAAATCCCCACTGAGACAAGTCACAAATCTTCAGAAAACTCTTACTTTCATATACTAGATTTTAGTGTCGTCTCTAATCATTGTATTGATTCATTCAATAGGTGTTTACTGAGCATCTATCTATCTATCTATCTATCTATGATATATATAAGATATATCCAGGCTGAAGTTAGACAGACAAAACAGATGGACATAATTCCTGTCCTTCTGACGCAGGCAAAGTAGCAGATGTTAAACAAATAACTAATTAATCATCACCGTTACAGCTAGAAAGGAAGAGGGCAGGATCTCCTGAGAGCCTAGAGCATGAGGCCGAGGAGAATGAGGTGGAATGAAGGAAAGCTGCCTTGAGGAAGGGACATTTGAGCTGCAAAGTAGTTTTTACATGGATCTGAAGCCAAAAATTTCCCAAATCATCTCATTTTCTACATGATACCTGTAAGGTGAGAAAGGGAAGTATCATTGGCCCCTATTTTAATTGTTAGGACAGAGACTCTGCTCCTTGGCCTGCGGGGCCTGCTGTGCCTCAGGCCCTGGTCCCAGCACCACCACTGTAACACACCTCTCCCGAGACGGCTAAACTCATTTCTTTGCCTTTGTCACAAGCTTCATCTTCATCCTGCATTTCCCTCACTCCTGTAAGCCCTGCGAAGGGAGGGACCATCTCCGCTTTGCACACCACAGTATTTCTAGGCATGATGACTGGTACATATTAGGTATTAAGAGTGTTGCTAAACAGGGGCACCTGGATGGCTCAGTTAGTAAAGTATGCAACTCTTGATTTCAGGGTTGTGAGTTCAAGCCCCACATTGGATCTGGGGACTACAAAACAAAACAAAACAAAACAAAAGTGTGTGGCTGAATGAATGAATGAATCCCCACATCACAGATGAGGAATCTGAGGTCAAGCGAGGGGGGAATATTTTCCCCAAATCCTAAGTTCAGACTTATCACAGATAAGTCTCAAATACAGGCCTAAGGTTGGAAAGGGAGGTAGAATCTATCTGGGAGTCCAGAGGTAGAATCTGTCTTCCTTCACTCAGAACAGAGTCATTTTATCTGTTATATATTTTGATTCACATACAGAATTCAGAACTCCAAGTCAGGCTCTCTGGGAGTTGCCCCCACAAAGAAAGATTCTGTACAGAGCTAGTCTTCATCAATGGATGAGGAGGCAGCCCAGGGACATGAGTGATGGGCCTAAGCTGGGACAACAGAACACTGTGTGTGTTTTGCCTAATCAAGAAGGCAACACTTCTGGCATCTACTTGGTGCTCCCCAGCCTAGGGAGTGACAGCTACAAAGTCAGTGTGTGGTGCTTGGTAAAAATCTCATGCATCAAATGGATCCTTCAACTTGGGAATGTTGGCTGAGGCCTGACATTCAAGACAACAATCTTGGGGCTCTTGGCATAACTAGTGAACCAGTCTTTCATGGGAAATTTTTATGAGCCCAGCCATGTTGGGGGAGATATGAGGAGTGACATGGGGAGGTGTCAGGAAGCAAAAGGCTGCTGCCGGGCTAGGAGAAATCCAGGCAGAGGCAGGAGAGCCTGAGAAGAAGCCAGACAAAAAGCACCAGGCACTCTCGGTTCTCAGAACCAAATCTCTAGAGCAGGTGAGAGGATGGGTGCCGAGCCACACCACTCTGGGGCCTGGGCTGCTCTCATACGCAAACCTGCAAGTGGGCTTGGCCTTGAGGATGGGGACAGCACTGAGATCAAAGGGGTCTTTCAAGGGTGAGGGCAGGGCCATCTTGTTTATTGACTTACTTCTAATATCTGACACAATATCTGGCTAATGTCTGTAGAATGATTGAAAGGAAAAGAGGGAAGGAAGCAGGTACTGGCAGCCAATCCAGTAATTAACCTGTATACTAGCTTTGGCCATATTAACTGAGCATTTACTAAGTGCCAGCACTGTTCTAAGTACCTCACACCCAGAATAACCCTGAGAAGAAAGCGTTATAATCCTCATCTGACAGTTGAGCAAACACTATGCATAGCAAAGTAAATAATTTGCATAAAGACACCAAGCCAGGAATTGGAGGAGCTGGGATTTGCCTCCGATTCTGTCTGATTTGAGTACCTGAGCTCTAAAGTATACTGTTTTAGCCTAACAAGTTGTTACTATAGAAGTGGTATACTTCTGAATAGGGAGAGAGACCAAGGAATTTTTTCCTAGAAGGAAGAAAATGGGAATGAACAAAGGGAATAATTTCAGACTAAACAGCAACATTTTCCCCCAAAGAAGCCTTCTGTGTTTCTCCTAAGGGAAGGTCCCTTCCAACAGTTTCAGTACCTCTCCCTCCCTTCAAGCACTTGTTACCATTTTCATTAAACAAGTGACAGTGAATGGAGTTATCTAAATGTCTGGAAAACAGTTTGGAGGTTCCTCAAAAAGTTAAAAATAGAAATACCCTATGACCCAGCAATTACACTGCTAGGTATTTATCTGACAAACAAAAATGCTGTTTTGAAGGGGCACATGCAACCCAATGTTTATAGCAGGACTATCAACAATAGCCCAATTATGAAGACATCTGAAATGCCCATGGACTGATGAATGGATGAAGAAAATGTAGTATATATGTATAATGGAATATTACTCAGCCATCAAAAAGAATGAACTCTTGGGATGCCTGGGTGGCTTAGTCGGTTAAGCGTCTGACTTTCGCTTAGGTCATGATCTCGCGGTTCGTGGGTTCGAGCCCCGCGTCGGGCTCTGTGCTGACTGCCAGCTCAGAGCCTGGAGCTTGCTTCAGATTCTGTGTCTCCCTCTCTCTCTGACCCTCCCCTGCTCACGCTGTCTCTCTCTCTCTCTCTCTCTCCTAGAAATAAATAAAACATTAAAAAAAAATTAAAAAAAAAGAATGAACTCTTGCAATTTGCAATGACATGGATGGAGCTAGAGTGTATTATGGGAAATGAAATAAGTCAGTCAGAAGAAAAATACCATATGATTTCGCCCATATGTAAAATTTAAGAAACAAAATAGATGAACATATGGGAAGGGAAAAAGAGAGAGATAGAGAGGGAAACAAACCGTAAGAGACTCGTAACGCTAGAGAACAAACTGAGGGTTAATGGAGGGAGTTCGGTAGAGGATGGGCTAAATGGGTGATGGGCACTAAAGAGTGCACTTGTTATGATGAGCACTGAGTGTTATATATAAGTGAGGAATCACTAAATTCTACTCCAGAAACCAATATTGCATTGTATGTTAACTAACTAGAATCTAAATAAAATTTTGGAAAAAAAATTAAATGTCTGTCTGTCCTGGCAGGACACAGGTCTAAGTGCAAATGCTACTGCCACACTTCAGTGTATGGGACAGTGCCTAGCACATAGCAGGGGCAAGATAAGTATTTTTTAAAATATGTGCATTAAATAGTTGATTGACGATGGGGAAAAAAACATCCTGATGGCACATGATAAGGAGTATTAGGAAAGCTAACAAATAGAACAATATCAAGAAGCTCCTTCAAAACCAAGAAGAAGAGCTTCATGCTGGAAAGCCACCATACATGCTTGAGCTCATCTGCACAGGGAAGACTCTCACAGTAGAGTAACAGACCAGCTAAGGGAGAGCCTAATGCTCTAACCCAAATATTATCAACATTCAAATCAGGACCAACACTTGAGGTGACAAGGATCTTTTGATGACAGCAGTGGGGATATAGTAGAAAAGACAGTATCAAGGAAGCATATAATGTAGATTCCACCCAGGGTATTTCTCATCAGATCTTAATAAACAGATAGGGACATAAATCTGGTTGGTGGATGGAATAGACCACACTGTGTCTGACTCTATAAACTCTACTTCCTCCCAACACAGAAGATTTCACTGAAACTCAGGTGATGTCAAACAAGAGTAGAAAATATATTCCTTATCATTCCATTTGTTTCTAAGTCCTATGCATGACCAGCCAGGAGGAAAAAGAATATGTTTGCTAAGGTTTTCAGGAGGCTCTGAGTCATTTCCAAATGAATCATTTACTCATCCACATTTCTAAACCTACAGTTCTAGATCATTGACTTCAGAATACAACTGTTCCCAGGGCAAAACCTCTATCTTTTTTTGAACAGCCTTCAAGAGGGAGGCCTGTGGGCAAGTCAGACTTAAAATTCTTTTTTCTTACAGAAGACCTGGATTCAAATCCCAGCTTTGACACTTACTAGCAAGGACAAATTAGCTAATGACATATAAATTACTGCTTAGCAATCCATGAACTAGAATGATAGTTCTGGATCCATGGTTCAGAAACGTAAATCCTTCTTGAGGATTCTCATTCATGGCACAAAATCACTGGCCATCTTCTGTGTGCCAGCCACTGTGCTGAGTGCTGGAAAATGGTGACGAACAAGGCAGATGAAGACTCTAGTCTGGGCAGACAGATATAAAACAAAATCACACAAGCAAATGCATAATTGCAACTGTGCAAGTGTTCTGAGAGAATCAGGGTAACAGGGAAGCCTACAAAAGGGAGATTTGAACTAATACAGAGGTTAGGGAAAGCTTCATCTGAGACAAAGGAGAAGTAGGTTCAGTTCAGGTGAAAATGGGATGGAAAAATGCTCCCAGCAGAAGGATAAGTATGGTGAAAGCACTTGTGGTAGAAACACAGTGAGTGAGAAGTATAACCAAGCAGCTGGTAAGTCTTGAGAAAACTCAAGGGATAAAATGATGGAAAATGAGCCTGAAAGACATGCAGAAGCCAAACTGTGTTGGACCTTGTAGGCCATTTCCTTGAGCACGTTATACCCTAAAATCAATGGGAAACCACCGAAGAGGTGTTTGGAGTTGGGGGTGGGGGGGGAGTGGATGGGGATGGAGGAGGACACAGGATCATTACCACCCAAAGTAATCACTCTGAATGGCCTGGAAGAGCCTAATGTAGACATAGAGCAACCAACTGAAGGCTATTGTAGCAGTCCAGGCAAGAGATGATGGTACATTTGACTTGGGAGGTACTGGGCATGGCAAGAAATGAGCAGATTCAAAGTTTATGGAAAAAGCAGCATAGACAGGACTTTCTGATGGACTAGAGTAGAGAGTGTGTTTCAAGGACAGCCCTGGGCTTCTGGCCTGCAAAAGTGACCATACAGGCGGCCATTTACTGGGAAAGAAAAGCACCTAAAGATCATCAGGTTTGAAGTAGATTATGAGTTCTATTTTAGACATATTGAACTTGTAGTACATCTGAAGCATCTAAGAAGAAATGTTAATCAGGTAACCTTATATGCATATCTGGAGCTCAAAATATACATTTGGACATTCTCAATGTAAAGTGAGTAATTGAATCTGCGGGCAATGCCAAGATCACCCAAAAAGTGGGACATAAGAGCCTATGATTGGGCTTGCAGAACTTAACATTTCCCTATTCATTTCTGTGCTTCAAGGGCTCTCCTTTTTAAAACAATAAAGCCAGTGATGGTGGTAAGCTGTACTTGTTCGGCCTGATAATTTCCAAGGCACTTTACATAAATCAGCCAATTTAACTTACTCTTCCCTACAACACAGATGAGAAGACCCAAGCATTCTTATCTTCACTTTATAGATGCAGAGATGGAAGTTTAGGAAATATCTTAGTTGCCTAAAGTCACATGGGTGCTAAAAGGTTGGGTTCCGTGCATAGATATCTCAGATTTCAGAAATACTTCTCATAATGTGTCCTCCCTGTGTCCATCACAGACGCAACTCAGAGGTACAATCAGTACAGAACCTGACTAATACAAGGCAGAGAGGTTAGCCAGTGGAAGGACCCCTGAAGTAAGAGTCAAAGATGTCAACTCTACTCCTCCAGCTAACAGCCTAGCCCACATGCTCAGCCTCTGGCAAACATCAGTGTCCCTGGTATGCCCTGTTTGCCCCCCACATTTGTCCCCAGGTCAATATGAAGAATGGATGTAATGACTTTGCCCCCATGCTGACCTATTATAGGAAACAATTTACACCAAACCCCGTGAGAGCCCCTGTGATGCAGCAGAACAAATTTCGATCCACAGATCGAACACTTGCTTCTCTTTGGCACTAGACAAGTTACTTAACTCCTCGCTGACACCATCCTTGAAAAACAGGGACAGTAATATGCTTCTACCCTGGGTTATTTTCAGGATTAAATGAGAGCATGTTGGAGAAAGTGTCCTGCAAACTGACAATGATGATGAAATCAAACTCATATGTGGCAAATCTTGCCTCTGTAATGGATGACTTTTGGCCTCTCAGATCTATTTCCAGCACCAAAACAGATTAGTGAAGAGGAAATGATTGGGAACAGCAGGTAACGAATGTGATCTATGAGAAAAGTTTTTTAAAAAAGTGACATGAATTGACCTTAGAAAGAGGGATGAGAAGAAGTTGACCTAATAAATTATTTCTCCTGCCAGCAAAAAAATAGGATGATGAATGTGAATGAGGCTTGGCCCTTTTTAAAAAGACAAGAAGTGTATCGTGGTGGCCCCAGACATCCCTTATCATTCTCACCTTTATCACTATTCCTGTGCCAGGTGCTTGATAATAATTCTAGAAGTAGTCATAAGAGTAATCTTGGTAACTAACATTTTATTGATTAGTTACCATGTGCCAGCCACTGTGGGCTAAGTGCTTCTTGTACGTTATTTCATTGAGTCCTTGTTGAGTGAGAGGTATTGATCAGAGAGGATGAATCTATGGCATTGATGGAGAGAAAGGTATCAAAGTTAGTCAGTGATTTCAAAGAATCATGTACAAGTCATCAAAACTAAGTGATCCTTAGTTCTAGAAGAAACTATAAGGGATGTTCTAGAAGAAAGTGCAGAATACCTACATTTGGGGTACTCCAAAGAGAGGTATACCAAGTGGGATTAGGACCAAGTGGAACTCACCCGTCAGTGAGTCCAGACGGCCCATACTTCACTCTGAATGGCCATATATCTTGAATTATACAATATTTCAAGTTCTCATCCAATATTACATGGAATCACAAAATTAATAGTAACATGACCAATGCACATATACATTGAGTGCTTAGAATCTCCTAGGCATTGTGCTGAGGGCTCTTATACATTAGTTCCATTGAATCCTCTCAGCCTAATGAGGTAGGCTTGCGTGAATTTGTTCATTCTAAATAAAGAAACTGAGGCTCAGCAGAATTTAGTAATTTGGTCATGCTTACACAACTTATGTTACAGCCTGGATTTGCATGCAAGGCTGTTTGAGTTCAGCGTGCAGAATTTTTATCAGGACGCTTATTCAGGCTCCTCTTCCAGCCTGGCAAGTCCTCATTCACGGGCCATACTAAGTGGGACACTTCATAGGAAGACATTCCCAGAGGTTCAGATTTAAATGAATTCTTTTGGGGCCCAAAGAACCAGGCAGGCAATGGGTCTGTCACTGAACCAAAAGTGTTATCCGGGATCTTATGTTCCTTGGGCACAAAGTGCCTCAAGGGTGACTTAGGCCACCTGCCCATGATCTTCCAAAGAATCCTTGGTTCTCAGAGGGATTTTTAAACTCAAGAATTAGAAAACCAAGTGAAATCTGGACCAAGACTTTTCCCACGGAAAACTAAACAGACTCGCTTTATAGGAAAAAAGAGAAGATAGTTCATGTGTGAAGCACATTCAGTGAGGCAAGCAAAAAAACTAAATACACTATTCGGAGAAATAAAGCCACAAAGCCTGGATTGAAGATCTTCCTCTCGATGCAGTGCCCCAGGCCCCAGTTTTCATACCTGAATAGAGACCAGGTTGGACTGAGAGATGTCTAGTTTGCCTGCCAGCTCTGACAGTCTGTGATACTGTGATAAAATGTGCTCTACGGAAGCCGACAAGCACTGGGAAGATTTTAAGAATGCCCCCATTGGGAAAGAGCTAAGTAAAAGTGTCTCAGTGCCATCCACCACTACCTGCTTCCACACACACCAAAAAAGCTGGGCTACCCCCACTGGATTCCAAAGATCCTCATACCTGGCTTGGTTTCTATAGCATCTCTCTACCTTTCCTGCAGGTCTGAACCCACGAGGTACAATGAACAGCGCTGCTTCTGTCTTCTGAGCGTTTGAAGGCTGTATGCTTCCCCACTCTGACCATCTCCAAGGAAAGTAAGGGATGAATGGAGATACAAGGGCTGATCTCTTTGACAGGTAAGATTCTGACATGGAGTTAGTAAGGACCCTTTTGAGTCTTTTAAGTCTGCTGTTTCTGCCTTCTCAGCATGTATTATATATTCCAGCAAGAGCAGCCTGGTTTTCCTTTGGGAATTGCCCACTTTCTCTCCATATGGTTTAGGTGGGGGTGACTTCACTCACCAGACACTAGTCCATCCACCCTCTGATCACTGAGCTTGTTTCTGAGATGAACAGGCAATCCAAACCAGGTCAAAGAGAACCTTTGCCCAGACGTGCTATAACTACTATCAAACAGGTGCTTTCTTTCTATTGCAGGTGCGAGGATATAAACCTGGAAGAAGGGGTTGACATCTTGTCTGCTCCTTCAGGAAAAGCACCCAAGAAAGCAGCCAACACAAAGAAAGGCAGACATCATACTCAGAGAAAATCAGATGACTACTAACAAGACATGAGTGCCTAGATCTCACCATGCCTGAAGTTCAGCTCCACTCTCATCTTTTCATTATGTCACCAATAATTTTTCTTGTTGCTTGGATGAGCTCAAGTTGCATTTCTTTCATTTGTAGCCCAAAAACATCTTGAATAATACATACTGTAGTCAGAAAACAATTCTTTATTAATTTCTATTAACTAGGCATTGTGGTTATAAGCAGAAGCAATATGTATCAGTCATTTTGCCTGGGTGATTTATGCTATTGGTATTTTTAAATTTTATTTTATTGTATTTAAAAATTTTTTAATGTTTCTTTTATTTTTTACCATTTTTAAAAACATAATTTATTGTCAAGCTAGCTAACATATAGTGTATACAGTGTGCTCTTGGCTTCAGGAGTAGATTCTCATGATTCATTGCTTACGTGCAACACCCAGTGCTCATCCCAACAAGTGCCCTCCTCAATGCCCATCACCCATTTTCCCCTCCCCCTGATCCCCCATCAACTCTCAATTTTTTCTCTGTATTTAAGAGTCTTTTGTGGTTTGCCTCCCTCTCTGTTTGAAACTATTTTTCCCCTTCCCATCCCCCGTGGTCTTCTGTTAAGTTTCTCAAATTCACATATGAGTGAAAGCAAATGTATGGCCAACTAATCTTTGACAAAGCAGGAAAGAGTATGCAATGGAAAAAAGACCATCTCTTTAGCAAATGGTGCTGGGAGAACTGGACAGCAACATGCAGAAGAAGGAAGCTGTACCATTTTCTAACACCATACACAAAAATAAACTCAAAATAGATGAAAGACCTAAATATGAGACAGGAAACCATCAAAACCCTAGAGGGGAAAGCAGGCAACAACCACTTTGACCTCAGCCGCAGCAATCTCTCACTCCACATGTCTCTGAAGACAAGGGAAATAAAAGCAAATATGCTATTGGTATTTTAAGTTTTCTTCAGGTAGTGGCATTTTGTGACCCTTGGTGGAGGGAGTGATTCATTGCATGCCACAGACACCCACACCACTTCCTTATCTTTCTTTCCTTCAGTGTCCCCTGGACTTATCTTGCCTAGATCTTTAGTCTCGGTGTCTCCTGCCATCCCCCAACCAATCCTCAGGCTCAGAGAACATAAGACTCCCAAGATCACACAAGTAATAAATTGCCCATGCCAGGCATCAGAGAGACCACCTTAATTTTCTTCCCCTTGCCCCCACAGCCCAGGGTCTCTTGAAACCTTCTGCACCACCATTTCCGTTTGAGCATCATAGGGCCAGGCCACCATCATCTCTGTCTGGACCACTGGGACGGCCTCTCTCCTTTCAATGCTGCCCTCAGAGTACACTATAGTATGGAATGAACTTGCTAAAATGTAATCATCACTCCCCTGTCAACAATTCCTTGGCTTCCCAACTATACTGAGAATAAAGTCCAAACTCCCTAGTTTGTCCTAAAGCCCCCAGATGGTCTGACCTGCTTCTTCCTCACCCTCCATCTCTTCACTGCCCTCACCACCACCTCTGCTCTCTGGACTCCATGTCCTTTGGTTTTCCTCCAGTTTTCAAACATAGCAAGCCATTTCCTGCCTCAGAGCCTCTGCATGTGTTGTACCGCCCAGTCCTCACCAGGCTGGTTTCTTCTCTTGCTCTGAGATGCAACTTAAATGTCATTTTCTCAAAAAGGCTGTGGTCCTCACCGCTACCACCACCAAGTTAGTCATATTCCCATAAGCCTCGTATCTTCCTGCATTGTCCTTATTGCAATTTGGAGTTACCTTGTTTATTCATTTACTTATTCATAGGAGTCAAGCCAAATGGGGGGGGGGGCGCCTGGGTGGCTCAGTCGGGTAAGCATCCAACTTCGGCTCAGGTCATGATCTCACAGTTCGTGGGTTCGAGCCCTGCGTCGGGCTCTGTGCTGACAGGTCAGAGCCTGGAGCCTGCTTCAGATTCTGTGTCTCCCTCTCTCTCTGACCCTCCCCTGCTCACGCTGTCTCTCTCTCTCTCTCTCTCTCAGAAATAAATAAAACAATTTAAAAAATTTAAAGAAAAAGAGTCAAGCCAACTGGAATATAGTTCCATGAAAGTTGAGACTTGGTCTGTTTTGTGTGTTCTCTGCATTTAGTAGCTATCGTACCCAGCTCACAGAAGATGCTCCCTCAGTATCTGTTGGATGGATAAACGGATGGAAGTGGAGATGTGAGAATTCTAACTCGGGTTTCTGAATAAATATCACCTGTGAGAAGAGTCTCAATTCTTTCCTTGGTTACGTAACATGAGAGGCATTACCTCACCCATTGTACTCTGTAAAGTGGGATTCCCAGGGTGCACGGTGAAGCTGAATGGGAAAATTGGTGTGTCATGCCTGAAATATCCAGAGAGAAAACAGAAAGTTCTGTCGCCCATAGCAGGTATTATAACTTATTACATGCAGATATAGAAAACCTCCAGCCGGCTGCAATCTTCAATGAATTTTGACTGCAATACAAACAAAATGGACTTTCTAACCTTTCGTTTTTAATAAAAAAAATATTGAGGGAAAATGATGAATGCTAAGGCAATCACAGTAGAAGATGTATTACCTTCTACTGCTGTCTTCTCAGATCTATAGCTATTTCAGAAAGAGACCTGGTTACAAGGTAAATTTCATTTGTTTTGGATAAAGAACAATGTGACACTTTTGACAATGTACTGTAAAATATGCCACATTTTTTAAACAAAGTGAGATGTAATAAAAATGAAATATAAGATTGCAAGAGAAAGCTATGATTGGAAAAGAGCCCATAGCCCTTCCTGGACTACTCATAACACTTAGAAAACAGGACCCCATACTCTCATCTGGAAATGTAAATTAAGTAATGGCAAATGCAATTAGGTCATTATCTCATGGCTTATGTAGCACCTGTCTTTCAGTATAAGATCCAAGAAGTCAGGGACTGTGTCTGTCTATGACTTCAGTGCCTAGAAGAGACACAATAAGTGCTCAGGTATTTGCTGAATGAATGGAAGGATCATGTGTAACGTAAGCTTTTCAGGTTCTTCACAAATAATGTTTTGTAAGATAGATACATTTCAAAACCCAGATGACATACAGTTTAGTACTAACAGTAGAGACCGTCCATGGACAAACCATGAGGGTAGCCAAGTGCCACTTCAGGACACGGGCCTGGATAATCCCTGGATGTGGCCTGGAAACCTCCGAGTCAGAGATGGAGATTATGGGAAGTAGTCCGGCCAGACCCCTTAGTGCCCACAGGGACCTGTCTGCCTGTGACAGCAGCACCAATGGTAGGATCCTGGGTCCTTAAATCTAGGTGATCTTCAACAATCCACTCATCCTGCTTGGACCTTCAACCTCTCTAGCCTCAGATGAGAGACAAATCTGACTCAAGATCAGACTCAAAGGCCCGCCTGAACATTAATGATTTGTGGTTGTACGTTGTGGCAGAGACAGAGAAGACCTGAGACCAAGCCAAACCCCGCCTTCAGCAGAGTCTCATACACCCTTCCGGTAATGCCAGGGCCCGTAACAGGCCGCCTGGGACATGGCCAGCTGTGAACAGAGACACACAGTATAAGGGAGCATGGCAACTCATACCCCTAACTCTCTACCACATTGGTTGAAAACTGGTGTCTGGAGCCAGACAAGCTGGGTTCAGATTCTGCGACCACTAGTTACCTTGTATGACCTTGAGCACAGCTGTGTTTTCTTCATTGGTAAAGCAGGGATAAACACTAGAGTCTTCCTCGTGAGAACATTAGGACAACTGCCATGCGTAGCAGGTAGGTAATAAGCACTCAGTAAATGTGTGCTGGCACCATCACCTCTGCCCCCACCAGGCCACAGCCTCCTCCTCTCCATCCAACCCAGATGCTTTCTCTACAACAGCCCAGATCCTCCAGAACAGCAGGAACCAGAGCACAGCTTGCTCTGACATAAATCAAAGGCAGATGATCTCTTTTCACAGACTTGTCCCCATAAATCAGAGCAGCTCCCTGAACAGAGGCAAATTCAGATTCCACATGTGCTCTCCAGTCTCCCTCTCCCTGGTGAAAGACGACTTTTCAAACCAGAGTTTGGAGCAGACCAAAAAAAATCTTAGCAGTGACCCAGCCCAGTCCCCTTAATTTAGCGTTAGAAAAACTGAGGCCCCAAAAGAAAATGAGATTTACCCCATTAGGAAATGAGAATCACCAGTTGCAGGCAGGAACAAGACTAGCACCCAGAAATGCTAACTCCCAACTCGGTGTGGTTTTTATTCTGTGGTGTAACAAGTCCAGACCATGGGAGCAATTGGTGTGGGAGCAATCGGCGTGAGGGACATGACTAACCAGGAGGTGCACTGTCTGCAGAGAACTTAAAACAGTAATTTAAAACAATTTTTTAAATGTTTTTATTTATTTCTGAGAGAGAGAGAGACAACGTGAGCAGGGGAGGGTCAGAGAGAGAGGGAGATACAGAATTGGAAACAGGTTCCAGGCTCTGAAATAGCTGTCGGCACAGAGCCTGATGCAGGGCTTGAACCCACCAACCGTGAAATCATGACCTGAGCCAAAGTTGGACACTCAACTGACTGAGCCATCCAGGTGCCCCAAAGCAGTAATTTTTGAAGTCATCAGAAATCATTCAGCTTTTTATCACTGCCATGTGCCTGAAATTCCAAACAATGCCAGTGATAAAATATACACCCCTTTCCCTGAAGAAACAGTCTTTGGTTGGTCTAAGTTCTGAACAATTGCTGAGGTTATTGTTGAATTTTGATAATATGTAAGTCTGAAATGTGGGCTCAGCCTCACACACTGATTTCAAGCTTAAGTTGGTGACTGTCTGAAATCACGTGAGCTCACTGCAGGTACAGTTGAGGTCTCCAAGCCCTGTTGTATGACAGTCTCCTGCATTTAAACCAGGGATCAGAGGGGTGCCTGGTTGACTCAGTCGGTTGACTGTATGACTTCAGCTCAGGTCATGATCTTGCAGGAGTTTGAGCTCTACATGGGGTTCTCTGCTATCAGCGTGGAGCCCCCTAACCCCGCTCCCCGCTTTGGATCCTCTGTCTCCCTCTCTCTCTGCCCCTCCCCCACGTGTGCTCCCTCTGACAAAAGTAAAGAAACATTTAAACAGAAGATCAGAAATAAACAATGATAGCACAAGGATCACAACAAAGGAGAAACAGAACTTGGGCTAATTCAGGTCTGCCATTCTCCATGACCACCTGAAGCTTTTATCTGGGTTTAAAATTTAAAACAACACAACAGTAAAAAAGTCAAAGTGTAATATTTTTGTTTGGGAAGTGAAAAGTTTGGTTCAGATGTGAAATATTTGAGTTCAAATAATGCCATTGAAAACAAAGTTCTTCTGTTTTCTCAATTGTTTTAAAACTAAAGACTGAATCGAGAAAATAATGATTATTTCTGATCACAACACAGTTATTACTGAAAGTAAGTCAGCTGTCTAAGCGTGGGGGCCATGTTACATGATCTTCTCCAAGCGTCAAATATGCCAAGCACACCACTGTTTTTGTTACATGCCGAAGGTTGAAGAAATCCTTCTTGTCCACTCCTGATATTTCTTCCATTTGGAGCACCCTCCATTGTTGTGAAATCTCAAGGCTTTTTCATCCTCTCTCTCCCCACCTTATCTTCAACTTCAGCAGGAAGAGTGATCTATGTTGAGTAATTATTTGGGTGTAATGTATACAGAGCTCTAGTTTTTTTCTCTTCCTTGTTGAGAGCCAGGTGACCTGTAGGGAGCTCACACCCATGCTCTTGCAGTGAGTCATACAGAAGTAGGTTGCCCCAAGATGCTTGTTCTGGCCAGGATGGGGTGGTAGGTTCTGTAACCGTCTGTAGTCCACGTGAGCCTCATCCTCCGAGGTGACATTTTGGTCTCCCACTAGATCTGCTCCTTTATCTTGTTTCTTTTTGTTTGTTTTTTCCATGAACCTGGGGTTTTTTTTTTTCTTTTATTTCTTTTTGTATTTGAGTAGAGTTGACACACAATTCCCGATGCTGTGCCTTTTATTCCCATTCCCTTATCTTATTTCTTAGCTGATTCGGAACTCAAGCTGGAAACAGAATGGCTACTTATTGCACCTCCTCATACACCAACAGTCACGACAATGACAATGATACCAACAATAGCAATTTTTTAAAGCTATCGTGTTTTGAATATTTGCTGTGTCAGGCACTGGGATGAATTTAAATGCATTCATTATTTTACTGAATCTTCCAGACACATCTGTGAGGCAGGTTCCATTGGTGTCCCTACATTGCAGAGGAGAAACTGAGATTTAGCAAGTAATAAACATTCCACCATCACATAATTAGCAAATGATGGTAAAGGACTTGAACCTCAGTCAATGATTTAGAGTCCAAACACTTCACCACTGTGCTACTTTGCTTAATGGTGGGAGAAAATCCTTTTATGGACCCTCTTTATTAAACTCAGAACTAATGCACTGTTTCCAGGATTACTTGGGCCTCTAGCTATCGAGGATGGAAAAATGGTCATGTTCTCTCTCACCTCTCTGTTCTGTTGATTTGCTCTCCTTCACCTCTCCCCAAGTGAGAATTCCAGGAGATTTAATTTGGATATAGGCTCTGTTCTGTGAACACAAAACACAGCCTGGTTGTGCCCTGCTCCATGGCCCCACCTTTACCAGTCACCTCTTCTTAAGTCTTGCCTTCCAACTTGGCTGGTCACTTCCCTGCCCCAGCATGGCCAGCTACAGTATCCAGGCTGAGAGGGGCCAAGAATGCACTCATTGCTACAAGGTGACAAACTCAGCTCATGCCAGACATTCTTGGCAGGGCCAACCACTACTCTTCTGGTGCAATTTCAGGAGCACTGGAATATCCCCGTCTGCTGTCTACCCAAAACATACCTCTCCTCCCATCTCTGATTGGCTGGGCTATAATGGGGTCATTATAAATGTATCCGTTAAAAATGTATACACCATTACAAATGTATCCTCTGACTTTTAATTTTTTTTTAAGTAGGCTTCATGCCCAAGGTGGAACCCAGCACTGGGCTTGAACTCCAGCACCCTGAGATCAAGACCTGAGCTGAGATCAAGAGTCAGACACTTAACCAACTAAGCCACCCAGGCACCCTCCCTTTAACTTTGAAAGCATCATCCCCTATTAAAAACATAAAACATGCAATCAGAAGTAACACACTCAGCCTTAGTTTCTTTGTGTACAGTGGCAGTGTGCAAAACATCTTCTTCAAAACGTTGATGTGAGAATGAAGAGAAAAGATGTAGTAAACTTATTGGAGCACCTGTACAAAATGCACACTCAATAAAATTAAGAGTTGCCCCATCAGCATCACCATCGCTAAGCGTGGATGTGTTCACGTGCATGATTTTGCTCAAGGGCTTAGGAATGGAATGTAGGGCTAGAAGCAGGAGATTTGAATTCTGACCCTGACTTGGCCATTAACTCACCAAGTTCTGGAAATGTCACTGATAGTCTCTGGGCCTTCTTAATTGCCCTCATTATTTTCATTGTCATTATAAAATACCTTTTATCTCTACAGCATGTTTTTGGTTCACAGAGTTTTTTAGCATTGTCTCTGTGCCTTATTTAAGCTTCTCAGTCCCCTAGAATTAGGCAGGGGCAAATGTGGAATTTAAGGCTTCAGGTGTGTAAGTGACTTCCCCAAGGTCACAGAGCTAGCTAATAACAGGACCTATGTGACTTCCGAAAGGCATCATCTACTCTCTGGTCCAAGAGGGCTTGCCAGCATTAAAGTTAGAGAATGTCACAGCTGAAAGAAGCTTCTAAAGCAATCTAGTTGGTGATGGCTAATCCCTAGTCCTCAGCACCCAATTCTCCACCCCCCACCAATGGCAGCGCTAATTGACCATGATGTATAAATACTTCTCAACAGGGGGCTCCAGTTAACTCTCAGTCAAAGCTGCCCACGGAACAAACTCATTTTTTCCTCCCACCTATACCAGAAGCTCCTATCATCTAGTCTATGCATCTCAAACTTTAATATGCCTATGAGTCAACTTTGGCATCTTGTTAAAATGCAGATTCTCATCAGCAGGTCCACACTGGGGCCCAAGATGCCACATATCTACCAAACTCTCGGGGGTCACTGCTGCTTTTAGTCCAGGGACCACACTTTGGGGGAACAAATTCCTAGGCAATGTGATGGAGTTGCCCCACCTGTTGGGGGTGGGGGGACTCTCCCCTGAAGAACATCTCTCCTGTCCCCAGGCTGCCACCAATGCTTCCTCTATGCTGTGCTCCTTGAACACACATGTAGTAGAAGGGAGAGCAGGAGAGAGCGCACAACATACTCTTCCCCCACTCCTATGCCAGTACCCCCTTACACACACACACACACACACACACACACACACACTCGACTCTTCAAAGTTTCCTGGGACATCTGCGAGGTGCACCAGATGGCACACGACCTGAGAACTCCGACATCTGCATGCCAGCCTCGCCTCTGCCACTTTCTCTCTGTGATCTTCGTCAAACCACCCAGGATCGTCTGCACCCTCCTGATAGGGCCCTGCTGAGAAGTGTGCAATGTGCACCTGCCCCCACGGTGCGCTTTCCTCCCTGGGATGTTTGGGAACACAAAGCGCGAAGGTGTGGAGGTGGGTACGTATTAATTCCCCCCGCCCCAGGTTTGCAGCCGGAAGTGGCAGGTGAGCAGTAAGACAAAAGGCATGTCAGCCCATAAAGGACCTCAACAGCCAGCCCATCCAACCTCTTCCTACAGCATCACGTTCCTCCTCGTCGGCTTATTCATCTTGTTTAAAACAAAGAAACCCAAACACCTTTGGCCCTGGAATCCTCGAGCAACATTAGCAATTAAAAGATACTTAAAAACTGCCAGAGAGCATACAAACCATAGCAGCATTTAAACCCTGTTTAGGAAAAAAAAAAATTTTTTTAAACCTTTTACCTTCTAACCTGAGAGCATCCTCACCCCAAGCGCACTGTCCTTACCCCGAAGGGAGACAAACTGGTGCTGCTCAGTGGGCCGGAGCTGGCAGAAAGTCAGGAGACAAGGGATCCCAGCCAGCTCCAGCAGCCGTGAGGTCACTTTCAGAAGCTGATTCCCAATGTTCTCATCCATCAAATGGGCATAATAGTAAGTACTTAATATATGCCAGGCACTATTACGTGTATTGTTATTAATCCTCACCAAAGCCCCCAAGTTATATGTACTATTATATCTAATTTACAGATGAGAAAACCAAAACTTGGAGAGGCCTAATACCATGGCAAGACTTCCCTAACACGTTGGTCCTCTTGACCGCAAACTCATGTTCGTGTCCCTTGCACCGGACCATCCCTCCCTGTCCTGCACCCCTCACAGAGCTTCTGTGAGTTTCAAATAAGAAAACTGCTTCATAATCTGAAATGCTGCAGCTCTTGAACTAAAGCAACAAATGCCAAGTGGGTAGATTGCAGGCCACGGTAGGTGGGAGCATGCAGGGGGGAGTTGGGATTCTTCTCAAAGCACCCGGACGTCGCTAGTTCTTGATTCCACTTCTCTGGAATCTGACTGTAATGCCCATCTCTTTTCTTTCAGACATTCTGCCACTCAAACGAGACATACTCCCCGTGCCTGATTAAAGCCCTCACTTAGAAATTCCCTGCAGTCAGGGCACGTGGGTGGCTCAGTCAGTTAGGTGTCTGACTCTTGATTTCGGCTCAGGTCATGATCTCACAGTTCATGGGTTCAAGTCCCACATTGGGCTTTGCACTGATAGCTCAGAGCCTGCTTAGGATTCTCTCTCTCTCTCTCACTTTCTCTCTGCCCCTTCCCTGCTTGCTCTCTAAACAAACAAACAAACATTTTAAAAAATTGTTAAAAAGATAAATAAACTTTTAAAAACTCCCTGGGGTCACTCCACACTTTTGCCTTTGGTTTGAGTTCTTTTTTTCATGGGTGGGTAATAAGAAACGGAAGGGAGGAGGGAGTTAGAGTTTCCCCCTTTGCAAAGCAAGCTGCATTTTCATCCGATTCTCCTGCCACCCATTCTCTCATTATAGTTATGGATTTGGACAGCCTCTTGCCATGGTAACACAATCTTCTGATTAAATTCTGCCAGCCAGCCAGCTCCAGCTTCAGAACGTGAATGAATAAATAAACTGCAGCACTAAACCAAATGAGGAGACACAAGTCTTGGGGACAAGGAGAGTTCTCTGAAAACTAAAACAATCAGGATCATATTTAAAGAAGTATAGAGGTCTAAATAAAGGAGGAGAGAAAGGAATAGCTTTATTATAGCTGGACTACATTTAAGAAATAAATACTGATAAAAGTAGAATGTGCCTGAACTTAGAAGTAAAACAGAGGATTAAATGTGGGACACTGGGCAAGTTCTTCCCTTTTTTAGACTCTGTTTTCCTAGCTAGCTGTTCAAATGACATGATCATATTAACTAGCAATTATTTTTTTTAATGTTTTTTTATTTATTTCTAGGAGAGAGAGAGAGAGAGACAGCGTGAGCAGGGGAGGGTCAGAGAGAGAGGGAGTCACAGACTGAAACAGGCTCCATGCTCTGAGCTGGCAGTCAGCACAGAGCCCGATGCGGGGCTCGAATCCACGAACCGCGAGATCATGACCCAAGGGAAAAGTCGGACGCTTAACCTACTAAGCCACCCAGGCGCCCCAATATTAACTAGTAATTATTAAGCACTTAGCATGGTCCAGGCACTGTGCCGAGCATATCAGACTTCAGGGTGGGTGAGGGATCTGCCAGTGCCTCACTCTCTGACACTAGAAGACTTATTAGGCCTCTCAGCCTCTGTTTTCTGGCCTGTGAAATGGGAATAATGCCACCAACCCCATTATATTAATGTAGAGTTAAATTAATGTAGGTAAAGGATATTTACTACATAATACAAACTAAGGGTCCATTAAATGTTTGTTGCTTCTTTATCCAAAGGATAAGGACAATTACTGTCCATATAAGACTTAAGAGAAATCTGGATGACCCCAGTATTTTATCCCATTTGAGGGCAACCTTCATTCTGGCTACAATCATTGCATTATCCACACGCATCTCTGCAGAGATAAATTTTGGACATACTCCAAGTTTAATCATCAAGATTCTCTAGCCTAAGAGGTTGGGAAGAAAATCCATTCTTTCTATCAAAATAAATGAGCAAAACTTATTGCCCCTTATATCCTGATAGCTCTTGAACCAGGAGGAAGCAGGAGAATTTATAGCCTGTAAATTCTCTAAGGGCAAGGATCACATCCATCTCATTTACCCCACAAACACCAGCCCTGGGCACAGTGCATGGCAGGTTATAGGTGTCCCATAAGTAGGTCCCTGGTCTACTGACAGCACCATTTCTCTGTCACTCACTTTACTTTTTAGTTTTTACTCTCCAACCCTCATCCCTCTCCCCAAAGAATATAAAATCCCCCAGGGTATGAGAAGACATACTCATCCACTATCCTTTACCTTAAGCATGCTAATGTCCCCAAATTTCTATCTGCAGCCTGGATCTCACTCAGGGGCTCTAAATTATCTAACTGCCTAATCTGTATTTTCATCTAGGTGTTCAATATAAAGAAATAGATAAACGAGCCTTGAATATGCTCCAAAAAATGACTCTTAATCCACTCCCCTGCTTAAAGCTCTCTCATCCATTCAACAGTCAGCATTTTTGGTGTACGGTCTGAACTGTTGTGAATACCATCATAGTAAACACACTGAACAAACATCCCTGCCCTTGGGCTTACATCCTACTCAGGGAGGCAGACAACAAACAAAGAAGGGGGAGGGAGTGCGGGGTGGGGGGAGGGAGGTGTGTGTGCAATGTTTTTGTGGGCAGTCAGGAATAGCCTCAAGGAGAAGGCAGCAGGATCTGAGCAAAAACTTGGGCAGGGGACTGGGAAAGAGCCATGTGGGTGTCTGGAGAAAGCTCTCCAGACTGAGGGAAATGCTGTGGCAAAGGTCTGGAAGCAGGAGTATGTGTGGCATGTTCAAAAACAGCAAGGAGAATACAATGTGGCGGGAGCAGCGAGCAAGGAAGAGAGTGGTAGGAGGTGAGCTCAGAAGGTAATAGAAGACCAGGTCACATAGGACCATGTCGGCCATTGTGAGGACTCTGGCCTTTACCCTGAATGAGACAGGGAGAACCTGAAGGGTATTGATTGAGAGTGACATGATCTGGCTTACACTCTGGTTGCTGTGTTGAGAATACATGAAGAAAGTTACAGCAGGAAGATCAGGAAACAGCTTAGTGCAATAAGCCAGGGCAGAGATGAACTATGAGGCTTGAGTTAAGGAAGACCTAGGAAGATGGTGATGAGCACTGGCCCCTAGATATAATTTGAAGGCAGAAGCATTAGCATTTACCGACAGAGTAGATGTCTGGGGGCTGGGTCATCAAGGACAACTCCAGGTATTTTGGCCCAAGAAACTGGACAGGGCCTTCCCAGAGACTCTCCCTTCCCAGAGACAAGGGAGACTGGGTAAAGTAGGTCTGTGGGACAGAAGGAAAGGATCAGGAATTCAGATTCTCATGTTAAGTCTGAGTTTCCTTTAAGACGCAAAAGGGAGGCACTGAGTAGGCAATTGCATATGCACATCTGGAATGCAGAGAAGTCTGCTCTTTAAAGTCCAAGGACTGAATAAGATCAGTTGGAAAGAAAGCCTGGCTAGAGAAAAGGAGAGAGAGGTTCACAGGTTGGGCTCAGGGTTACCCTGCAGTTAAGAGATGGTGATGAAAAGGAAAATCAATGAGAAAGAAAATGGATAACTTTCCTACATACTAGAAAACAACACAACACCTTGTTTACAGGTCTTAGGTAATCTAACCCCGTCTCTCTCTCCACCTTCATTGCCTTGCCTTCTTCCTTGCTCACTAAGCACCAGACACAGTGGTCTTCATCTTGTCCCTAAAATAAGTGAGACTCAGTCTCTATTCAAAATGCTGGACTCATCTGGGGAGACCTTCGTTCATACTTAATGACTGACTTGTCACTTAAACATCAGAGCTTTTACTTTTCCTCCATGGAGAGGTATTCCCTAGCCTACTCTCTATCTGCCCACATATTTCTTTATCTTGGTTTACTTAACTGTCTAGGAAAATCATTATCTTAAACTTACTTATTTCTTTACATTTCTACTTCCTATTTCACCTATCCCCAAACCTGGCCAAGGAAACTCAATGAACATAAAACTGGGTTCCTCTCGCACATTGTTGTATCCCCATCACCAAAATGGAAATGTAGCATGTAATAAGTGTTCAACGAATGTTTATGGGATGAATATAAAACAAGATTCAGAGAGGCAGAGTAAGCTTCTCAAGCTCATCTAGAGAGCAGTGACAGAAACAAGACTCAACATGAGATTTCTTAACCATACATTCAAGGTTGGTTGTTCTGGTCTGAGCCATTGCAGGCAGAGGGAAAATGCAGGCTGAGGAAAACCACCTGTGCTCATTCTGAAATTACTGACTGACCAATGTAACCCTCTATTCCTTGGCCAGAACTTCATCTACTTTAAGCATGAAACTTCTAGCATGTAAAAGAATTGACCAGTACAATAAAGGAACTTGTAGAAGAAAAATCATAGTGTATTGGAGCCTAGCTTGGGAAGGGACCATAGTCATTTTTAATCCAACTTTCCCTGTTTTCCTTATAATCTCATGATTTTGAAATGTGTTTGGGCAGTGGCCGAGAAAAAGAACAAAACTGATCTACATATCTACCAGTTACCTGGTGCCTTTCGGATGTCCCTTGAAGAAAAGATTTTTTTTTCATTTGTTCTTTCATTTGACAAATACATAGTGAACCAACTATGTTAGAAGCTGATGATCCAACAGTGAATAAAACAGATAAAACTCTTGCTCTCAAATGCTTACATTCTGGTTAGAGAGGCAGACAATACATAAGTAAATGAATAAATTAACAAAACAATGTGAGATGATGTTAGGTGGTGTGAAGACAATCAAACAGAACAACATGGTACAGAGGATGCAGCAGACTTTTGGATGAATTTTAGATACTTGGTTCCTGGCTCTGGTTCTTAGTCTCAGATCTAGACAGACTTCATGGTTCTCCCTTTGGAATAGTGCTCAGTATCTCCTCGGGGGAAATCACCAGAATGCTTTAACCCAATGTGACTTCACATCATAGACAAGAAACCAAGCCTGAGACCCGGCTCCGTTTCATGCCAAATCCCATTGCACAGGATGCAATATGTATGAGGGATGAGTCCACATGTTTCTCCTTGGTATGTTGCCCCATTGAGCTATCGACTTACTCTTTATATACCTAACTGAACCGGAGGTTAGTCAGCCAAATATCTCTGGCAGCACACTTGGCTGTGACCCAGAGCAGCCAGGAGAACAGGAGGAGGCACTGACATCTCTGCTGTGTTGAACACTCACACATGCTTCTGCCCCTCCATCTGCTTTTCCCAGAAAAGAAGAGTTGAAGTATATTGGGACAGAGCAGGATGGGCTCCAGGGAGAATAAACACAATAATGTTCGACCCTAAATAGCTCAGGCAGCCCTGATGCAGAGTTCTTCACACCTTTGTTAGACAAATCTTTTGGGATAACTATATTTACAAACATGGACATCATACAAATCTAGGTGTGAAACCCAGCCCTGCCACTAATCAGCCATGTGACCTCAAGCAAGTCGTTTAACTCTTTAATCCTAGGTTCTTCACCCATACAATGGGAGTAATACATAAAACTAACCGGTAAAGTATGTTTTGAGAATAAAGTAAAATAAGACATCTAAAGCACTTAAGAGTGTCAGAGCACATGTGTCACCCAAGAGCTTAGACTTTTGGAGCTCGGAGGAAATTTACAGGATACTTATTCCCACAACTTCACTGAGCAGATGGGGAAACTGAGGCCTGGAGATGGGAAAGGGTTACCCAGAGATAGACAAGGGGAGAGCCAGAGGAAAAACCCTCCATTGCTGGTTCCTACCTGCCAGGTTGCCTTCTTAGAACTTCTCCAGAAAGACAGAAAAGGCCCAGCCTTGCGGTGGATGGCTTCAGCAGCACAGGCTAAACAACGCAGAGTACGTAAAGCACCAGCTGGTCTTGCTGTGTAACTTGAGGCAGGCCAGGATGCCCCTCTACACCCAGCTTCTCTACCTCATACGGAAATGGCTAGGGACTATGGTGACACTGCCCCAAGACTGCAAGGTCTAGGTATACATGCTCTGTAAGTTCAATTCAACCACACCAATCTCCTCTGCAAACCACCGAGATCATTCCAACTCCTCCTCATCCAGGTGTTTATGTATCCACAGGATCAGAGCCAACCACACAGTGACTTGAATTCCCTCTATAGCAGGAGGCTAAAAAAAAAAAAAAAAAATCCAACACTTCCAGAATATATCTCCAGATTTCTAAGATACTGAGTGCCAACTTTCTCGGGCTGCTGTGTGCTTCATATCGGCCCTCTGACTCAATTTCCAACCTTGGGAGTTGTATGTATACCACTTCTTTCCCAGTCAGATCATTCTCCAGAGAAGCACAGACCCAGAGAAGATGCCAAAAGATGGTGAATCATATGGGTAGATGACATGATGTGACAGCGGCAGTGGCAGGACAGTATCTAACAGCTTAGGGACACATTTCCTGTGCCAGGCACAGCACTCAACACTAAACTTTCCCTCATTCAATCCTTACCCTAATCCAATGATACATACATTGTTAAAATCCAGTTTTCCAAATGAGTGACTGGTGACCCAGACTGGTTAAAGTAACTGAACCAAGGTCATTAAGTGGTATGGCTAGGATCCAAACCCATTATGCCTAAATCCACACCCCACACTCTTGACCACTTTTCTACGTTTCTAGAATAGTCTCAGAGAACTTAGACCAGCCTCCTATAAAATTTCATTTTATAGAAGTGACAACTGTACCCCAGAAAAGGGCATTCATTTATTCATTCATTCACCCATCAAATACTAACTGACCATCTGTGTATGCCAGGTACTACAGAGATGGTAGGGAAACATCTGTAAGGAAAATGAAGTCCCTGCCCTCAAAGAGTGTATATACTGATCAACTTCACCACATTGGTTAATGGCAAATTAACCTCCAATTAACCTCCAAATTAACTTTAATTTCCCAGCATTCTTTCTCTTTGCAAGGCAAGAGTATCATTTAGAGTTACCCAAAATAATTGGGTAACTGGTTACCTAGAATCAATAGGGCGTGTGTTTGTGTATTTATGTATCTATACCTATATCTACCTATATCTATGTCTATATCTCAAGATTTATTTTAAGGAATTGGCTTGTGCAGTTATTGGGGCTAGCAGGTCCTAAATCTGTGAGCAAGCCAACAGGCTGGAAACTCAGGCAGAAATTGAGTTGTAGTCTTAAAGCTACAAGTCTTTTTCATGAGGAAAGGGTGTTTTCCTCTTCTGGAAACCTGTTTTGGTCTAAAGACCCTTGACTGATTGGATGAGGCTCATCTACACTGTCAAAGTGACTTTTTTTAAAAAATATTTTTATTTATTTCTGAGAGAGAGAGTGTGTGTGTATGTGTGAGCAAGGGAGGGTCAGAGAGAGAGGGAGACACAGAATCTGAAGCAGGCTCCAGGCTCTGAGCTGTCAGCACACAGCCCGACGTGGGGCTCGAACCCACAAACCGTGAGATCATGACCTGAGCAGAAGTCAGACGCTTAACTGACTGAGCCACCCAGGTGTCCCAACACCGTCAAAGTGTCTTAAAGTCATCTGATTGTAGAGGTCAGCCACACCTACGAAATACCTTCACAGGAACACATAGATTGACATTTGACTGATACTCAACAGACATGCAGATTGGGCCTAGACACACAAAACTGTCACAGTGAGTCTGGGCCACCAACCTTCCCATGATTAATTAATTGATTAGAGCCATACCCAGACTACCCCCAAAGTATCTCCTCCTTCTGTGGTCTTCTTCAGTTACAGAAGGGGAAAAATGATTTCCCAGTTCCTTCTACCAAATGTCAACCTGACTTTCTACCTCCAAACTGACAAAACCTAGAAATAAATAAACTAGAAACATAGCAACACAAGTTCACAAACATTGGTCTTCTCTTTTTCAGAAGATCACAATTGTGCTTTTTAATTCAACTATAATAAACATAAAGGGCTAGTTTCAGGTGTACAATATAGTGATTCAACAATTCTGGACATTACTCAGTGCTCATTACAGTTAAGTGTACTCTTAATCCCCGTTATGTATTTAACCCATCCCCCCACTCACCTTTCCCCTGGTAACCACTAGTTTGTTCTCTATAATTAAGAGTCTATTCCTTGATTTGTCTCTTTTTTAATTTGTGTTGTTTCTTAAATTCCACATATGAGTGAAATCATACAGTATCATACTGTATGATTGAGTATCATTGTTCATGAGTATCATGAACAAAAGATTATATCTCAATCTCTACAGAACAGCTGCGCTCCTAAATCTTAGCACCTGCTTTAAATATGGGAAGGGGGGGATAAATATGGATCCTATCAAGTTTGATTGTACTTGAAACTTTCAAATTGCAATTAATCAGCCTTTAAAGTGTGTGTGTGTGTGAGTGTGTGTGTGTGTGTGTGTATAAAGAAAGAGAGAGAATTAAGGTACTCCAATTATAACTTTATAGATACACGGGAATTTGATCCTAAGAAAGTATACTGGCAAGTAAAGTCATTAACTACTACAAATAAGTGCACAGAATTGACAGGGTTAATTGTACAATGGTTTATCAATGATTTAAAACTTGATTAATAAGGAAACAATGAAGTAAGACCAGGAGTAATATATGTTCTTTTCCTGGCGTGACTGCTGCATACTGCCACATAACCTCTCCCATCCTTTGTTTACTCCTCCTAAGAACTAGGAGTGTAACTGGAAGAGTTCCAACTCCAAATGTCAGTCATTCTACACCCTGTGAGATAGAAAAAAAAAGAGGTACAATCTCTGACAACGGGCCAGTAAGAAAGAGAAACCTATCCAGTCTCATAATGTTGTCAAAGGCCAATTTACTTTCTTCAGCCCAGACAACAGAATACCTAGGCTAAACAATATTTATCAAGGTTAAATTGTCTGACTGGACCTTAAATGCAAATAATTAGATTAACCATAATACCAGATTACACCACTGTACCTAGCATGATTTGCTTTTGTGCACTTGGTAAACTTTTTCCAGCTTTATAGGGGAAAAATTAACAATACAATTGTGTATGCTCAAACCATACAACATTATGGTTTGATACATATATTTATTGTATTATGAAATGACTACCTCAATCAAGATAATTAACACATCCATCACCTCATATAGTTTCTGAGTATGTGTGTGTGTGTGTGTGTGTGTGTGTGTGTGGTGAGAACACTTAAGATCTATTCACTCAGCAAATTTCAAGTATACAAATGCCAAATTAACTATTGTCACCATATTATATATAGGATCCTCAGAACTTATTCTTTCTAAAACCGAAATTTTGTACCCTTTGACCTACATCTCCCCGCATCCCCTCCCCAAGAGCCCCTCCCCACCACCATTCTTTCTCTATTTCTATTTAAAGATTGCACATGTAAGAGAAACCACGCAGTATTTGTCTTTGTGTGGCTTATTTAACTCATCATAATTCCTTCCACGTTTATCCATATCTTTGCAAATGGCAGGATTTCTTTCTTTTTACGGCTGAATAATATTCCACTGATATCTGGTGCTCATCATAGTAAGTGCACTCTTTAATCTCCATCACCTACTTTACCCATCGCCCCACCCACTTCCATTCTGGTAATAATCAGTTTGCTCTTTATAGCTAAGAGTCTGTTTCTTGGCTTACCTCCCTCTCTCTTTTTTTCCCCTTCACTTGCTTATTTCTTAAATTCCACATCTGAATGCTATCATATGATATTTGTCTTTCCCTGACTGACTTATTTTGCTCAGCATAACACTCTCTAGCTCCATCCATGTCATTGCAAATGACAAGATTACATTTTTTATTTTATTTTCTTAGTTTGTTGTCAAGTTGATTTCTATACAACAGATTACATTTTTTTAATGGCTGAGCAATATTCCAATGTGTGTGTGTGTGTGTGTGTGTGTGTGTGTGTGTGTGTCTCTCACATCTTCTTTATCCTTTCATCAGTTGATGGGCACTTGGGTTGTTTCCAGATACACCTTTAATAATATCTTCTAATCATATGAGCCCCCAATCTTATTCCACTGTTTTTCCCCTTCTGAGATAACCGTCATTCTAAATCTTGTGTTTATGTCACATGCTTTCCTTTTGCATAGTGTTGCTATATCTATATGAATTATTTTTTAAAAATTTTATTGTAGTTTTTATTTTATAAAATGATTATCAAGCTGGATGAAATGTTAGTAGTTTTTATTTTATAAAATGATTATCAAGCTGGATGAAATGTTAGTACTTGCTTTTCAAATCCTATATATTAAGTTGCTAAGATTCATCCATATTGTTGCATGTCTCTGTCCTTCATTGCTTTGACGGCTGTATAAAATTCAGTTGTGTGAATATGACACCACTTACTCATACGTACTTCCTGAAATGGGCATTTGGACTATTTCCAGGTTTTTGCCATTATGAACAGTGCTGCTGTGAACATTGTTTTACCTAACTTCCTGGTATTATTCTATAGAATTATCCAGGTTTTTGTCGGCTCTTTCCTATTTCGCGTAAATTTTAGAATTACCTTAAGTTCTGTGGGGGCAAAATGAAAGGTTGTAAATTTTCATTAGAAATCCATTGAATCCATGGATTCCAGTTCAACAAGTTTAGGAGAAGTGATTCTATGATATTACAAATTTCGGGGGAGCCTGAGTGGCTCAGTGGTTAAGTGTCTGACTCTAGCTCAGGTCATGATCTTGCAGTTTGTGAGACAGCAGGGTTGCTTCTCTCAGTGCAGAGCCTGCTTCAGATCTTCTGTCCTGCTCTCTGACCCTCCTTGGCTTGTGCTTTCTCTCTCAAAAATAAATAAACATTTTAAAAAAATGAATTCCAGGGCACCTGGGCGGCTCAGTCGGTTAAGTGTCCGACTTTGGCCCAGGTCATGATCTCACGGTTTGTGGGTTCGAGCCCTGCATCAGACTCTGTGCTGACAACTAGCTCAGAGCCTGGAGCCTTTTTCAGATTCTGTATCTCCCTCTCACTCTGACCCTCCCCTGCTCATGCTGTCTCTCTCTCAGAAATAAATAAAACATTAAAAATTTTTAAAAAATGAATTCCTATCCATGAATGTTGTATATCTCCTAAATAAGTATCTCATTACTCTTTACTATCTCCTTAATAAGCTTTATTTTAATAATATTTTAAATGGTTATTTAATAATATTTTTCTCTTTATTATTCTTAGACATATTTTCTTAGAGTTGTTTCCAGGACCTTGGTATTTTCTAACACAATAATAAATGGTTTCCTCTCTTTATCAGTTTTTGTAACTTGTAATTTTTTAAAAAATCTAAATCCATACCAATTATAATGATAGTTTTTAATATAAAGCCTGCCTAAACTATAATTAGCAAGGGAAAGTTTTAATTTTCAGTATTGGGTAGAAAGATTCAGAACTGAAACTTTCTCAGAAGGTGTATTTCATCTTTTATGATTTTTGGCTCTAATCCTGAGTCTGCCACTTTTGGCTTTATGGTCTTAAGTCCTTGCCTTCTCTGAGCTTCCATTAATATCTTCCATTTCTATATACACGTCATTTCCACAATGAGAGGTGGAATCTATTCTTCCACCCTCTTGAATTTGGACTGGTCTATTATTTCTTTGACAAATAGAAATTGTGAAATTAATATCATGTTAATTTCTAAAGATGTCATTAGAAACCTTGCAGTTTTTCTAGGGGTGTCTTGGAATGCTCACTCTAGGGGGAGCCAGTCACCATATAAGATTACCATGCTGTGAGGAAGCACAATCTAGGCATGTGGAGGAGCCAAGTTAAAAAAGATATCCAGTCAGCCCCCAGTGTGTCCCACCATCATAGCTCAGGCAGGAAATATGAGAACGGAAAAGCCTTTCAATGAGTCCAGTCATAGATGTCATCTGAATTCAACTTTATGAGAGTCCTCAAATAAGAACGAGTCAGCTGAGCCTAGTCAACATACAAAAACATAAGATATAATGAATTGTTGTCTGAAGCTACTAAAAATCAGAATGGCTTATGTACCTATCAGAAACAACAAGCAATAGATAACTGAAACCAATATTTTTCAGACTGTGATTGGTAGAACTGCAGAATTCCCAGGAAAAGCCCTAGTGGGAAATAGATTGACTTATAGGCTCTATGCTTTCTTCATCACCCCCTTCAGCAAAGGAAGCTCCTTTCTTATCTCTTATAATTGCAGTCCTACAAGTAAATTCTTTACAAGGAAGAGGAGGGGATGACAGAGAGGGAGAAAGAAGATAAGAAAAGGAGTTCTAGTGCTATTTGTCTTATAAACCCCAGACCAGATGATTTTTAAGTTTTCTTCTATCATTATCTTTCTATGATGATATCACTAGATAGCACAAAAAAATTGTCAATGTCAAATGAGAAATGGTAGTGAGAATTAAGAATGTTTGATCCAAAGGAGGAAATGTTGTTGTTGTTGTTATTGTTTATTTCCTCTATTTATATTAGACTACTTTTTCATATAAATAAATTTGGAGTTGAGTTTTCCCTAATACGTTCCAGAATATATGCACAATTGTTATAATGTTATTCAACTGTAGGCTAACTAAAATTACCACATTTGTCAAAACACTGGACTAAATGACTCTTCCAATTCTAGACAAATAGTCTTCAAAATATATTAGCTTATTCCACAAAAGACAACCAGATGGCTAACAGACACATGAAAAGATGCTCAATATCACTCATCATCAGAGAAATACAAATCAAAAGCACAATGAGATACCACCTCACATCTGTTAGAATGGCTAAAATGAACAACTCAGGCAACAACAGAAGTTAGCTAGGAGGCAGAGAAAGGGGACCCTTTTGTACTTTTGGTGACAAGGAAAACTGGTACAGCCACTCTGGACAACAATATGGAGGTTCCTCAAAAAATTAAAAATAGAACTACCCTACTACCCAGTAATTGCACTACTAGGAATTTATCCAAAGGATACAAAAATGCTGATTTGAAGGGGCACATGCATCCCAATGTTTATAGCAGCACTGTCTACATAGCCAAATTATGGAAAGGTCACAAATGTCCATCACATGATGAATGGGTAACTCAGATGTGGTATATATATACAGTGGAATATTACTTAGCAATCAAAAAATGAAATCTTGTCATTTTCAACAACGTCGATGAAACTGGAGTGTATTACACTAAGTGAAATAAGTCAGATAGAGAAAGACAAATATCATATGATTTCACTCATATGTGGAATTTAAGAAACAAAACAGACAAACATAGAGGAAGGGAAGGAAAAATAAGATAAAAGCAGAGATGGAAGCAAACCATAAGAGAGTCTTTTTTAAAGTTTATTTATTTAGAGAGAGACAGACACAGTGTGAGTGGGGGAGAGGCAAAGAGAGAGGGAGAGAGAGAATTCCAAGCAGGCTCCGTGCTGACAGCATAGAGCCCAATGTGGGCCTTGAACCCATGAAACCATGAGATCATGACCTGAGCCAAAACCAAGAGTCAGACACTTAACTGACTGAGCCACCCAGGTGCCCCAAAAGAGTCTTAAATACAGAGAACAAACTGAGGGTTGCTAGAGGGGAGGTGGGTAGGGGGATGGACTAAATGGGTGATGGGCATTAAGGTGGGCACTTTTTGGGATGAGCACTGGGTGATACATCTAAGTGGTGAATCACTGGGTTCTACTCTAGAAATCGATACTACCCCATATGTTAACTAACTTCAATTTAAATAAATTAATTAATATTTTAAAAATTGCCTTCACTCCAGAAGCCTGAGTAACCTTTCCTCATTTCTTTCACGATCGTGTAGATATCATCTCCTTCATCCCTTCAACTTTCTCTTATTCTCTTTATTGACAAATTCCTATGGATAAAACACTCATTTTCCTTTACAATAAAAAATAATAACATTTATTGAACACTAACTGTATGCATGGCTCCACCCAAAGTGCTTTATGTAAAGCCTAGATGCTACTTTTTTTTTTTAAGCAAAATATAAGGTAACATTTACATTAGCCTAGCTTCATGAGTTTCTTTAGTTCCTATGCCTAGTACCTTTTAGCTCTTGGTTATATAATTACAAAGAATGAGGTTTCATTACTTAATGCTCTAAAAGAGATGCCTGAGAAAATCCCTCTTTGGGAAAAATGTCAACCCCATCTTGCCAAAAGCTAGTCATATGGCAGCCTCATAACAAGGAAAGGAAAAAGTTCCCAGCTTAGCCTTTTCAGAACAAAATTAATTATGAGAATTCCATTCTTTCTAAGTCTCTGAGCACTCATGCTTCCCCCCTCTACACCCCTCCAACCAGAGTTAGTTATAAATGATTTTGAATTTTCTGTGCTGAGTAATGTGGTCAAAAATTTACAGCATGGAGGGGGGAGAGAACAATGAAATATGGCTTAACCTTACTACCCCAGGTTCTAAGGACCCTTTCAATGCTCCTGGGCTGGCTCTTCCTGCTCCAAAAATCATTAATATTCTGTGTCCACAATTTCTTAGCCTTGACTACCCACCTGAGCTTAGCTTTGTTATGTTCACATGCCCGTACCACTGAGAGGCTGTTAAAATTACCTTTACAAGCATCTTCTCAGACAAACAGGCCTGAAATCTTACCTGCCTCTCTCTTAAGCACTGCTTCTCCACATCCCAGTTAATAAGACATTCATTTTGCATTCATTCAACATTCATTCATTAATTCAGCACACATTTATCAGCTCCTATTGTGTGCCATACATAAGCTAAAATACATAGAACCAAATAATTAAAACAGTGGATGGATCAGTCCTCCCATCCCCTCTAATTACAGAAATACTGGGATCATGAAGAGCAAAACTGTATTCATATATTATATTCCAAGCACCTAAAAATGTGGCTGGCCCATGGTAACACTTAATGAAATATATTTTAAATAAATAGAGAGATGCTGTCTCAACAATAGCTAAAACGTGGAAAGACCCTAAGTGTCCATCAACGGACGAATGGATCANCCATGAGAGACTCTTGAATGCTGAGAACAAACTGAGGACTGAAGAGTGTGGGGGTGGAGGGGGGATATGGGCATGGAGGGGGGCACTTGTGGGATGAGCACTGGGTGTTATATGGAAACCAACTTGGCAATAAACTATTTGGAAAAAAAAATAGAGAGATGATGTGCATATTCAGTGGAAAGAGAAGTTACATTGGGTGAGGATATCAGAGAAGATTTCTTAGTAGTAGCAGCAACTGAAGGCATCTGAGTGGCTCAGTCGGTGAAGCGTCCAACTCTTGATTTCCACTTAGGTCATGATCTCATGGTTCATGAGTTCAAGCCTCGTGTCAGACTCTGCGCTGACAGTGCAGAGCCTGCTTTGGATTCTCCTCCCCTGTTTGCTATCTCTCTCTCTCTCAAAATAAATAAATAAACTTAAAAAAAATTTTAAAGTGGCAATTAAAATAGACCTTCAGAGACAGAAAATAAAGAAAAAATTTAAAAAGAGACAGAAAATAAAATTTATGAAGTGACTTTTAAATATAAAGGTAATATAAGCTCATTTTAAAACAACTAGACACAAACAAGTGTTTTTAATGTTTAAATTATTCAAGGGGCTCCTGGGTGGCTCAGTCAGCTAAGCATCCCGACAGCAGCTCAGGTCATGATCTCCCAGTCCATGGGTTGAGCCCTGCCTCAGGCTCTGCGCTGACAGCTCAGAGTCTAGAGCCTGCTTAGATTCTGTGTCTCCCTCTCTCTCTGCCCCTCCCCTGCTCTCTCTCAGAAATAAATAAATGTTAAAAAAAAATTAAAAATGATAGAATAAATTATTTGTAAATATAACCACCAAGAAGGTAGGTAGATATGGCAGGAAATGAGGCAATGACATCCTCTTTCCCAATGCCTAAGACAGTCTCCCAAAATTTTTATTTTCAAATATATTTTATTTTCAAATTTCTATTGTAAAAACCAATTAAAATGTAAAAAACACCAGAAGCTTCCAGGCCTGTGAAGTGGTAAGAGCAGAAACAAAATTCTAATTCTCACATCCTATGACAACTAAAGTCCCAGCCCCAGAAGAGTTAACACCATACCAATAATTCTCATGAATATCTCCAAATTTGGAGAACAGCAAATCGTGGAAGATTATTCTTATTTTACTCCTTCATATTTACTTGTTTTTTAATTTAATTTTTATGTATTTTTTTTTTATAGAGAGCACAAGCAGGAGAGGGGCAGAGAGAGAGAGAATGAGGATATGGAGCGGGATCTGTGCTGACAGCAGTGAGCCTGACTTGAGGCTCGAACTCACAAACCATGAGATCATGACCTCACTGAAGTCAGTCATTTAACTGACTGAGCCACCCAGGTGTCCCTCTCCTTCAGATTTAAATAATGTTGAGGCAACTGATACAGATGACTAATGGAAAGAGAAGGTGAAACTGAGTTAACTTCCTTTCCCAGAAAAAAATATACAAGGTCTATGAGGAAATGGAAATAATTCCAGTTCCAAGAGTATATTCTGCTATCTCCAACCCACCATGAAAATAGGAAACACTACCACAAATAAGATGAACAAAATCTCAGAAAAGAGATTAGGGAGGGGAGGGGCAAGATGGCGGAGAAGTAGGGAGCTCCGTGCATTGCACTCACCTCCATATCTCACACGGAAAAGATCTGAAGCCATAGGAAACCTTACAGAAACCACAAGATTGAGAGAAAAAGGACGCAGAATCCATTAAGAAAGCTTTCTAACTTGAGTGCGAATTGGGGAAGATAAAATCAGGCTGGTATCGGAGACTGGAGGGATGGGGGCGATCCACTTAGCGGGGAGTGAGAGGGGAAAAAGAGAGAGTCCGAAACTACTCAAGATAGGGTCCCTGTCGTTGGGAAACAGAAAAACCTCCGCTTGGGGCACAGAAGGACCGTTGGCGCCAAATCCCTACGCACCAGGTTCCCGTGCGCCAACTCCTTCCAGAGGGGCTATGCGCATGTGGGTACCGCACCTTTGTACTCCTGGCTCGGCTGGATTCCTGGAGGAATCGCGCACGTACCTCCGCGCTCCTGGCTGGCTGGAACTCTAGAGGGAAGGCGAAGGGCTTAAAACTGGGAGATTTGCCTGCGAGTTCGTGTTTCAGGTGACGAGACACAGAGGGACCTGGTTTCCCTCTCTCCAGCGGTCCTGTGCACCCCCAAGGCAAATCCCCGTCCTTGCTCACCAACCTGACCTAGAGGAGAAGGGAACAGTGATTCTGGCTCCACCCCCAGGGTTATGCAAGAGGCTTGGAATGGCCTGAGGGGATTGCCTGTGAGGGTGTGTCTACGGCAATTTCAGTGCCGCGTGTGGAGTGGGACTTGGAAACTAGGTCTGGCCTAGGTTAAAGAGCATGACCCACTTTGGCTGCGCCCCCGGCACGGGGAGTTTACACACCCAAAAAAGCAAGGTGCAGCGCTTGGTACAAGAAGGGACTGGAGTGCAGCCACTCTCCTCCCCACAACCACCAAGGCAGATTCTCGCCTGACGCATTGGATCACACCACGCCCATCCCTGCTAGAGAGCTGCCCTTCTCCTTTTTATTTTCTCTTTTATTTTCTTTTTTCTTTTTCTCTTTTTCCCAGAACACTGACCTGATTAACTCTGGTCACCGGCTTGGTTAAACAGTCACATCTAGTCCATTCTGTAGATGTAAATTCTACACCTACCAACCTTTTCATCTCTTTCTCTCAGGAGTAATTAGACTATATAGTTTCTCTGGATAACACCAGCGTCCTCTCACCTTTCCAACTATATTCCACCCTTAAAATCTTTGAAAAAAGCTTCTTATCCCTTCTGCCTGCTAATTGTATTTCCAACTTTACCTCAGCCCCGCCCTGTCTTCTCTCTCTGTCTCTATGCTCTTCAACCAGCACTGCATACACCCGGCTATTTAACTGTAGCTGGGAAATCCGGTTATATGCTTTAAACCGTTCTTTGTCCATCGGTTTTCTTCTTTTTTCCTTTTCTTTTCTTCTTTTTGACCTTTTTATGTATTTTTTATTCTCTATTATTTGCCTTCCCTCCTCCATCTTTTCTCTTAACTTTTTCATTTTCTCTCTCGGTTTGCATGTTAGTTGGATTTGTCTGTGTGTTTGTGTGCCTCTGCTCCCTGTGTGTTTGTCTGTCTGTTTTCTTTTCCAGGGCTACCTCAAGAAACAAGCTAGAGTACACAAGGTGGAGANTCATGGGTCTGAAGAATAAATATTGTTAAAATGTCATATGGAAACCAACTTGACAATAAACTATTTGAAAAAATTTAAAAAATAAAAAATAAAAAAAAGTCACTACTACCCAAAGCAATCTACACATTCAATGCAATACCAATCAAAATTGCACCAACATTCTTCTCAAAACTAGAACAAACTATCCTAAAATTTGTGTGGAACCAAAAAAGACCCTGAATAGCCAAAGTAATATGAAGAAGAAAATCAAAATGAGAGGCATCACCATCCCAGACTTTAGCCTCTACTACAAAGGTGTCATCAAGACAGTATGGTATTGCCACAAAAACAGACACATAGACCAATGGAATAGAATAGAGAACTCAGAATTGGACCCACAAATTTGGCCAACTAATCTTTGACAAAGCAGGAAAGAGTATCCAATAGAAAAAATACAGCTTCTTTAACAGATGGTGCTGGGAGAACTCGACAACAATATGCAGAAGAATGAAACTAGATCATTTTCTCATGCCATGCACAAAAATAAACTCAAAATGGATAAAGGACCTAATGTGAGACAGGAAACCATCAAAACCCAAGAGGAGAAAGCAGGAAACAACCTCCTTGACCTCAACGGCCGCAATTTCTTATTTGACACATCCCCAAAGGCAAGAGAATCGAGAGCAAATATGAACTACCGGGACCTCACCAAGACAGAAAGCTTCTGCACAGCAAAGGAAACAATCAATAAAACTAATAGGCAACTGACAGAATGGGAAAGGATAGTTGCAAGTGACATATCAGATAAAGGGCTAGTATCCAAAATTCATAAGGAACTCACCAAACTCCACACCTGAAAAACAAACAATATAACAAAGAAATGGGCAGAAGACATGAACAGACACCTCTCCAAAGAGGACATCCAGATGGCCAATAGACACATGAAACGATGCTCAGTATCCCTCCTCATCAGGGAAATACAAATCAAAACCACACTGAGATACCACCTCACGCCAGTCAGAGTGGCTAAAATGAGCAAATCAGAGGACTCTAGATGCTGGCGAGGATGTGGAGAAACGGGCACCCTCCTACACTGTTGGTGGGAATGTAAACTGGTGCAGCCCCTCTGGAAAACAGTGTGGAGGTTCTTCAGGAAAATAACAATAGAACTCCCTTATGACCCAGTAATAGCACTGCTAGGAATTTACCCAAGGGATACAGGAGTGCTAATGCATAGGGGCACATGTACCCCAATGTTCATAGCAGCACTCTCAACAATAGCCAAAACATGGAAAGAGCCTAAATGTCCATCAACTGATGAATGGATCAAGAAGATGTGGTTCATCTATACCATGGAATACTACATGGCAATGAGAAACAATGAAATCTGGCCATGTGTAGCAACATGGATGGACCTTGAGGGTGTTATGCTGAGCGAAATAAGTCAGGCAGAGAAGGACAAATACCATACATTTGCACGCATAGGTGGATTAGGAGGAAGTTATGGAGGACGAAGTGGGAGAAGAAGAGGAAAAATAGTTGGGGAGAGGGAGGGAGGCAAACCATGAGAGACTCTTGAATGCTGAGAACAAACTGAGTGCTGAATGGGGTGGGGGAGAGGAGAAGAGGGTTGATGGGCATGGAGGAGGGCACTTGTTGGGATGATCACTGGGTGTTCTATGTAAACCAACTTGACAATAAACTATTTAATTAAAAAAAAACATTATCAACTGCTCAAATATTTTTAAATACTATATAGGGGTGCCTGAGTGGCTCAGTCAGTAAAGCATCCAACTTTGGCTCAGGTTATGATTTTCATGGCTTGTGAGTTCAAGCCTTGCATGTTGAACTAAAAGACAGCAAACTAAAATGAAAATTACTGAAAAAAATAAAATAACTGTACAAACCAAAATCAGAAATGTCCGTGAATATGTGACCAACAGACTGCAAGTTTATCATTTCTTTCCTAAAATTTCTCCAACTTTGATGTGCAGTGAATTACTTTACTCAAGGTTGAGGTAGAGGATGAGTACTATCTAGGGTTATTCTGAAGTTTTCATCCTTGTACAGCACTGTACTGTGCCAATTAGCCTGAGTCCTCACTGAAGAAATGTGCTGTGTGCAAAGTATCATGCTGGATGCAGTGGAGGGATTCAAAGATGACTCATGTGGTTTGTGCCCCTCTCAGAAGATTGTGACTTTGAGCTTATTATGCAAGTAGGATACACTCAGATTTCTGATTTTTAATGATAACATATACCCTAGTGGTTTATTGCAAACAAATCACTTTTACATCCCTTATCTCACAGGATGCTCATGCTCATATCAACTGAGAATTACAGAAGCTGAAATTAGTACTCCCATCACACAGATAAGCAAAGAGTTCAGTGAATGATAAGGCACTCATCTAAGGTCACAGAGCTAATAACTAGGAAAGTTGGAACTCAGAGTCATGTCTTCTGACTCACAGTTCTTTGATTTATTCTTTTCCTAATACACTGTGTTGGCTCAACCTAACCCAATCAACTGAGACAGGCAGCTGGAGTCAGGACCACAGTCCTGGAGAGAAAAAAGTGAATATGCCAGATGGAACTTCAGTTCATAACCTTATTCACATATATCTCATGCCCAAACCACCAAGTATATTGGCCTTTCATATGACAGTTCTAAATCTAAGACCTATGGCATCTTTTTCAACATCCTTGTGCCATCAGTAAGTCTTTAATCCTGAATTACTGCAATCTTTTTATTTTAAGAAATCACCTTTCTGGGGCGCCTGGGTGGCTTAGTCGGTTAAGCGTCCGACTTTTGCTTAGGTCATGATCTCGCGGATCGTGGGTTCAAGCCCCGCGTCAGGCTCCGTGCTGACTGCCAGCTCAGAGCCTGGAGCCTGTTTCAGTCTGTGACTCCCTCTCTCTCTGACCCTCCCCTGCTCACGCTGTCTCTCTCTCTCTCTCTCCTAGAAATAAATAAAAAAATGTTAAAAAAAAATTTTTTTTAATAAAAAAAATAAAAAAAAAAAAGAAATAACCTTTCTTATGAGTCTGGATGCAGTGGCAAGGTCCTAGACCATGACAATCACTCTAGATATGATTATTACTGACCAAAAAGTATTACCAATTTCTGCTTTCATCCAAGATGGAATAACAGAGCCTGGATTTACTCTTCTACCTGAACTAAAACACAGGACAAGATACATGAAAAGAATGGTTGTCAAGACAGTAAACATTAGACAATGAAGAACAATGATCCTCAAGAAATGAGAAATAAACATTGGCCCAATAATTACCCCTGCTTATTGCTTTGAAGAATTTCTAGACCATGTTACAGGCAGTGCAGGCAGAGCCCAGGATGCTTCCCGATTGAGGAAACTTAGTGGAGAAATTGGCAGACCAGGGTAGCTAGAGTTCACAGGTGAGAAAATTGGAAAGGAAAAAGCTAGAGAGAGGGAAATTGAGAGATTTGCAGATGGTGCTCCTCAATTATTCAATAGAGTACTGATTAGCACTCACTGATTTGTGTGACAAAACCATAGAAGGCCAGAGAACCACCTGAAAGCTTTCACCAAGAGTGGGAAGAGAACCATTCTCACCAGCCAGACTAGAAAAGCTCATGATTTATGGGGCGCTTTGGCGATAATTCAGAAGCGTTATGCCTGAGTAGTGGGAAACAATAAGCCCTAGATTGAAAGTTGCTCTGGTCTCACCTGACAAATATTAATGGCAAGACCCGAAAGTATGAAACTGTTTCCAAGTAACTTAATTGTCTCCCAAAACAAAGTTCAAGAATATTTAGAGGAATACAAAAATATTCAATGCTTAAAGTATGACTCAGAGTGTCTATTATCCAATTAAAAATTACCAGACATGGAAACTAGCAGGAAAGCATGACCTGTAATGAGGAAAAAATCCACCAACTAAAATCAACCCAATATTGACACGGATGTCAGAATTAGCGGACCAGAATGTTGAAACCTTATAACTATATTTTACATGTGCACAAAGCTAGAGAAAAAATTAAAGATGTTAATTAATCATGTGGAAAGTCAGGCAGAGAAGGACAGATATCATATGTTTCACGTATAGGTGGATTAGGAGGAACTTAACGGAGGACTGTGAGGGGGAAGAAGGGGGAAAATAGTTGGGGAGAGGGAGGGAGGCAAACCATGAGAGACTCTTGAATGCTGAGAACAAACTGAGCGCTGAATGGGGTGGGGGAGAGGGGAAGAGGGTTGATGGGCATGGAGGAGGGCACTTGTTGGGATGAGCACTGGGTGTTATATGGAAACCAACTTGACAATAAACTATTTAAGAAAAAAAGACTAAAAATCACACTTCTAGAAATTAAAACTACAGTATCTGAGATGAATGGCAGATTAGGCATTGCAAAAGAAAATATTAGTAAACTTGTATATTGATAGCAACAATTCAAAATGAAGCACAGAAAAAAGATTAAAAAACAAAACAAAACTTCAGGTGGCCTAACCTCCATGTGCTAAAGGTTCCAGAAAGGGGTATGGGGTAGAAGAGACAGAAAATAATTTTGAAAAATGGCCAAAGAAGATCAATATTTTATTAAAACTATAAACCCATTATATTAGTTTGCAAAGGCTGCCACAACAAAGTACCACAAACTAGGTAGCTTAAACAAGAGAAATTTATTATTTCACAGACCTGAAGGCTAGATGTCTGAAATCAAATTGTTAGCAGGATTAATTCTTTCTGAGGATTCTAAGGAAGAACCTGTTCTGTGCCTCTCTCCTAGCTTCTAGTATATGTTGGCCATCTTTGCCATTCGTTGGCTTACAGAAGCATCACCTCAATTACTGCCTTCATCTTCACATGATATTTTCCCTGTGTGTGTGTGTGTGTGTGTGTGTGTCTAAATTTCTCCCATTTATAGGACATTAGTCATATTATTAGGGCCCACCCTAATAACATCAACAGCAAATAAAAATATTTACAAACCTTATTTCCAAACAAGGTCATATTTCTGAAGTACTGAGAGTTAGGACTTCGCAAAATAAATTTAACAAATGTAATTAACCTATTAATTTTGAAGGTATACAATTCAATTCATAACACTCATAGCCCCCAGGAAGTTCAACAAACCCTAAGTATAAAAAGAAATTAAGAAAACGACACTGACGCATATCAGAATCAAATTGCTGTAAACAATGATAAAAAGTAAAGTCTTAAGGGGAGCCTGGGTGGCTCCACTGGTTAAGCATCCAACTTCCACTCAGGTTATGATCTCACAGGTTCATGAGTTGAAGCCCCGCATAGGGCTCTGTGCTGACAGCTCAGAGCTTGGGAGTCTGATTCAGATTCTGTGTCTCCCTCCCTCTCTGCCCCTCCCCCACTTACTCTCCCTCTCTCTCTCTCTCTCTCTTTCTCTCTCTCTCTCTCAAAAATTAATAAACATTAGCTCGTTTTGGTGACACATATACTAAAAAAATTAATAAACATTAAAAAAATCTTAAATATCACATGACTTCACTCATATGTGAAATTTAAGACACAAAACAGATGAACATAGGAGAGGTGTAGCAAAAATAATATAAAAACAGATAGGGGGACAAAACATAAGAGATTCTTAAATACAGAGAACAAACTGAGGGTTGCTGCAGGGATTCTGGGGCGGGGGTGGGGGTGGGTAGCAATGGACTAAATAAGCAAGTGGCATTAAGGAGGACACTTGGCTGGGATGGGCACCGGGTGTTATATGCAGGGGATGAATCACTGGATTCTACTCCTGAAATCAGTATTGCACTATATGCTAATAACTTGGCTGTAAATTTAAAAAATAAAAATAAAGCTAAAAGATTAAATTTTTTAAAGTCTTAAAACCAGCCAAAGGAAAAAAGAAACATGACATACAACGTAGAAACAGAATAAGGATGATAGCAGATTTCTCATCAGAAGCCAATGCAAGGAAGACAACAGTGGATCAGCAAGTTTATTAAAGTGTGGAGGGGAAATGGCCAATCTAGGATTCTAATACCAGCAAAAATATTGTTTAAAAAATGGAGATAAAATAAAGACTTTTCTAGACATATAAAACCTGAAAGAATTTATCATCAACAGATCAGCCCTACAAGATATAATAAGAGAAATCCTTCACACAAGAAGATAGTAATAGCAAACAGAAAAATGGACCAGTACTAAAACATAAAGAACATCAGAAATAGTGATTATGGGGTGCCTGGGTGGCTCAGTTTGTTAAGCATCCAACTGCAGTTCAGGTCATGATCTCACAGTTCGTGGGTTTGAGACCCGCATCATGCTCTCTCCTGACAGCTCGGAGCCTGGAGCCCGCTTTGAGTTCTGTCTCTCTCTCTCTGTCCCTTCTTCACTCAAGCTCTCTGTCTCCCTCTCTCAAAATAAATAAATAAACATTTAAAATTTTCAAAAAAGAAATAGTGATTATATTGATAAATATATGAGATATTTTATTACTTAAATCTCCTTAAAAGATAATCAACTTTTAAAAAAATTAATGTTTATTTTTGAGAGAGAGAATGAGTGGGGAAGAGGCAGAGAGGAAGACACAGAATCCAAAGCAGGCTACAGACTCTGAGCTGTCAGCACAGACTCCAATGCCGGGCTTGAACTCACAAACTGCAGATCATGACCTGAGCTAAAGTTGGGTGCTTAACTGACTGAGCCACCCAGGTGCCCCTTGACTTTTCAAACAAAAGTAACTATGGAGCTTATAAACAAGAATCGATAAAATAGAATATTAGTACAATGCCTCAAAGGGGGAAAATATACTTATACTTCTGTAAGGTTCTTATAATATATGTGGAATAACACCATCTCACTGGAGGGTGGACTATGATAAGTTTAAGATGTATACTATAATACCTAAGCAACCTCTAAAATAACAAAGAACTATGGCTTACAAACCAATAAAGATATCATAAAAAATAATTAACCCAAAAGAATACTTTTTAAAAAATGGAAAGGAGAACAAACAACAGATGGGACAAATAACAGTCAGTAACAAAGTAGATTTAAATCTGATGATATCAATATTCATATTAAGTGTAAACAGTTTAAATTACCAATTAAAAGGCAGCAATTATCAGACTGGATAAAAAAGCATGACCTACCTTTTCATTATATTGAAAACCTTTTTCAATCTAAAGACATAGATGGTTTGAAAGTAAAAGGATGGGGGGTGCCTGCGTGGCTTAGTCAGTTGAGTGTCCAACTCTTGATTTCAGTTCAGGTTATGGTATTGGGGTCGTGGGATTGAGCCCCACATTGGGCTCCATACTCGGTGGATTCTCTCTTAAGATTCTCTCTCCTGCACAGCCAAGGAAACAACCCAGAAAATTAAGGCAACCAGTGGAATGGGAAAAGATAGTTGCAAATGACATATCAGATAAACGGTTAATATCCAGAATCTATAAGGAACTCATCAAACTACACGCCCGAAACACAAACAACCCAGTGAAGAAATGGGCAGAAGATATGAACAGACACTTCTCCAAAGAGGACATCCAGATGGCCAACAGACACATGAAACGATGTTCAGCATCCCTCCTCATCAGGGAAATACAAATCAAAACCACACTGAGATACCCCCTCACGCCAGTCAGAGTGGCTAAAATGAGCAAATCAGAGAACTCTAGATGCTGACGAGGATGTGGAGAAACGGGCACCCTCCTACACTGTTGGTGGGAATGTAAACTGGTACAGTCCATCTGGAAAACAGTGTGGAGGTTCCTCAGGAAACTAACAATAGAACTCCCCTATGACCCAGCAATAGCACTGCTAGGAATTTACCCAAGGGATACAGAAATGCTGATGCATAGGAGCACATGTACCCCAATGTTCATAGCAGCACTCTCCACAATAGCTAAAACATGGAAAGAGCCTAAGTGTCCATCAACAGATGAATGGATCAAGAAGATGTGGTTTATCTATACCATGGAATACTCCATGGCAATGAGAAACAATGAAATCTGGCCATGTGTAGCAACATGGAGGGACCTTGAGGGTGTTATGCTGAGCGAAATAAGTCAGGCAGAGAAGGACAAATATCATATGTTTGCACGGATAGGAGGATTAGGAGGAACTTGACGGAGGAACAAGGGGGAGAAGAAGGGCAGAAATGGTGGGGGAAAGGGAGAGAGGCAAACCATGAGAGACTCTTGAATGCTGACAAAAACTGCGGACTGATGGATGTGGGGGGAGGGGGGGATGGGCATGGAGGAGGACACTTGGGGGGATGAGCACTGAGTGTTATGTGGAAACTAATTTGACAATAAACTATTTATAAAAAAAAAGGAAAACTATTAAAGAATGGTACAACCACTCAGAAAAAAAAAAAAGATTCTCTCTCTATCCTTCTGCCTCCTCCCTGCTTGCACTCTCAATCTCTCTAAAATTAAAAAAAAAAAAAAGATTCTCTCTCTATCCTTCTGCCTCCTCCCTGCTTGCACTCTCAATCTCTCTAAAATTAAAAAAAAAAAAAAGATTCTCTCTCTATCCTTCTGCCTCCTCCCTGCTTGCACTCTCAATCTCTCTAAAATTAAAAAAAAAAAAAAGATTCTCTCTCTATCCTTCTGCCTCCTCCCTGCTTGCACTCTCAATCTCTCTAAAATTAAAAAAAAAAAAAAGATTCTCTCTCTATCCTTCTGCCTCCTCCCTGCTTGCACTCTCAATCTCTCTAAAATTAAAAAAAAAAAAAAGATTCTCTCTCTATCCTTCTGCCTCCTCCCTGCTTGCACTCTCAATCTCTCTAAAATTAAAAAAAAAAAAAAGATTCTCTCTCTATCCTTCTGCCTCCTCCCTGCTTGCACTCTCAATCTCTCTAAAATTAAAAAAAAAAAAAAATAAAAGGATGGTTAAAGATCTATCCCACCAATATGAATCAAAGGAAACCTGGAATGGTTCCTAGTATCAGGCAAAATATATTCTAGAGCAAAGAATATTTGCAGGGATAAAGAAGATCACTAAAAAATGATAGAGGGATAGATTCACTAAGAGAACATAACAATCCTAAATGTTTTTGCACTTAGTAACAGAGCTTAAAAGTCATGAGGCAAAAAATGGGTAGAACTGCAAGGAGAAATAGATAAATACACAATTAAATCAGAGATTTCAGGATCCTTTGATAGATGTGAACATATACCAAAATGTATCGAATTGTACAATTTAAATATGTGCAGCTTTGTCAATGTCAGTTATACCTCAATAAAGAAATTTTAAACAAAAGTATTACCACATCAAATCTATTTATAACCAGACTCCAGGAAGGGCCCATTTTAAGCAGGATCAAATATACATACGGAGATCATTTTGGAGACAAGCTATGGAAAGCTCACAAAAGTCATGCGTCAGGTATACACCAATGCTGGGCTGAAAAACATCCAATCTATTCTCCCCGGCTGGCTTGGACATTCGTTATTGCCAAGTCCCCTTTTTAAAATCAAGGCTTCCCAAGGCAAGCTCTGCACAACACTAAGTCTGCAGGGGTTTAGTAAGTGTTATGGGAAAAAAAAAAACAGTTCTGTGATGGCCAACAGACACATGAAACGATGTTCAGCATCCCTCCTCATCAGGGAAATACAAATCAAAACCACACTGAGATACCACCTCACGCCAGTCAGAGTGGCTAAAATGAGCAAATCAGAGAACTCTAGATGCTGGCGAGGATGTGGAGAAACGGGCACCCTCCTACACTGTTGGTGGGAATGTAAACTGGTACAGCCCCTCTGGAAAACAGTGTGGAGGTTCCTCAGGAAACTAACAATAGAACTCCCGTATGACCCAGCAATAGCACTGCTAGGAATTTACCCAAGGGATACAGAAATGCTGATGCATAGGAGCACATGTACCCCAATGTTCATAGCAGCACTCTCCACAATAGCTAAAACATGGAAAGAGCCTAAGTGTCCATCAACAGATGAATGGATCAAGAAGATGTGGTTTATCTATACCATGGAATACTCCATGGCAATGAGAAACAATGAAATCTGGCCATGTGTAGCAACATGGATGGACCTTGAGGGTGTTATGCTGAGCGAAATAAGTCAGGCAGAGAAGGACAAATATCATATGTTTGCACGTATAGGAGGATTAGGAGGAACTTGACGGAGGAACAAGGGGGAGAAGAAGGGCGGAAATGGTGGGGGAAAGGGAGAGAAGCAAACCATGAGAGACTCTTGAATGCTGACAAAAACTGAGGACTGATGGATGTGGGGGGAGGGGGGATGGGCATGGAGGAGGACACTTGTGGGGATGAGCACTGAGTGTTATGTGGAAACTAATTTGACAATAAACTATTAAAAAAAAAACAGTTCTGTGATCATAAATGATGGAAAACTTTAACCAAAAACTCTATTCTTTACTACGGAACTTTCCCAACCTTTTCATATGCCAGTGTGCATTTTAACTCTGTAAAGTCATGTATACAGCATTTTCCAAAAGTATTTGATCATGGAGTCCTGGTTTTCAAAGACCTTTTCCCAGAAGAAGTACTGCATGTAGCAATCCAGAGACATTTTGTGAGAGCATTTCTGGCTCCTTCCTGTCCTCCAGCTCCTGGCTGCATGGTGTTAAATGAGGGGAGATCAAAGGTAGACATAAAATACAGGGGATCATATGCATATAGGCCGTTCCCAATAGTTCACACAGGGCATGAGAATTCTGAAGCCAAAAATAAACTGCTTTTGCATTTTCCATTGTTTCATTTTGCCAGGACACCAACATGAAAGATTTCTCCTCAGCATGATGACACTCCCCTTCATGAAGACAGATAGTCAATCAGTAGTTGACTATGCTCAAAACAGTGACAGACTCAGCAGAAGAACAAAGAATGCCCATTAGGGGAGCAAGAGAAAGGAGGAGACTTGGGAACCATCTCTGTTAAGAGAAGTGATCCCTACCACCAACAGCTACATCTCCAAGGGCTCCATTTATTACCATAACCTCCTACTTCAAACATGGAGTTCACAGTCCGGGTACCTCCATACATCTTTCAGTTGACAAAACAGCATCATAAATCTTCCTTTCACCTCTCCAAAGAGCTACAGCTGGGCTAGAGCACCCCTCCCGCAGTCTCTCCCCGCCTCCTGCCTCTTCAACCTGGGCACTATTCTTCTTTAGGAGTTAAACAAAACCAAGCTGTTCCACCCAGCAGTAATAGAGCTTGACCTTCTTCTAAAAGAGCTGGGGGCTCAAACCCAGGAGGAAAGCCAGCTGGGAAGACTGAACAATGCAGTAGGCAGAAGCAAGCACATGAATATTCAAGCATGTTCAGGGGCACTGAGAGTCACTCACCCCAAAGGAAAGCCTGACCACTCACTCACATTCCATAAAGAGCTAAGAGGACCAGCCAGATAACACTGAGCCTTTCAGATCTCCAGTGTTGATTAGACAGAACTCTAATATCAGAGGTTGCTCAGATTCAAGAATGGAGAGTGAGAGCCATCACCAGCAGTCTACCTCTGCTCTAACTCCTTCTCCCAGGGCTTTTCTGAAGATCAGCACTTGAATTGTACTGTCCACATCATCTCGGGTCACCCCATCCCCAATCCTGTAAATGGAACAATTCATGCTTATAGAAGAGGCTTCCCCAAATACACAGAATGGGTAACTGGTAAGAACTCAACCCTCCTCACTTCATATCCATTATACATTCTACTAGATGGACTTAGAGGCATCCAACCTGAGGGACAGAGAACCCTCTAAATTTCGAGGGAAACCGTCAGAGAGATATGCATACTTCCCAAAAGAGGCTCCACAGTTTTCATTACATACTCAGGGGAGTAGATAATGAATATTAAAAATCTTTGCCTGCCACAGTGAGTAATTCAGGTCCCAAAGCAGAAGGAATGGCAGAAAGAAGTTGGGCTTAAATATCAGCTACTAGTTTTAGGGACAGAAAGAAAAATAAATGAAAGTATTTGGGGGGAGGGGGCACTGGTTGGGTTGCCTGAGGGAAATTAGGAGATAGAGGATATTGGTTTTTATTCTCCCATCTAATCTTTTAGCTTGCTATCCTTAATCTCATATTCCTCATCCCTTTTTTCATTTATCCCCCATAATCAAAATATATCTGTACCAATCCCATGCTCGCAGGCTTTGAGATCTTTTGAAAATTTGTCCACACTAAGATATTAATGACTTACTGAGGTTTTTCTTCACATGAGTCTTCATTGCCTTAAACAAGTGAATAATATCAAATACCATAGCAGTCTGGCTTAGGAGACATTTGGGTTGCAGAATAAGCCTTTCAGGGATGCTCACAGATGGAGCTAATTTCTGAAGTCAGAGCAAAGATTGAAAATAATGAATGCCTACTCAAAACTATCTTTGAAAAGCCCATAAATCTCTCATAAATAGAATATAGTAAACGTGATCTTTTCTATCCACACTGGATGGCAATAGGTATAGACAGCAACCATGCTGTATGTAAAAATTCAAATCATTAAACACTGGAATATCATTGAGTGTGGCAAAATTTTTCACAATAAAAGACACCATAGAAATCAAGACCAACTGAGCCCCTGTCTTTCATGTCTCCCATCCCATGTTTCCTCTGGAGCTTTCCACCATGGGAGGGAATGGTAGATAGAACGGTCTTTACTATTTAAATTGTTGCTTTCTCATGCATGCCCTATTATTGCTTTGGCTGCTCTATCTTAGAAAGGCATGTTTCTAGGTAAGATGTATCTCTGTTACAATTCCACATTAACAGAGTGGGTTGTGGGTTTCTGCTCACATCATTGTTAGCCCAAAGATTCACTTGTTTCAAAAGTCACCTTCATGGGCTGTCTCAATTAGTCTTTAAAGGAGAGAATTTGTCAGTTCTCTTTTACTCTCTAGTTTCTTGGAGAGGTGAATGAATGATGAAGTCACTGAATCTGGACCTATCTGGATTTGGAGAACCTAGTCTACAGCCAGACCACCCTAAACATGCCCAATCTCATCTAAATTTGGAGACCCTAAGTAAAGAAAGTGTACTGGAGACTTGAGTTCACATCCCAGTTATGCCTTGACTCACTGGGAAAACATGCAGCAGCCTTACCCTCTCTACATGTCAGCATCTCTATCTACACAGGGGGAAATTAGTGCTGAGGAACCCTGATTTTTTTTTTTCTGGTTCTGAAATTTTGTGCTTCTGGCTCAGCTCTGCCACTGAATGGGTTACCATGGCCAACAGCTTCCCTTACCTGGGCTCAAATTCTGGCTCTTCCACTTCTGGCTATGTAACCTCTGGCCCTATTTAACCTCTTTTATGACTCAAATTTCTCCAAGGTAATGGAGACAGAACAAAGGTCCAAACTTCACAGAATTACGCAAGATTAATCCATGGGAAGAGCACAAGGAGCACATGAACAAAGCAAGTGAATAACAGAAGCCAATGTTAGGATAAAATGAGACGGTTGGGCCAACTGACCCGTAAGTCTGCAGTTCCATTCTTCCCTGGGTCTATTGCCCATTTTCTGATCAGTCATGTTTGTTGATTGTGGATGAGCACCAAGTGTCACTGAGAATCAACCACGTGCCCAGACTACTCTGTAAGGAAAATTCCTGATTGTGTCAAGGGCAGCAAAGAAATGTTTGCCCTGGTGGAGAATACCTTACTCAGTAGCTTAGGGTGGCAATATTATCTAGCAGGTACAGCCCCACCACCAAGAACAGGATGTTTAGATTCTAGTCACTACCCATCACAAAGTGTGACCTAGATTACTCATTCTGGCTGTGTCATTGCCTGTGCAAGACCTCCCAGGCAACGCATGTGAGGGGCACAGGTAAATCCCAAGTCGGGGAGAAATTTCTCTGACCCCAGCTCACGTTCCAGGTCTCCACAGAGAGAAACGTATGGGATTTCCCACGTTTGTGAGGTTATCACAAATCTCTGCGCTGCACGTTGCTTCACCCTTGTGTCAGCCCTGCAGGAGAAGCAGAACCACCTGTATCCCCATCACAGATGGCCCAGGGATGTGGTCACACAGGTCACGGAGCAAATTAGTGCAGCGGCAAGAGAAGACAAACCCCATTCTCTTAATTCCAAAGGTAGTTCTTTTTTATTTTCCCAGCCACCAAACATAAAGGATCCTCCGCCCGCCCCCATCCTTCAGTCTAAAATACCTCAGGATCTCTATGGCGACTGGAAAATGCCCTAATGACTCAAGCCATGGAGTCACCCATTCCTGACATCTTCAGCTCTTGCCTGATCCCTGACCTCAGCCTCATTCAGAATCATCCCAGATATCTGGGAATAATGCTCTGTCTACCTCCAACCCGCCTTCTACCCCACAAAAGAAAACGGGTTGAGTGATCATCCTTGCTGGCCAGTTGTCCAGCTCCTGACAGGTCAGCCACCCCCTGTTCTACCTTCCTCCGCCCCAGCTCGAGAGCCCCAGGACTGCCTCAGCCGCCTCCGCATTGCGTCGGTCCTCTCTCGCCTTCTCCCAATCCACATATCACTGGGAGCAGCAGAGCCGAGCACCACTCTGCCCAGACCAAGGGCTACAGGCTGCCAGGCAAGGCTGGGGGTGGCAGATGGGGGCTTAGGGGACTCGGCTCTCCGCTCCGCCCAACTGCAGCCCAGCGGCCGCCATCTGCGGCATCCCCGCAGCCACCCAAGCCACGCGTCCCCTCCTGCGCACGTGCGTGGCTGTCAGGGACAGGGCTGCTCGCTAGTCCTCCGCAACCCCGACTGAGATCCAACCCCTCCCCCTTGCTGGATGGAAACTGGACTCTCGGCAATGAGGCTGGGTTTGAAATGTATCTATGCTGCAAGAAACCCAAATTTACAGAGAGAAAATTGATTCACTGCAGAAAAGGTGTGCATTAAATGAAGCCAGTTCCAGTTAAAATTGCGTAGCTGCAGGTTTGACGTCAACTACCTCAGCCTCCGCCTTCCCTTCGGAGCAAACTCTCCGCAATCCATCATGCCCTCTCCTCCCACCCAGGGACGTGATATCTTCACGTTATCCTCCTCTCCCTTTATCAAAGACTGCTTTCAGAAAAGACATCTCCTATCTGTCCTTTACAGCAGAGCGAGAACATCAGTCACTGTGTTTTCTCTGCTATAAATATTCCCACGTCTTGCCTCATCTCTTGGTGTGGAACAGAAGGTGGTCATTTCAGGGGCCGTACGATGAGGTATGGGGGCATGACCAGGGACCCAAGAAGGAAGTATGGGGTCCTGGGTGACCTTGAAAGAGATACTTCACTTCTCTGACCCTCAACTCTCTCATCTGACCAGTGGGCATGATAAGTTCAGACAGAGCTATCTTGTGGGGCTGTTTCATCTGAGGAGAATTTGTTAAGGAAATCCAGTGATGAGAAACCTGGACTTCAGTTGCTCAGACCTGAGTTTAAATAGTAGCTCTAGCTGTGTGACCTACAGCAAACTACTTTCTCTCTCTAAGGCCAGCTTGTCCATCTGTCATACTAGGGCAATTAAATTTTAAATGCTTCACAGGGCTGAGAGCACTAAAAAAAGACAATGGAGCCTGTATAATGTAGTAGTTAAAAGCACTGGCTCTGTATTCAGATTATGTGGGTTTAAGCCCAGCTCTGCTGTTAACTGCTTTCATAGCCTTGGAAAAGTCACTTAACCTCTCAGTGCTTTCGTTTGTTGTCTATAAAATGCCCCAGTATATACTGCAATGGACAGTTATGAGAATTCAGTGATTTAATATATATGTAAAGTATTTACAACGGTACCTGGCCCTGGCAGATACTTATTAATAAGCTTATTAATAAATATTAGCTATTAGTAGCACTGTTATTTAATGAAAGCTCTTGGTACCATTCCTAACACATGGCAAGGACACCATAAATGATGGTCATTGCTATAATGTCCAAATATAAAACAGTTTCATCCTGTATCATGGTGACTGCCCCTGCCTCCCTGCCACGTGAGGACTCCCTGGTCCTTAAAAATCAAAGGGACGGGGTGGGACTAAGGCATACTTAAGACCTCCAGTGACTTGCAGGACAGTGCTTAAGGAGTCGTGGGTAGACTAGGTCACGCGCCCAATATGGTGGCGGTAAAAATAAGAAATAAGGAAGGAAGTTGGAAGAAGAGAGAGACAGAAGGCAAGGAAAACAGCTTTGCTCTCCTACATGAATCCTGCAGCCGGCGTGACCCTCTGCTTGCATCCACTTACCGATGCGGCAAGATTCTCGATAGCCCTGCTGAAGGTGCTGACCAGAAAACTCACTTCTGTGCAGTGGTAAGAAATGCCTCTCCATGTCACGGAATCAGAACTTTGTGCATTCTCTGGCCAACCTTCTTACTTACATGTAAGGCAGTGGAAGCCCAGAGAGGGAAAGGAGCTTACCCAAGATCGCACAGCTGATGAGTGGCAGTCAGAACTAAAACCAGGATTTCTAACCTCAAATCCAAGATATATCCACTAGGCCAGGTGCTTAGAAAGGGAAATTGTGGCACAGGGACATGACCCACGGGCTCTAGGACAGGTCTTCTTAGGGGGCAAGGCCCAGGAAAGTAGTGTTTAGAATAACCAGGTATGCACTACTCCTTTTATTGGGTGAGAGAGGTTTATCTGCCCTTCACCCTCCCTGCTGCTGTTCCTCAGCTTCTATGCCCAAGTGTTTTGCAGACATGCCCTAAAGACAATCTTTAAGACAATCTTGCTCATTGAATTATGTAATGTCTCTATGCCATGCTTCCCTAAGGGGCTTCAGATGTCCATGCCAGTGGTATAATTGCTGCAGGGCTCACCTGGAAAGTGGGGTGGGGGCGGGGGAGGGGGCTTCAGACTCAGCTACAAGGGAAAGAAAAAGGTTACTCTGAGACTATCAAAAGATGATCTATCCCCATATTTATGATATCTGCCTTGGCTTCTTCTTATTGGCCAGATGGTCCTGGAGTTAATATATTTCTATCCAATAAAATGCAAAAAGGAAGCAGCTATAACTGCTGCTGCTGTTGGCGCTCATACGGGCTTTTCTGCAGATGATGTTGGGGAAAGCAGCCTAAAACGTTCTGCAGCGATGACTGTCCAAATGTCCACATTAGACCCACCGGCAACACTACAAACCCAGCTTTAGAACCAAACCACTACCCCTCACTTCAGCACATTATAAATTCCAAAGAGATAGATGTGATAAATTCTCTCTGGTCCTTATGTTATGAATGCAGATAAAATCTAATCATTGAACAAGTCATTGCCAAACATCACTACAGGATTCCAGAAGGATTACAAAGACAAATAAAATGCAGTTCCTCCTTCCAAGGAGATTAGAGTTTGGGAGACTTAATAGGTACTTATTAAAAATCAAACAAAACTCTGAAATGCATCTGCTTGCTAGCCCCTGATGCAGCCTTTGTCAGCTTTCGACTAAAATGTCCAGAAGACAGAGGAAAATACACAAATATTCATAATGAAAAAGAAAGAAACAAAATCGAATAAAAACGTGTACTAAATTGTGAGGTGGCTGATGTTGCTAGAAAAAAATATACCAAAGCCTTGCCTCAAGATGCCCAGGTTTTTTCTCATGAGACTCTAAACAGTATCTCCCCATCATCTGCCCTGCTCAGAGACTCGAGCAAATCACCAAATAGTCACCTTGCTATTACCCAGATGCTGCCTTTTGAGGAGGCTGGCACGCAGTGCTTAGTACACAGTGTGCAGTAATTAAATATCTGCAAAATGACAGTGAGTGAGCAAACCATGCCCCGATCCACCCATCCTCACACTGCTACTCCTAGTGCCCTGAGTTCTACATCCTCTGAGAGACAGCAAATCTACGGGCATGAGCGCTGGAAATGCTAAATCGCATCCTGTAACATGACTTTCTTACACATAGAGTAATTCAATCTAAAAAAGAAAAAAATATTTCTGGTAGCAATATAGACTGCAAATTGGATTTTACATGTGTTCCATTGATTCAGAATATCAGGGGGAAAAAGGTAGAGGGACTAGCGTGAAATGCCACCTTAGCAGGACAGAGTGTCATAAATATGAATTTCTCAATTTGGAGCACTACTAACACCTGGAACCACACCATTCTTCTTGGAGAGTTCCTTGTGCCCGGGAGGGTATGCAGCACCACCCCTTACCTCCACCCACTAGACACCTGTAGCACACACACCCCTCCTGACATTATCATCTATCCCTTAGGAGACAAAAACACTGTCAATTGAGAAGCACTGTCATAGGGGTGCCTGGGTGGCTCAGTTGGTCAAGCATCTGACTTCAGCTCAGGTCATGATCTCATGCTTTGTGGGTTTGAGCCCCGCGTTGGGCTCTGTGCTGACAGCTAGCTCAGAGCCTGGAGCTTGTTTCAGATTCTGTGTCTCCCTCTCTCTCTCTGACCCTCCCCTGCTCACGCGGTCTCTCTCTCTCAGAAATAAATAAAACATTTTTTAAAAATTTAAAAAAAGAGAGAAGCACTGTCACAGATGAATGTTTAAGAAACTACATATTGTGTGGTGAGCTATTCATATTACATTGCCCATGAGGTGTAAAGCTGACCCATCACCACACAAATACCCCTGGGACAAGAGCCAGTAGAATATTGACAAACAGAAGGTTCTTCTATGGTTAGAAGGGTAATGAAGTGGGGGGAAAGAGTTACAAGCTTTAGGGGGAAAAAACTAATGCAGAACAAAGAAGAAGAAGAAGAAGGAGAAGGAGAAGGAGAAGGAAGAAGAAGAAGAAGAAGAAGAAGAAGAAGAAGAAGAAGAAGAAGAAGAAGAAGAAGAAGAAAGAAGGAGGAAGGAGGAGGAAGAAGAAGAAGAAGAAGAAGAAGAAGAAGAAGAAGAAGAAGAAGAAGACGAGGAAGAAGAAGAAGAAGAAGAAAGGAAGATTATTCTAAAGACCCCAGAAATGATCCACTGAAAGGTATAGAAGAAAATTCAGAAATTTCTGAGTTCTCGACAGAGAGCACAAAGGTCTGTCGTCCATGAATGAAGCAGGAAGCCATTAAGGACAGATAGGCAATATGAAAAGATAACAAATATGATATGATCCATGAGATAAAAGGATAGAATGAAATTTAAATGGATGAGGTATTTTTTAAGAGTTAGCAAAAACTAAGAATCTAATCATGGAATTAAAATACACAGGTGAGGCAGCCAGTAAATAGAATTGGTAAAGTAGAAAATCACAACAGCAACGTAAGATGCTATCCCAGACTGCCGAGACAAAGGGAAAAGACAAAAACAATGAGATGATTGGAAGAAAGAGGATAAAAGGCTAATATGTAGGTAGTAAGCATTTCTGAAAATGGCATTAGAACAAAAGAAATAGAAGCAATAACCAAAGATAAAATAAAAATTAAATTTGCTCAAATGGAAAAAACTCATGAATATATAGAGACTGGAAATGTCCACTGGTTTGCAGATCAACTCAATTAAAAGCCACCCTCATATAAAAATATAATCTTTTTAGAAATTATATGGATAGAGACAGCAGTGCTAAGTGTATATGGTGATTTTAAAAGAGAGAAAATCCCACTTGATCTTGGTGGATAATTCTTTTTATGTGCTGTTGAATTCGATTTGCAAGTATCTTGTTGAGAATTTTTGTATCCGTATTCATCAAGGATATTGGCCTGTAGTTCTCTTTTTTTGCTATAGGAGGATTAGGAGGAACTTAACAGAGGACCAAGGGGGAGAAGGGGGGAAATGGTGGGGGAAAGGGAGAGAGGCAAACCATGAGAGACTCTTGAATGCTGACAAAAACTGAGAACTGATGGATGTAGGGGGGAGGGGGGATGGGCATGGAGGAGGGCACTTGTGGGGATGAGCACTGGGTGTTATGTGGAAACTAATTTGACAATAAACTATTTGTAAAAAAAAGAAACTAATTAGGCAAAGGAAAATAAATGAAAGAGAAAAAATGGGTTTCTTATAAAGGAGAAAAAATCAGGCAGTTCTCATATTTCTACTCTGAAATGAGTTCTAACCAAAAATTAGACTCAATCAATTTATTCTTGGTAGGCAAGGGCTCAGAAAAAAACATGCTATCCATGTTCACTTCCTTCATTTTTTTTATTTTTAAAGGTTTTATTTTTAAGTCATCTCTATACCTAAAATGGGGCTCGAACTTACAACCCCAACCTCAAGAGTCTCATACTCCACCACCTAAGCCATCCAGGTGCCCCTGTGTCCACCTCTTTACAAAAAATTACTTACAGATGCTGATTCATAGAGACACACGTACCCCAATGTTTATAGCAGTACTTTCAACAATAGCCAAATTATGGAAAAAGCCTACATGTCCATCAACTGATGAATGGATAAAGAAGATGTGTATATATTCCATATATACAATGGAATAATACTTGGCAATGAGAAAGAATAAAATCATGCCATCTGCAGCAATATGAATGGAACTAGAGGGTATTATGCTAAGTGAAATACATCAGTCAGAGAAAGACAGTTATTATATGTTTTCACTCATATGTGGAACTTGAGAAACTTAACAGAATACGGGGGTGGGAGGGGAAAAATTAGTTACAGAGAGGGAGGGAGACGAACCATAAGAGGCTCTGAAATATGGAGAACAAACTGAGGGTTGATGGTGGGGTAAGGCAGGGGAGAGGGGAAATGGGTAATGGGCATCAAGGAGGGCATTTGTTGGAAGGAGCAATGGGTGTTGTATGTAAGCAATGAATCATTGGAATCTACCCCCAAAACCAAGAGCACACTGCATACACTGTATGTTAGCCAACTTGACAATAAATTATATTTTAAAAAGTAAATAAAATAAAGATAATATAAAAGGAATAAAATAAAATAAAATATCACTTAAAGGTATACCCCAAAGAGAAAAGAAAAGACAAGCCCTCAGAAACAAAGGCTTTATGGTATAAAAAGATGGACAGTAAACACTGGAACAAGGAATGAGAGATGAACCTCAATGATTATTAACTCTAGATAAAATAATGTGAAAAATTATTATTGAATAGAATATAAAAATTACCAATGTAGCATAAATAATCTGGATCTAAATCTCAAGATTATATTCACAAAGAGTGATTTGTGATGTAGGAGATCAGAGGTTTACTAAAAGCATACTGTTTTAAACTTAACACGATTTTGCTCTTAACAAAATTAGATAAATATAGATTCAACATTGCCCTCAAAAACATTTGAAGTAATCACGAATAGAATATAATCAATATAACTGTTCAAAAACACCAGGAAAAAATAACAATGCATACTGTATAAAACACAGAAAATAATAAAACAAGAAAGTATAAAGTAAAATAAAATAAAATATTATGATAAGCATTAAAAAATAAATTCAAATGAGGTTAACAATTCTCTTCAAGATAAAAACTCTCAAAACTTCTGCCACACAACTAAATTCCATAGTATTGAAAAGGGATGTCTCTAAACCAGGTAACATATACCCAGAAAAAAGTTTAAAAATGAAAGAAATGAAGAAATACTGGATGAGCAGCTTAAGAAAAAATCAGGATCACAATATTGTTACCAGGAAAGTGGAGCTCAAATTTCAAACAAGAAGCCTTAAAGAAGATAAAGCAAATCATGTTATAAAGAATAAAATGCAAAATGAAAAATATTAGATTTCTATAAATCAAGACATTTCTTTGAAATAAATTATGTTATATAAATATTATATATTTTTATATATATAATAATAATATATAATATATTATAATATAATATATAATAATATAATAAGAGAAAAAAATAGTAGGGAGAAAATTAAATACACTTAATCTTTGACTAGAAAAGTGAACAAAATTAGGACAAGAAGGATGTGAATAATATAAATTAATTACATTGATTTAACAAACTGGGTATGGTACAATAAGGGAACACAGCTTCCTTCCAGCACTCAAGAAAGTCATAAAAATTGATCATTTATTAAGCCACAATGAATAGCTCAATAAGCTACAAAAATAAATGTATAGAACGCATTGCATATTATAAAGCAATAAAACTAAAAACCAGAGTTTTAAGTTTTTAAAATACCAACCTCTTAGAAATTATTAACACTCTTACATAACTTGAAAAAGTGAAAATCAAAATCATTATTACAAACTATTTCAAAAGTAATAAAATTTGATACTTCTACATATTAAAATATATGAGATGCAGCAGCCAAAACTGTACATGTGTTAAAATTTATCACTTCACATGTGTCATTATTCAACAAGAAAAGGTGGAAATAAAAAAAGCATTCAAGACAAGATGTTAGAAAAAGAATAAACTAAGGCAAGAATAAATATAAAAGCAAAAACTAGGGCACCTGGTTGGCTCAGTCAGTTAAGCATCCCACTCTTGATTTCTCCTCAGGTCAGGATTTCAGGTTTCATGGGATTGAGCCCCATGTCAGTCTCTGCACTTGGAGCCCAGAGTCTGCTTGGGATTCCCTCTCTGCCCTTTCCCCACTTTCTCTCTCTCAAAATAAGAAACTTTTTTATAAGTGGAAACTAATGAATTTAATTGATAAATTGACTTGATAAATTATCTAAGGGTCCATTAAATATTTTTAAAATACTTCTAGAAGTAATATCCTATTGTAGTTTTTATTTGCATTTCCCTGATGATGAGTGATGGTGAGCATCTTTTCATGCGTCTGTTGGCCATCTGTATGTCTTCTTTGGAAAAATCCATGTCTTCTGCCCATGTATTAATTGGATTGAAACAACATGGATGGAGCTAGAGAGTATGATGCTAAGTGGAATAAGTCAGTCAGGAATGACAAATACCATATGATTTCACTTGCATTTGGAATTTAAGAAATAAACAAGCATGGGAGTGGGGGGGGGGGAAGAGAGGCAAAGCAAGAAATATACTCTTAACAATAGAGAACAAACTGATGGTTCCAGAAAGGAGGTGAGTGGGAGATGGGTGAAATAGGTGATGGAGATTAAGGAGTGCACTTTGTGATGACCACAGGGTGTTGTATGGAAGGGCTGAGTCACTTTATTGCACCTGAAACTAATATTACGTACGTTAACTAACTGGAATTTAAATAAAACTTAAAAATGTTTTAATAAAAATACTTCTAGAAAGTCTGAGACAAAAGTGAAAGCATTTTAAATGTAAAATACTAGAAATGACAATGATTTTCTTTTTTGTTATAAGAAACACTTTGTGTAATTCAAGCTAATAAATTTTTTAAATCTCATTGAAATAGTTTATTTTCTTTTTTTCTTTTTTTTTAAATGTGCTTTTTTAAAATTTATTTCTAGGAGAGAGAGAGAGAGAGACAGCGTGAGCAGGGGAGGGTCAGAGAGAGAGGGAGTCACAGACTGAAACAGGCTCTAGGCTCTGAGTTGGCAGTCAGCACAGAGCCCGACGCAGGGCCCGAACCCATGAACTGTGAGATCATGACCTAAGCGAAAGTCGGACGCTTAATCAACTAAGCCACCCAAGCACCCCGAAATAGTTTATTTTCTAGGAAAAAATAAATCAACAAAATTCATTAAAAAAGACATTTAAGGAAAAAAAAATGCTTGACTATTCCAGTAGCAAAGGAAGAAACTAAAATAAAAATTTGAACTGCATCTTGCATTATATGCCAGAAATAATTTGCAAAGGGTTTAGAATGAAATTTGATAACAATAGAACTCCCCTATGACCCAGCAACAGCACTGCTAGGAATTTACCCAAGGGATACAGGAGTGCTGATGCCTAGGGGCACATGTACCCCAATGTTCATAGCAGCACTCTCCACAATAGCCAAAACACGGAAAGAGCCTAAGTGTCCATCAATGGACGAATGGATCAAGAAGATATGGTTTATCTATACCATGGAATACTACATGGCAATGAGAAGGAATGAAATCTGGTCATTTGTAGCAATGTGGATGGAACTTGAGGGTGTTATGCTAAGTGAAATAAGTCAGGCAGAGAAGGACAGATACCATATGTTTGCACATATAGGTGGGTTAGGAGGAACTTAACGGAGGGCCATGGGGGAGAAGAAGGGGAAAAACAGTTGGAGAGAGGGAGGGAGGCAAACCATGAGAGACTCTTGAATGCCAAGAACAAACCGAGGGCTGATGGGGGTGGGGGGAGGGGAAGTGGGATGATGGGCATGGAGGAGGGCACTTATGGGGATGAGCACTGGGTGTTATATGGAAACCAACTTGACAATAAACTATTAAAATTCTTTTTTAAAAATTAAAAAACAAAGAATGAAATTTGACATGTAAGTCTTAAGTACAATAAAATGGGTTTTTTAAAATTTAAAGTTGTATCAGCCTTCATACATATAAAGAAAAAAAATCTACACAGAGGAACAAACATTCACATAAAGAAAAAAAATGCAGATTTGACTCACTGAATTAGAATTTCAGCATGAATAACATCCTTAAATAGTAAGAGGCAAATTTAAAACCTGGAAAAAGTAGTTTCAACACACATGACAGAAAAAGATATAATACCCTTAATATAAACAAGATAAGAAATAGACAATCATTAACAGAAATATAAATGGGGGGAACAAGAAAAACATGTTCACCCTCTTTACCATGCAACAAGCAAATTTAAAAACAGAAAAAGGTCTCTTTGCTTCTACTGATATTTTAAATACTAATTCCCAGTTTTAACAGAGGTGAGGAGATTGAGGCTGTCTACAGAAAATGGGTATTTAACTTTTTTTAAAAGTCCTTTCTTTTTTTTATTTTTAAATATTTTTATTTATTTCTAGGAGAGAGAGATTGAGACAGCATGAGCAGGGGAGGGCCAGAGAGAGAGGGAGACACAGACTCTGAAATGGGCTCCAGGCTCTGAGCTAGCTGTCAGCACAGAGCCCGACGCGGGACTCGAACTCACAAATCGCGAGATCATGACCTAAGCGAAAGTCGGACGCTTAACTGACTAAGCCACCCAGGCACCCCATAAAAGTCCTTTCTAAAAGGGCAGTTTGGACATTTATATCAAAAGCCTGAAAATATACGTATTCTTTGACCCAGTGATTCTACTTGTAGGAATTTATCCTGATGAAATGAGTATACAGGATAATTTATTTAGAGAAACTGTTCACTTTACTATTCATTATATGAAATATTGGTTGCCCTGTAAATGGCCAATGATAATGAATAATGTGATATGTTTGAATGATGGAACATTATATAACATATCAAATTATATAGAATATAAATGTCATTTTAAAAGTTTTAGGGGCGCCTGGGTGGCTCAGTCCGTTAAGCGTTCGACTTCGGTTCAGGTCATGATCTCACGGTTCCTGGGTTCGAGCCCCGCGTCGGGCTCTGTGCTGACAGCTAGCTCAGAGCCTGAAGCCTGCTTCAGATTCTGTGTCTCCCTCTCTCTTTGACCCTCCCTTGCTCATGCTGTCTCTCTCTCTCTCTCTCTCTTTCTCTGGAATAAATAAAACATTTTAAAAAAAAGTTTTATTACAGCTTATGTTTTTAAAGCTCATATTTTTTAAAGAAAAGAGCATCACAATTCCAGATATGCATCATAATCATCTCCAAACATGTTATACATTCAGATTCCCAGGCCTCACTCAGGCCTCCTGAATCAGCCCAGGTGTGAACTCAGGAATTTGTATCCTTAACATGCTCCATTTATGAAGATCTGTACATGACAGAGAAATGAAGAATGGAAGTACATATGACATGTTTATTGTTGGGTATTTTGGGGTGTTTATTTTTGTTGTATGTGCCTGTTTTGCATTTTCTCTCTCTTTTTTTTTAATGTTTTTTATTTATTTCTGAGAGACAGACAGTGTGAGCAGGGATGGGTCAGAGAAAGAGGGAGACAGAATCTGAAACAAGCTCCAGGCTCTGAGCTAGCTGTCAGCACAGAGCCCGATGTGGGGCTTGAACCCACAAACCATGAGATCATGACCTGAGCCGAAGTCAGACGCTCAACCAACTGAGCCACTAAGGCACCCCCTGTTTTGCATTTTCTATAATGAATGCATGTATTACATTTATCAATTTAAAAATTCTAAGTTTAATGTAAATTGACCACACAAGGTGATTTGTGATCAGATAAAGAAGCCCTAACGACCAGGGTTCTGAGAGTTTGTAGGGAAAAAAAAAAAAATTAAGGCAGAGAACATGAACTGGTGGCCCACAAGGTACATATGAATCCCAGACCTCTTTAATCCACATGGTGTTTGAATATTTTAAAGGTGATTGTCCACATTTAAAAATCGGGAGATTTTCTATAATAAATACCAACTTCCATCTTCTCTTGAGAAGAATAAGATTTGGCCACACTGGGCCCCAATGGCAGTAACTGATTACAGCAGCGTGGCTCCTCCCTAGGTGGGCAAGGGCCCTGGAGTTTTCTGCTGTCCCCACCGCTCCCTAATGTCCTCTTCATCCCAAGGTCAAAGCCAGGAACCTTTATAAGCACACATTCACTATTTTGTAGTTGAGGTTGTTTTTAATCTTGAACCAAACTGTTTTTACATTACCTGCCTGATCCTTGTATATATTTGAGTCTATGATACCGTGATTAAGCAAACACCTAGTCAACATGTGAAAAGTGGGGGGCAGGGGGGACAAAGTTGAGAGCCACTGTTTTAAGGGAAAGGGAGCTGGCAGGGGGAACTGAGACACATTTGAGAGTGAGAAAGGAGACGGTACTTGGTGGGTGCGGAGCGGTAGCAAGGCATTTGGAGACACCCTGGATTCGAACTCCAGCTCTTCCATATCCTGTCTGACTGAACTCGCAAGAAGCATTTGCTTTTACTTCTCCAGGCCTCTGTGATCTCATCTGCAAAACAAGAGTCGTATTCCCTTCCCGAGAGGGTTGTTATGAAGGTTGCATGGAATGAGGCCTGCACAAGCTCAGTATAGTGTTTGTTTTACAGTGAGTGGTCCATAAATGCAAGCAATTTTGAGCATTATCATTAAGATGGTACCCAGCACGGGGCGCCTGCGTGGCTCAGTCGGTTGGGCATCCGACTTTAGCTCAGGTCATGATCTCACCGGTTCGTGGGTTCGAGCCCCGTGTCAGGCTCTGTGCTGACAGCTAGCTCAGAGCCTGGAGCCTGCTTCAGATTCTGTGTCTCCCTCTCTCTCTCTGACCCTCCCCTGGCTCATGCTGTCTCTGTCTCTCTCTCAAAAATAAATTAAAAAAATTTTTTTAAGTAAAAAAATTTTAAAAATTAAAAATATTAAATTAAAAAATTAAAAAAATTAAAAAATTAAAAAAAATTTTTTAAAAAGATGGTACCCAGGACAATGGAAGAATAAGGGAACAAGAGTGCCTCATGACAGTTGGGCACTTCTATCTACTTTATACCATCTTCTCATTTTGTCCCCAAAACAAACCTACCAGTAAAGTACCAGAAAGGGCTGAAGTGTGATGAAGAAGTGTTTTCTAAGCCCCAGAGAACTCTCCTGACACAAAATATTTTTAATGCCATCATTATTGGTCTCCTTTAACTAGCAGGCCTCATGAAAAGGATCTGCTAATATTTGACCAGTGATGTTCCCTGTCTCCCCTCTTCTGGCTTGACACTTCCCCTTCATCCATACCCATTCCTCACACATTTAAAAAATAAATATGCAAAATAAGAACAAATGCTTCTTGACTTTCCCATCCCAATGGCAGAGCAGAAGGCAAATATGATGAATGAGTACACAGGGGAGCCCCAGGGTCCTGAGAGGGGGAGCCCCTCACCCCAAACAGATTGCAGCTGAAGAATCTGCCAGCAAGTGTCAGACAGGTGGGCCCCCACCAGGAGGTCACCTATGCCCTCCCTGCCTTCATCCATTCCTGGTCCTCTGCTCACTCCAACCTCCAGCCTCGGTCAGCCAGCTCTGGACTGGGACCTTGGACTGTGTCAGCAGCCCAGAGGAGACCTTGCCCTAGGGAGGCCCCAGGCTCTACAGTCAATGCTGCTATTTACCTTGGACAAGTCACTTCCTTTCCAGTGCCTTCCTCTGTCTCCTCATCTGTTCAATGGAAATAATAATCCCAGACTTCTCCACCTACCTCCTGTGGGTTTTACAAGGACTGTAGGTGAATGGAAGAAAATGCATGAAAATTCATACTACAGGACAAAGAAATTTAGGCCAAAGACATTAGTACCAATGTCATGCATGCACAGTGTTCTTCTACAACATGAATACATTCATTGTTCCTTAATAGCGGCTTCCTTTGGACTTGTGTTTCCATGGTACAATGTTGGATATCTGAAGGCGTCAGAGAAAGCAGTTTGGGGTTGAGGGCCTTTGGGGGTCTCTGACATCCCTACCCACCATGTGTCCATGTTGGGACAAGAGTCGGAATCCATCATTAATTTACTTCCCGGCTATAATCATCTGTCTGAGTGCAGCTTACATTTTTCCAAGCCCTTTCCTCTTATTTTGGTAGCTCTTTCCTCTAGGATCTTATTTTGGTAGTTGCCAGATGCCACAGAGAAACATGGATCCTTGTCCCCTTTGACAGTGAAGGTGAAAACACTTGGCAGGATTACACATGGGTTGAATGAAGTCAAATTACGAAGCACTTAGCACAGGCATGACGCCATGACACTAGATAAGTACTCCCTGCGTGTCAGTCAGGGCCCAGGTGGCCTGTACCATCTTTAAATCCAGGCTCTGGGAGCACACATCCTACTGTGCTCCGTCCAGAACACCTCTGTCTTTTACCTGGGCAACTACAACTGCTCCCTAAGTAGTTGCCCTGCCTTCAAAACATCCCATGAATATGTTCTTCACACTAACCATCTTACTCCAGGCTGATCATATGCCTCCTCAGCTTAAAACCCATCATTAGTCCCGCACGGGCCCACAATTAAGTCCAAACAACTGAAAGTGGCTTACTGGCTACTGGTGAAGAGGCATCTATCTCTCCCCCGACCCTATCCCCAAACTCCTTTTCTCTAAGCTCCCCATGTTCTAGCCACGACTGCTCTTCTCTCAGCTTTCCCAGCATCCTGTGCACCCTCTGCTTCTGGGCCTTTGCACGTGCTGTGACCTACCTGGAACACTCCCACCACCTCAACTGCCCTGACCCATGCACACTGACCTCAACCTTTGACGCCTCCCAATTTAACACTTATTCATCTCCCAGCTCTCAGCTGAAGCGTCACACCCTCCAGGAGCTCTCCTGACTCTGGGATAAATCAGAGATTTATTCCTTAAAAAATAAATATCTGTCAGGAATGTACCATGAAAATTAAGAAAAATTCAGAATCAAGATTCAGAATGTCCTCTGGGCCAAGGGTTCCTTCTGAGAAAGCTCCTTTGCAACAGCCAATTCCTCATAGAAAGGGAAATAGTGGAGCCCAAAGTCATGGCTGAGATACTAAAGAATTATCCCAGTGTCGGGGAGTACAATCACCCCCTTCTTCCTTTGTGTCTCATGGCAATTGATAGGGACTCCCACCTGTACTTATGGGTTTACATGTCCATCTTCACCTGCTAGACCAGAAGCAACTGAAATCAGGACCCAGGCTGAACTGTGTATGTTCCCCAGACTCAGTACACAGCCTGGCACATAGTAGATGTTCAAGAAATGTTTTCTGCACGAATGAATGAATGATCTTTACTCATACTCCTCTTTGAGTAAGCTACATATATCATGTAATCTTTCAGTGTGTACTTACCATGTCCCTATACACATAACAAGACAAATGATTCCTCACCTGATTGCGTTTGTGATCTCTCGGAGAAGGAAGATATTGAGCACATAATTCCAAGAGTGCTCAGAGCTAGAAAAGAGACATTCACTGTTGGCTAGAAGCCTCCACTATGGACGAGTTAAAGCTGAGAGATCAGAAAGCTGGATGGGATTTAGCCACACAAAGGGATGAGAGGTGGGAGAGAAACTTCAAAGAAATAGGAAAAACAAAGGAGAAGACCCCAGATGGAAAAATGAGGCCACAGAGGAGGACAGGTTCTCCAAGCCTGAAAGCCAGCTAGTGCAGTAAGGTGCAGCTGCTTTCACACTCACCCTAGTAGGGGAGCTCTTTCTTCCAGTAAAATCCTCTGTGGAAGCCATTAACGTGAAACATAAAAGGAGAGCGACTCTGGTTGAAGCCACTCCTGTGTTCGCCAAGGAAGGCAAACATTTTAGCCCAGGGCTTCTCAACTTCAACATGCACACAAGTCAAACGGGGATCTCATTAAAAGGCAGATTCTGACTCAGGAGGCCTGGAGCGAGGCCTGAGATTCTGCACGGCTACCAGCCCCCGGGTGATTCCAACCCTGCTGGTCCACCAGCGTCTCCATGAGCCCCAGGATCCTAACTACTTATCAGGCAGTTAACCGGGACCCAAGAGAAGGCAGGGATGGCCAAACACCCTCTCCAGAGTGGAGGCAGTCCTGTGCGGAGTGTATTTCACAGTGCATGTGTGGGTCTATAGGTCAAGTTGAGATGTTGTGAGCTGGGGCCTTCAGTGCACTATTGTTACTGAGGTGGCTCATGTCCATGTGTTCACACCTATCTCCATCTGTGTACGTTTCTTTGAGCAGTGTGTGTGTGTGAGTGTGCGCACCCCTCAACAAATGCTCACAACCAGAACAAGACTGATGGGCACTAAAAATAGCTCCTGGGACTTACAGCAGCATAATCCAGATTTAGGAGAAAATAAATTATTTGATCTGTCACTCTGATGTCAGCAGGTCACTTACAATCCACCCAAGTCTTGCCCTGTTTTTTTCATGCCACTGACAAAAGAGAGGAAGAGATCCTTGCGGCAGGGCTTCGGCTTCTTGGAAAGAAATAAGGTTAAGTAAAAATGGTCTCCCCACCGGAGACTTGGCTCAAAGGCTTAGCTGTACTCCGTGCACATCCCAAATGGCACATAATTGCAGTTGTCCAAGCTTGGAGAGCAAGAGGGCTTGGGCTGCCTTGGGATTTCAGGACAATTTGAAGAGCATCCCCCACCCCACACACACGTTCCAATGCTGTTGGAATCTAATGTGCTCTTGTAATCTAATGATTTCCAGCCTAAAGGATTTTCATTCTTCTGTATGGGATAATACTTTAAGCTTTTATCATGTAATTCTTTAGGGAGTTTCAAGACCAGTAACTGAAAGCAAGGCCTCTGAAATGCAACTCTGTGCTCATGAGAGTAGAGTGTGAGTAGAGGTCACAGGGGCACCTGTGTGGTTCAGTTGGTTAAACATTTGACCTTTGGTTTCAGTTTAGGTCATGATCTCATGGTTCGTGAGTTCAAGCCCTGTGTCAGGCTCTGCACTGATGGTGTGGAGCCTGCTTGGGATTCCCTCTCTCTCCCTCATTTTCTCCCCCTCCCCTGTTCTCTCTTTGTCTCTCTCTCTCTCTCAAAATAAATAAATAAACTAAAAAAAAAAAAAAAAAAAAA
>NW_027530642.1:1848201-1975216 GCF_008692635.1 Crocuta crocuta
AAAAAAAAAAAAAAAAAAAAAAAAAAAAAAAAAAAAAGAAGAGTCGTAGAGGGTACAAAATAAGAAAGAGGATGATCTCAAAGAATTCCATATATTCGAAGTCCATGGAGCAGCCAGAATAATCTTAAAAGGCAAATCTGCACTATGCTTCTCACCACTTACAGCCCTTTAGTGTCTGGCCATTGCTGTTAGAAGACCTAAGTCTGAGGTGCTTGGGTGGCTCAGTCAGGTGAGCATCTGACTCTTGATTTCTGCTCAGGTCATGATCATGGGATGGAGACCTGTGTCTGGCTCCTTGCTGGGTGTGGAGCCTACCTGAGATTCTCTCTCTCCCTCCCTCTGCCCCTCTCCCCTGCCCGTGCACTCTCCCTAGTGACCTGAGAAGTCCTTCACAACACGGACCCAGTCACCACTCCAGCCCCATAGCTCCTGAGGTGTTCTCCCTACCTAAGCTCCATCCACACTGGCTTGCTTTCCATTCCTGCCATATGCCCAACATGTCCCTCAGGACCTTTGCACATGCTGTTTCCTCTCCTCTCCCTTTTCACCTAGCCAGCTCCTGTTTATCCTGCAAGCTTCAACTAAGTGCTACTTCCTTACCAATTGTTCTGTTACTCCACAATTTCTCAGGCTATGCACCTGAGTATCTTCTTCTGCTCCACTATTTGTAACTAGCAGTTACAATAGCTAACATTTTCTCAGTGCTCAAAATGTGCCAAGCTGGACTCTAAACCCTTTTCATTTATTAGTTCCTAATAATAATTCTCATGAAATAGTTTATTATTATTCCTCCCCCCATTCAATAGATGGGGAAACAGTGGACTGGAAAGGGGAAACAACTTGCCCAGTGTCACCAAACAGTAAGTAGTAGAGCTCAAGATCAAACTGACCCAATCTAACTCTTGAATTCTTTGCTCAGTGTATGTTTTTCCCAGCATACTTCAGAAGCCAGGAAGCAGGTTCCTTGCATCTCTCTATCACCAGCACCCAGCACAATGGCTGGAACATGGCAGGTACTTCATAAATATTTGTTGAACAAGTAATTGAATGAGTAGCTTAGGGTGGGGCCCAAGAAATGATGAGACATCTAGAAATTATATAAGAGAAAAGTGTGAGGTTGAAGAGTATGCTTAGCTGAGAAAAACATGCATGGCCAACCTCAAAATTGAGAAAGAAATAGATTTCTTCTGAGCAGCTACAGAAGACACAACCAGAAATGATTGGTTAAAAAACAAATCACAGAAAGAAGATTTCAGCTCAGTAAAAAGGCCATCATTCAGTGTTATGCCAAAATATAGTTTCCTTTAGGTAGTCAGGCGAAGGCTGGATCAGCATTTGAGAGGACTGTATCTGGGGAGATGGGCACTCCAGATGAGGACCCAACCTATACGGTCCCTCTGTGTCCCTCCAACCCTTATACTCTCAGGACCCACCTACCCCTTCCTATCCCTCATTCCCAGAGGCCCCAAAGAGAATTTCAGCAGCAAAGCAAACCCACATGGTTGATCCTAAAAATGATGGAGTTTTAACAAATACAATCCAAAAAGTAGGCTCCACCCACCCCCGTCACCAGTCACCGCCCCACCCTGCTTCCTACCCTCACCCATCTCCTGGCATCCTGGGGAGGGAGGAAATCTGTTGAAACAAGGAAGCCCTCTCCTACCCTCTCTCCCCCCAGCCCTGCAGCCACTCAGGGCAAGCCCACTGCCGCTGCCTTCCCCCTCCCAGAACAAGTGCTGCTCTAAGGGATTCAAGGGGCACCTAGGGTTCCTCCAAGGACTGGAGCAAAGTTTTCTTTTGCATTTAACTGAATAGACAGAAGGGTACTTCTACTAGATGCCCATTAAGAGCCTTCCTCATTTACATTTTGATTTTATGAATTGAATGGCATACAGTAGTATGTTAGAACTAGGAGGGAACTTAAATAGTAGTCTTTCCGGTCCCTTTGCTTTATCTTTATAGGGAAGGAAAGAAACTCTGGCACAGACAGTGGCAGGAGCTTGCCCAAGGTTGCATAGTAAATTGGTACCAAATTGTAACTCAACTCACTGTCTCTGACATCTTATTTAACCCTTCTTTTTCTAAAATTCTCCAAGACTGTTTTCTCCGACTTTCTGTTTTCTGAGTTCTGGCAGGTCCTGTGTGTCCAACTTCTTTCGTGTCACCCCCACAGAGAGCTTTTAGTATGGTTCCACTTGGTGGAAACTCCACTTGTGACTTGGAATTAACTTTGAACTCGAAAACCTTTTCATAAGGACTAGGTGATTTCTTTCCTGTCATTCAAGCCAGAGGCTCAGGAAACAAAAGCAGAAGAGAGATCAAAAGGGAATGTACCTAAATGACCTGCCTGTGACACTGACATTCTGATGTGTGTTTGGAGGCTGGGTCAGTGCCCTGGCTCTTACTGTTAACACTGGGGGAAAGGAAACTCTAGAATGAGTAGGCTAGAAATAACTGTAAAGATCTCCCAATACCATGACTCTCCAAAAGCTAGTTCCTGAGTTTGCCATAAGTAAACGTTCAATGATGTGTATATACTATAGATACCTTTCCTGACAAAGACCATCTTTTATTCTGGGACCATGTTCTTCTTTCCTTTCTAGTTACTACATATCACTTCTTTTATAAAATGGTGGTGACAGTAGATGGTTTGGGGGTTTTGTTTTTAATATCCTTACCATCAAAACGAAAACTTACAATAGAGTTGACAACTCTGTTTTGGTACCCCAATCTTTTTTGAAATTTTAGAAATCTATGAAGTCTGGAAACCACTAACCTAAGCCAGCCTTCTCTTTTTATAGTTGTGGGACCAGTGGACCATAGAAAAATAAAAATGTTTCATGTTCTATGAAAGAAAAATTCCTAGGGGTGCCTAGGTGGCTCCGTTGGTTGAGCGTCTGACTCTTGATTCTGGCTCAAGTATTGATCCCAGGGCCATGGGATCTAGCCCCAAATCTGGCTCTGCACTAAGCATGGAATCTGCTTAGGATTCTCTTTCTCTCTCTCTCTCTCTCTCTCTCTCTCTCTCTCCCTCCCTCTCCCCAACTATTTTTCCCCTTCCCCTCCCCCACAGTCCTCTGTTAAGTTTCTCCTAGCACTCCTGTAAGTGGGAGCATATGGTATCTGTCTGTCTCTGCCTGACTTATTTCGCTCAGCATAACACCCTCAAGTTCCATCCATGTTGCTACACATGGCCAGATTTCATTCTCTCTCATTGCCATGTAGTATTCCATTGTATAGATAAACCACATCTTCTTGATCCATTCATCCGTTGATGGACACTTAGGCTCTTTCCAGGATTACAAGCCAAATCCAATCTTGAGCATCCATTAAACTATTCCGACCTCAGCACTTAAGTGTTATATGGTCCTGGGCAAGTTGCTTAACTTTGGGCCTCTATTTCTCCATCTGGAAAATAGGCACAGTAATTCCTGTCCTGACTTCTTCACAGGTAGAGATCAACATATGTGAAAGTGTTTTGAATGTAAGGGGTTATTATAATCAGCTCTGTGCAAAGAGCTACAAACTCCAGGGCAGGGCAGGCAGGCAGTGGAAACAAGTGAAGGAGGCCAAGAGTGAGCGAACAGATGGCCTTTCAGCCTCTTCAGCCTCCGTGTTGAGAAGGCAGTGAGGCATGGTGGGGAGTGGGGAAAATTAGCAAGTTTGGCATCTGAAGGGAAGGGAGTAGCTACCCCAGCTAATTGTTGCTTTACAGTAATATAAGCTTATTTTGTCCAGATATTCTCATTTTCAAGGACACTGGGACTTAAATTTTTATGCTCTATCTTTTGATTTTTAAATATTGACCACAAATTCAAACTCGAAAAAATTATGAGAGACAAAATAATGTTATATGTGTGCTACTTATAGGTTAACCTCCGGTCTCAATGAGTCCATCTTTTCCCTTTTCTGGAAGCCCTATAGGCAGGTCATGTCAAAGAGTGCCCTTTATTGCCTAATGACAAGAACACAGCTCAAGACAAACCTGAATGATACAAATGTGCAACCAAGACTGGCCCCTGAGGATCTGTACACACATTTCACAGTTGGCAAGAGATGAAGCTGGCTAAGAAAACACCTCATGAATCAGGATGATGCTCTCTGTACAGGCTCTCCTCTCTAATGCTCTGAACCATTCCTCTGAACTCTCTAACCAACTTGAAACACAATAACCTTATCCTCCAAATGGAAGCAATTATACACGTCTTTCCTACCTAAGTAAGATATTGGGTATAATCTGAATAAAACGAGGAAGTAGCAAGATTGTTTTTTCCCCAACAATGAAGATGATGTTGATCATGAACAGCACACCAGGCACTGTTGCATATTAGGTATATTAATCAATTTAATTCTCATGACAATCCAGTGAGGTAGATACTAATAGAGTTTTGCAAATCTAAAAACTAAGGCACGGGAAGGTTAACTCATTGCGCAATGCTGCACAGCTGCGTAGTGGCAGAAATGGGAACCAACTGATTATAATCTTCCTTCCTGCTGAGCTTCAGAATCCTTGTTGACAGAGTGACCCAAGAAGGCCTACCAACTGACCAAGCTGCCATGCAGATTTTTTAAAATTTTTAAGTATTTGTTTATTTTTGAGAGAGAGAGAATGACAAACAGGGAGAGAGAGCACACACAAGCAAGCAGGGGAGGAGCAGAAAGAGAGAGAAGGAGACACAGAATCCAAAGCAGGCTCCAGGCTCTGAGCTGTTGGCACAGAGCCTGATGCAGGGCTCGAACCCAGGAACGGTGAGATCATGACTTGAGCCGAAGTCAGACATTTGACCCACTGAGCCACACAGGTGCCCCATGACATTCAGATAAAAATATATTTTCCACACTCACCTAACTCAATGTCTGGCACAAAAGAGGTCCCATTACCCTTATTAAACATCCCTCCTCTCGGACTTCGCAAGTTGTTGTAAAGATCAAATCACAGGATGAGTACAAGGAAGGGTGTCTCAACCTTAGCACTATTGACATTTTGGGTCAGATCATTCTTTGCTGTGAGAGGCTTACTAGATGCCAGTGGCACACTCAACTGTCCCCATTTTGCCAGCTGCAACAACAAAACAATGTCCTCAGCCACTACCAAATGTCCCTTGGGGGACAAAACTGTCTTGTGTTGAGCTCTGTGTGTGAACTATGATTAGTCAAATTTCTCTTCATGGACCTCTGGTGATTCCCCCTGCCTCTCACAGCTGCGGAGCCCTACACTGGGGAGGGGTCTTTGTTCCTGACTCTGGAATAAGAGAAATCTCTCCAGGAGCTGCCTCTCTGCTGTTCTGAAACCCATCCCCAAGAACTTCTCCTGTTAAGGGTCTCACTGCTCATTCCCGCAAGAAACAGATGAAGTTTGAGGAGCAACAAACAAGACAGGAATGGGAAATAACAGAAGTTTCAGAGTTCTCCAGACAGCAGACATACAGAAAAGGCTTGGATTGCAGGTAACGTGCAAGTATTCCATAAGACAAACATTTCTAATAAATTTTAACTTGAGAAATGAGCGATGTCTTGCAATACGAGTAGTCCAGGATGCTGAACGTCACATGATCACAACCGAGCCAATGGTTCTTCTTTCTCTCCCTCTCTCTCTCATCTCTCTCTCTCACTCATCTCTCTCTCTATAGGACTGTGGGTGATTGTGTCCCATGTTCCGATGCTTGGTCTCAGGCTGTGCTGTTTGGCAGAAATCAGTGATTGTTTCAGAACTTGGAAAGCACCCACAACTGTCACTAGTGTATTTTTTGTCACTTCAAAGCACCTCTGGACAGTCCTCTGCTGTTCCATACAAGAGTAAGCTTAGGGATGCTTTGCTTCATTCTAGGTCAGGCTGCCTGCAGATAGAAACCCTTTCCTCTGCTGCCTCATTGCCAGGCACATTAATCACAGTGTATGACAAGAGTTTATTAATGCTGCACTGTATTCAACATCCGTGCGAGTGTATACAGTAGCCCCCATGCAGAAAAAGATTCCATTGAGCCAATAGATGGCAGTGATTCTGTTAGTGATAGTGAAAGTTTTCCTGCATAATAACCCACCTCTCTTTGCCTCCCTCACCTCAGCCACAAAGGTTTTCAAAGGTGAGTACAGGTTAATTTGTTTATTTGTCATTATAGTTTGTATTTTCTTTATTATTTTGTATTATATTACAGTATTGTAATCATACTGATAGGAATATTTTTGGGTTGTGGAAAAATCATCTGAGTTTGCATTATTTCTCATGGGGAAATTCGCTTTGATATACAAGTGCTTTGGACAACAAGCATGTTTCCAGAATGAATTATGCCCGCAAAGCAAGGTTTTACTGTATTACAATACCTACCTCATAGGATTGTTTGGGGAACTCAGCAGGGCCTGGCCCACAGGAACCACTCAGGTAAATAAATAGTAATAAGCACATAGTAAGTATCTTACATGATTAGCCCCTCATTCCACAAATACTCTTTTACGCATCCCGGACACTGGCAAGTTTGTAACAGCTTTGCTTACAGGATTCTACCCTTGAAACTTACAAGGAAGGAACCATCACCACACTGGCAATTCATGAATCAAAAAACAGCTTCTGGGCAGTCAACAACTTTTCAAGTTCAGCCTAGCCAGTGGAGGAACAGGATGGAAGCCCGCTATAGCACAGCAAACACAGCTTGGGACAGCAGAAAGAGATTCAGGTCCCAGCGGCTCTGCCATTTACTCTGTGGCAGCCTGGACTCCATAACTTAACCTCCCTGAGGCCCGATTTCCTCATCTGTAGGACGGGGGGCTGCATGAGAGTCCCGTCCGGCTCTAAAATTCCTTAACGCTTACCTGTTATTCTCCTCAAACCCGCCTCTGAGACAAGCGATGGTAATTTGTCATTAAGTTAGGATTAAGAAAACAATGTTGTTTGAGGGGGGAAAAAAGAAGATTAACTCTCAAAGTGAGGGTTTCCCATTAAAAAACTCCATTTTCTCGCTAAACACCGGATTAATGTTGTTGCAATTGTGTTGCTGGAATCGGTGGGGGAGGGGGAGGCGGTAATGAGCTTCTGCTAAGCAAAAACATTCATCAGCTGGGGAAGAAGATCTAAATTAATGAGGAAGAAACACTAAAAAAACAATCACGTCAGGCCAAAATTATATTATTAACAAAATGCAATGAAACAGCAATTGATTCAAAGTGGAGAACAAAGAACAAAAGAAGAAGCAGTGGCCTATTTATTCATAGAATCCCAGCATTGTGGAGCGGGGAGGAAACCCTAGCAAGCACAACATTCTCCACAAGTAACCAAAATAATAGTAACAGCGACTATTAAGGGCTTTACATATATTATCTCATTTAATCCTCACAATCCGGGAATACAAGTACCATCTCCATTTTTTTAAAACTAAGGAAACTATATCTAGAGAGTCTTATGTCCTTACCCAGCTAATAAATTGCAGAGGCACTATTTGAACCCAGATCTGATGCCAAATCTTGTTCTCAAAACTCTACATCATACAGTTTCACTCTGGCTGGCCTCTGCTGGAATGTCTCTGTTGCCTGGGCACACACCATCTCATAAGGTAGCTGGATTTCACGGTAAATGTTTCTGGGGTAAGTTGAGCTGAATATACCCCTTGTGACTTTGTGCAAAAGACACCAACTCTGGCACCCCCTCATCCCCAAGCCTGTGACCCTGATGTCCTACAGAACCCAGCATCTATCCCTTTCCCTCACAGTAGCCCTTCAGAGATTTAAAGTCATTGATGCCCCCTGACACTTCTCTAGGATGAAAATCCCCAGCTCTTTTCTTTGTACCCCATTTGGCAAGGTCTCTAGACCCTTCCTACCTACCTCAACCACATTTTGCAGGACACAGTCAAGTATGATGATGAATCTCTCAGAGGACTGAACCCATATTTCTAAGTGTATCCCAGCCAGAGGAGAATGAAGAAGGACCATCTCCTCCCTCATTCTAGGCGTGCTACTTCTGTTAATGTACTCCAAGAGCCTATTATCTGTATTGGCAGCCAGATCACAGATTGGCTCATGATGGGCTTGCTCCCAAAGGGCTAAGATGTCTCTGAGTCCTTTCCAGCATGGCCTTCTTTAGCCAGTGCATGACTCAGCTCCATAGCTCAACCATTAGTCAGTTCACAATTTGGAGAATTCACATTTGGAGAATGCCCAAATAGATCCCACCAGACAAAAGCACCAAAAAAGTCCGTGTGTTCCATCCCATTCAAAATCATGTTTTCTTTGTGAGGAAACTAGTTGCTGTCAGTTGGTCCCACAGGAGCAGATTATCCTGTTAACCAATAAAATAATCACCACCCCTCATAAACCCGTTAGTCTTTATTTTATAAAGCATTTCACCTCAATAACACAAACTACTAGTTTGAGCCCTTAGGTGGGCACCGGGCAAGTTGATTATCCTAACACAGGAGAATCTGAAAAGTTTGGCATGATTCTTTCTTTTTTCCAGACGAAGAAACTGGAGCACAGAGTTTAGTGACCTGCACAAGGTTTTCACAACCACCTTATTTATCCTTTTCTCTCCTGTAACTGCCAGGACTCGTATTCAAATCCTATCTAGTGGGTCCATTTTTTCCCACCACAGCACAATGGCTTCTGAGTTCAAACTTCCTGATTGGTCCATCCCAAGCAGCTGAGTTTGTCCATTTGTCTGACTTCTCAGGTAATTACCACAAACATCTTGGGGTCCTAGGAAGGGAGGGACTGAGGGACTTGTCTAATGTCCCAAAGCCTGGGCTTCTTTCTGAGTCTTCATCGGCTAGTCTCTCTGTCCTGGATCCAGGCACAGAGGACCCCCAACACCACCCCCTACCCGCCATCCTGCCTTATTAATCCATGCTCTTGTTTCTGGCTGAGTCTCTCAGATCTCAGCGGACCTCTGCAGGTCAGAAGGTTGGAGAGGGCAAAGTCACATCCCCTGCAGAGCAAACCAATCAATCCCATGTCAACCCACCTGCTCTCAAAAAGAGCAGCTGATCAGCCACAGCTGATAAGAGAGAGGTAATTTAAAGGTCAAAGGAAGACTGGATGTCTATCTGCCCTTCTTTCATGACAAATGTGTCTGACATGTGAGCACAATGAGATGGTGATATTTTAAGACGGGTAGCATATCAGGAACACTGAATTTACCCAGCCTATGTCAGTCCCATTTTATAAAATGCAGTGTCTAGAGTTTCAAAAGGGAAAGCAATGGACTGAAATAAGCAATACAATAGGAGCAAGGAGCCCAGAATACACATGGACACTTGGCATCAGCTGCTGGACTTTGGACCCATTGCTTGAACCCTTTGAGTTTCACTTTGCTCATCTTTAAAATGAGGAGTTATCACATGTGAAATTTAAGAAACAAAACAGATGAACATATGGGATGGGGGGGGAGAAAAAAGAAAGAGGGAAACAAACCATGAGAGACTCTTAAAGATAGAGAACAAACTGGGGGTTGATGGTGGGAGATAAGTGGGGGGATAGACTAGATGGGTAATGGGTGTTAAGAAGGGCACTTGTGGGGCACCTGGGTGGCTCAGTCGGTTAAGTGTCTGACTTTGGCTCAGGTCATGATCTCATGGTCTGTGGGTTCAAGCCCCGCATTGTGCTGTGCTGACAGCTCAGAGACTGGAGCCTGCTTCAGATTCTGTTTCTCCCTCTCTCTCTGACCCTCCCCCACTCATTCTCTGTCTCTCTCCATCTCTCAAAAATGAATAAACGTTAAAAAAAATTAAAAAGAGGGCACTTGTGGTGAGCATGGAATGCTGTATGTAAGTGATAAAAATCGCTGAATTCTACTCCTAAGATCAATATTGTACTGTATGTTAACTAAAATTAAAATTTTAAAAGAAAAAAATAAATTGAAAATATAAATGAGTGAATGAATGAAATGAGGAGTTTTGTGAGCCACAGTCATAACAATGCTGTAATAAGAAGATGTAGTGGGTGTCTATGTGGCTCAGTTGGTAAAACATCCAACTTGGTTTTGGCTCAGGTCATGATCTCACGGTTTTGTGGGTTCAAGCCCCACATCAGACTCTGCGCAGACCCTTCTTGGGATTCTCTCTCTCCATCTCTGCTCCTCCCCCACTCACATTGTCTCTCTCAAAATAAACAAATAAACTTAAAAAATATCTATACGGAATTGCCCTTTAGATTTCTAATCTCATGCTATACAGGGTTAGAGCTACAAGAACACTCAGAAAGCAATCAGCAATGCAGGGTAGAAATAGTGGAACCCTATTCTCAAAAAGAATCTTATGTGGAACCCTAATATGTCAAACTAATAAAATCTGGACTACTGCTCTGGCTGTTACAGAGTTTGGGGGCTTGGAGCACCCACCCCACCCCAGCAATCACCAGCACCTCTCTGAAACCTGAACACACCAGGGAACAATCTCAAGACCAACAACCTAAGAGCCCATTTTACAAATGGGAAGACTGAGGCCCAGAAGTCTCACTGTGAGCTTAGGTAAGAATCTCAGCTGAATGCAGGAATCACAAGTTCTAACTGAGTGCACTTTCAACAACATGCAGGGATGTTCATTCTTTTGCTTCTGTGTAAGCCTATGTGATTCAAATTAAATACAATGTTCTAAGTGACATCTCTCATTTCTGCTTCCATCAAAGCAAGTCCACCTTTGTCTCTACTATCTGTTAATAGCATCAGCTAATATTTATCCAGCACTTCCTATGTGTCAGGTGCTATGTTAAGCATTTTTAGATACATTATATCATTTAATATTCCCAATGAGCCTATAAGATAGTTGTTATTGTCATTTCTAGTTTAGACACAAGGAAACTGGGGGGTTAAAAAGATTAAGTAACTTGTCCAAAGACATATGGCCAGCAAGAGTAGAGCCAAAGTCAAATCTACAGGGCCTATGCTGACAACCCTATGCTTTCCTACCCAAGTGTAACTTTCTTTGAAGAAAGGGGCCCACAGTTGGAAAGGCTCTGCTTTGAGACAGAGGCATGGTTGACTTCTCTCCAAGTTTCTCTCCTGTGTCTTAGGTTGGTCAGTCAGCTAACAGGTCAACCTCTTCCTAGAAGTGAAACAAAAGGCCTTTTGCATGGCCACCAGTTGAGGGCTGTGCCTTCAATGAGCCTGTGCCCTCTATGAGCCTGACACAAGCCAGTCACCTGGTAGGTCTTCCACTGTCACCAAAGCCACCACCAAGTCCGGTCAGGACCCCTGACAGTCTGAAGCAAATGGTGGTTATTCAGCCTACTCTGTGTTTCCCTTCCCTCCCCCACATCATCTGTAGCTGTTTCATCTACAATGGTTCTACAAGGCACATGAGATGTGCACGCAACTTTTCTGGGGTCACACTGAGTTACTGTCTAGCCTAAACCCAAACCTCAGCTTTGGAACAACCTACTTTCCACCAACAAATTCTTCCAGCTTTTCCTGTCCCTGATCTTTCCTTCATTGACCCCAAAAATGCCAGCTGTGCATGAGGCTGCCGAGACAAAGGCTATATATAAATGCCTGGGCCCCAGCGTTCCTATTTCAGAAGTAGTCGATACACTCCTGCTTAAAGTTCCCACTCAACTCACCACACTTTCTGGGGACCTGAGTGACTGGGTCTCCTTGGAAAGAACCCAAAATTTGCAGCAGATCCCAATGCCAGCTCTATCCATGCTATCCAGCTCTCTAAAAGGAACTTGGGTATCAGCTGGCTCATTCTACAGCCATATAACAAAATACAGACCCAAAAAGGGTAATATAGGATAATACTTAATGAAAAGGAATGGTGTTCATGAGTATAAAAAAAAAAGCACATTTCATTATTATATTGTCAAAGCATATATTTGTGCATATGCAGATAGAATATACATATCTTTTAAAAATTAAAAATGGAATATTAGTGTAGGATCTCTTTTCTATCACCATTTTTTCACTTGAAGTAGCATAAACATCTTTCTGCACATGCGCACACATCTGTTTGTGTGAACCTACTCAGTGTTAATTACCAGTGAATTTGTTTTTTCTTATTTTCTCTGGTATTTAAGGCAGAAGCCGTGTCTTAAAATGAACTCAAGACAGAGCAGAAAGTAGACCCAGAAAATGGATAAAGAGCCTTTATGACATGATGTGAGCATCTGGATCCAATCATGCCTGAAGCTGGACTGATCCCTAAAATACCCAGCTACGTCATCCGATAGATCCCTTCTTAAACTAATGCGAATTGGATTTCCATAATAGACTTAACATGTATGTTTTCTAACAAGCAACCCTATATGTGTATATTACTTTTTGTGAACAAGGGTAAATAAGCCCATTCTTTCAGTTATCAGTGTATTACTTAAAGCTCTCTTCTCTCATTTTATATTGCCAATTTTGCATACCATATTCCCATACAGTCAATTAGTTCATTTTTCATATATTAATAATTAAAAAGTGGGCAGAGGAATGAAATACACATTTCTCCAAAGAATACAAAAATATTACTAATTATCAGGGAAATGCAAATCAAAACCACAATGAGATATTACCTCACACCTGCTCAATGGTTATCATCAAGAAGACAAAAGAGAAGTTTTCGTGAGGATGTAGATAAAAGGGAAAACTTGTACACGGCTGATGGAAATGTATATTAATGCAGCCACAATGGAAAACAATATAGAGGTTCCTCAAAAAATTAAAAATAAAACTACTATATCTCCCAGCAATACTCAAAGGAAATGAAAACACAGTATGGAGGAGATCCTGCATTCTTCCATGTTTACAGCAACATATAGCCAAGGTATGGAAACAACTTAAGTGCCTGTAAATGGATGGATGAATAAGTAATATAAATAAATATGTATACAATGAGGTATTATTTAGCCATGAGAAAGACAGACATCCTACATTTGCAGTAACATGGATGGACTTTGTGGCCATTACACTAAGTGCAGTAAGTCAGAGGAAGACAAGTACTATGATATCACTTACATGTGGAATCTAAAGAAGCCAACCTTATAAAAACAGGAAGCAAAATGGTGGTTACCATGAGCTGGGAGATGGGGGAGTGAGGGGGAATTGAGGAGATGTTTAGGGGTATAAACTTGTAATGAATAATAAATAAATCCTAGAGATCTAATGCACTGTAGAGACATTAGAGACATATAGACAACAATAATGTAAGCATCAAACGTGCTAAAAGGCTAGACCCTAATTATTCCAACCACAAAAAAGAAATAATAATTATGTGACACAGTAAAGGTTCTCATTGTGTCTAAATGTCAACCATATCACAATATATAAGTGTATCAAATCAACAAGTTGTACACCTTACATTTTCACATGTATTGTATTATACACCTAATATATTTCAATCAGAAAAATAAAAGGACCTCCCAAATAAAAGCTCCTTAAAAGAAGGAGCTACGTCTACCTCATTCCATGATGCCAAGCACCACCATGTCTTATTCAAAGTAGGAATTCAGAAAGCCCCGTCCCTTCCCACCCACCCCTCACCAGACGAGGAATGAGCATTGAGAGCATTATCACTCTCTCATGAAGTTCATAAGAGCACTGTCTGGGATTTAGGTCAGTGTTCATGTATAGAAGGATCAAATCCAGTATTCCTGAATGTCAGAGTGCAAAGAAACCTCAGCCATCACTCAGTCCAGTGCTTTTCAAACTGGATCTACAACGTCTAGAGCTGTGTGTGGATGTTGGCAGGCAAGAGTCTGAAAGTCTAATGAGAGAATCAGTTGCTTAGACTGAGTGAACTAACCTGTTGCCACCATTTAACTCCTAGTAATATTGAGAGTACAAAAACAGTTCAGTGCTTTAAAAAAAAATAAATAAATCACAAATCCAACCAACTCCCTTATTTTAAACATGGGCAAGTTAGACACGGGGAGAAGAAGTGCTCAGGGTCACTGACAGAGCTGGGTTAGGACTTGGTCTCCTAAAGTCCAGGTCAATACGTGCTGTAAACTTCTCTCTGCTCTTCTAGATGCCTTTGAGTCTCCAATCTTCAAAGTTTCTTGAGGCCCCACTGCGATGACTCTACAAGGTCTGTGGACCTCAAACATCAAAGTCATCTGTAGCTTATTAAACATGCTAACTCCTGGGCTCTACCTCAGACCTACCAAAACCTACTGTCAGGTGTGAGATCCCAGGATGTGGTTTTTAACAAGCCAGCTCTAAGGTTTAGGCAGCACCACTCTAGACTCTCTCCAGAAATTGATCCCCTTGCTATTCTTATCTGGAAATCCTTAGAATCCCTACCAGCTCCCTGCCTGGATAACCCCTGCCCTCCCGGGGAGTAGTAATTGAATGTCACATGTTGAGCATAATCCTAGAAAGTCCTCTGTCATCATGCTCAAGTCCCAGTAGCTCAGAGTAATTAGATTTAGACTGCGAAGAGGCACAAAGGAATCATATATTAATGTAGTTTGAAGCTTCCAAGGTTCATGCAGTGAGGGAGACCAGGATCAGCAAAGGAAAACACAACCACACATTTCAAGAGAGAGGCAGCATGGGAGAGCCACAATACCTTTGGAACTTTCCCAATTCATGTTAGCTTCTCTTGCCCTTTCTGTTCACAATCTGGTATCCCATCAAATAAGGGCAAGCATACATGGTGGCAAACTTCATCCTTTGTAATGTTAAGTGGTGATGAATTTAAAGCTCCCCTTCCCTGGACTGTCTGCACTTTAACAACTTGGTTTAAAAACTAAGAACACTTCCTTACCTTTCTCCAGACCTTTTGAGTCAGAAACTACAATAGTGGAATGATGGCATCTGTATTTTTATAAATCCCCATTGATTTTTACATAGCCAGCCCAACTCCAACCTATGAACTAAATTTGGGAACCCCACCCCCATCCATGTCCACATTTGAAGGTTGCTAGATGCTCTTGCAAAGATTAGAGTAGGGAAAGGTTACAAAAGAGGGCCTAATAGGAATGAAAGAATTAGAAAGTCACCATCGGCAACCACTAATGAAAAGATGAAGCTAGACAAGATGATCAGTGGATGCTAAACCCACTAGGTGAAAAGTTGGTGGGAAAGGTCATCATGGCGGGACCAGGCTGACATCATGGGGACCAGTACAGCGTGACATGACACACCCAAGATGTGGATGAAAAGGAAGAACGCTGTCACCATGTCTACAAGATCATCTAGCCTAAAAAACTGAGCTGAGTATAATTATATTATAGACTTAATATCATTTTACAGGAAATACTGGGGGTGAAAGAACAACTTGAACACCACCAAGAAGTAATCAACTGAATCCATAATGTGGGATAATCAACTAAACACCCAATTTCTCTAGTCAATGATATTAAAAGTCAAGAAGAGAACCCTATTAGAAAAGAAAAGAAACATAAGAGATGTAATCACCAAATACAAAGTGTGAGCCTTATTTAAATCCTGATTTCAATGAATCAACTATTAAAGTTTTGAGGCAATCTGGGAAATGTAAAAATGATTTGCTATAGGTAATATTAAGGGGTTATTATAAATGTTGCTAGGCACAATAACTAAGTCCTTATCAGTAAAAGCTAAATATGAAGTAATTTACAGCTAAAAAGACATGATTCTGGTGTTTACTTTAAAATATTCCAGGCTGAAAAAAAATGGAAGGATAGTTAAAACAAGATTAGCAAAATATCACTAACTTCAGAACTGGGTGAGGAGTTTATTATATAATTTTACTTTTTTCTACTTTTAAACATCTCCATTACAAAAATAAATTTTTTTTAAATTCCTGGAATGTACTATTTGTCCCTGGTAGGAAAGGAGTCCATGTTGGGTCAGTGGGTGTGTAAGAGCAAAAAAGTGAACAAGCAAATAAAAATATAACCGATTAAAGCATAGAAGGCTAATGGCTAACTGAGCTCCTGCTGAGATTCTCCAATATAAATACAAAACCATCTCTTTAGACATTCATTCATTTTTGCATCATGCTGTATTTCAGGCCTGGTATTAGGTTCTGTGAGGTGAAAAGTTCCTTGAAGAGGTGAGAGTCTAGTAAGACAATCAAAATTAAAGCAAAATAGAATGCACAGAATAAGAAGAAAAGCTAGCTTGTTTGAGCTCTTATTCTAGAAACTGTTCACTTAATATTACTTCACTGAATCCTCATAACCTTTAAAGGTAGCTGCTATTCTCCTCATTTATAAAGAAACTGAATCTCCGTAAAGTCATTCAGATAGCCACTCGGGGGGCCATGCAGCCCAAGAGCCATCATGGGACACAGGGAGAATGTGCTTGGGAAGACGGAACCATATCTTGCCTGTTCCTCTACAGGAATAAGTTTAATGATGGAGAAGTTAATTCTCTTGCTTTGAACAAATGGGCAGCCTGGAAAGCCCAGGGGTCATGAGAAGATTATGTTGGTACCAGTTTGTTATCTTTGGAATAGGAAGGAAGCTTGAAACATTTAGGAAAGTACAAACCTCTGAAGATGCTTAACACATGAGAATCCTTCCTCGCTGGCCCTGCCTAGTCTTCAATTTTCAGAAAAGGCAAGCCTTTAAGGATTGAGGACTTCAAGTCAAGTAAATGTGGTGTTCAGTGTTAGCCCTGCCACTTACAAGGAGTGACCTGTGGGAAAGACCTGTGGGGGTTCTTAGACTCTCTTTGCCTTTGATCCACCTGTAAAATGGGATGATAGTTTTCCACACAGCGTGTTTAACACCATGCAGGTGATGAATTAATATTAGTTGCTATTAGATAATGAGACTTTGTACCCTGCTGAGATTTTTCCTTCTTCCAGATACCTTGAGCTCATTGACCAATGAATTTCAACCATAATATGCCAACACATGGCATATAGTAGGCAATCAATAAACATTTGCACTATGGATTAATATGCTACTTGGTGATGTGTCTCCCACAGGCTTATAACATTAACTTTTATACATGCCTCTCAACCAGAATGTAAAGGAATGTTAGAAGTTGTCTTTCAATTCTGTATTCCCCATTTCATGCAGTATGAGATTACAGCCTCAACAATGCTTGCTGCAACAGCTAAATGAACAGCAAAGCGTTGGCTGTGTGTATCGGACAGACTGTCCAGGGCCCCAGGCATGTTCATAACGCAGCCTCCAGTTGAGTTCGTTCCTACAAGAAACGATGCAAAACTGGAGTCCTGTGGGGGTCATTCAAGCCCCAAGTGACCCAAAGCAATTTCTCCCGACTCTGAAGCACCCACCTCTTCTCTCTGCTCTGCCGGGCCAGAGAGTGGACACGTCCCTCTTGGTGATTTGCGACGCCTCCGTTGGGACAGAGGGAATGCGGCAGCAGTGACATTGTCTGCGCGGGGACACTTGCAGCAGGCTGGCCTGCTGGAGAGAGGCAGGCTGGCCACAGAGCCGAGGGCTGGCTCCCCTGGGCACAGCGCACTGCGCGGCTGACCACGGCAATTCATCATGTTTAAAAACCTGCCCAAGGGAGGGGCCCTGGAAGGAGGCAGGGGAGCCGAAGCCGCAGGTTCTCAGGGAAATTTGGGGCTTGTGATCATTTTTTTTTCTTTTTTCACCAAGCCTAAAAGGCTGGTGAGAAACCTCCAATCCGCAGGAATCTACAAGCATGATCCACAAGGAACACCCACTCTAGTCTGAACATCAAAATAATCTAGGGAAAATTGGCCTTACCTCCAAGACAACCTCCTCTTTTTCCTACAAACCATCTCCTACTACCAAGAGCTTTAGACACCATTCTCTGTGCAATGAGTGGAGCTCAGATTTAAGACCTGAGTGACCTTGGGCAAGTCCCTTCTGCCCTCTCAACATCAGTTTCCTCATCTCGAAAAAGAAAACTATGAGTAGATCAGGGTGCATGCATTGAAATGATTTGGCACAGGGGAGACAGTTTACACACGCACACATACACACACACACACACACACACACACACAGGCTCCAAAAGCAAAAATACACTCAACAACTTAGCGTTTCAGAACTGATTTCCCTCAGGGCACCTGGGTGGCTTAGTCGGTTAAGCGTCCGACTTTCGCTTAGGTCATGATCTCGCGGTTCGTGGGTTCGAGCCCCGCGTCGGGCTCTGTGCTGACTGCCAGCTCAGAGCCTGGAGCCTGTTTCAGTCTGTGACTCCCTCTCTCTCTGACCCTCCCCTGCTCACGCTGTCTCTCTCTCTCCTAGAAATAAATGAAACATTAAAAAAAAAAAAAGAACTAGATTTCCCTCTAGGGCTTTGTCCCCTCACCCCCAACCAACATCTCCATTTTTTGGCATTTGGCTTCACCCTTGTCTTTGCCCAGAATCATCCTTTAGCCAGGCTCCAAGAACCAGTTACAGCCTCCCTTCTCCAGTCAGTCTTGCTAATTCATCCCTCTCTGCCCCCACTTGAAGTCCCCTCTGTACATAGTCTGTACCCCCCACTAACAATAGAACTATGAATACAGCCTCAGTAATAATGGGTTTTATGGAATTCTCACTCTATGCCAGGCTCAGTTCTTAATGTTTCACTGACGTGAAATATCGTCCTTACGACAGCCCTGTGAGTCCCAGAAGCACCTCCCTACAACAGCAAGGTCAGGCAACTCTTCCTAGGTCACACGCTCAAGACACAGGGACAGGATCCAAACTCAGGGAGTCAGTGCCAGTCAGTGCTCCATCCCTCACATCCCACTGCCCCACCTTATGCTTCTATGCTGCTTTACAAATGGCCTCCTCACTTTCCAGTTCATGTTCATACTCAGAACATGTAAAGAGGGAGAAATCTTAAAAGAGAGCAACAAAACTGTCAGGGGACTCATCAAAGCAATACACTCAAACCGTGATCACTGCAGGACGCATCTGATGTTGAGGTGTCTGGGTGGCCCAGTTGGCTAAGCATCTAACTTTGGCTCAGGTCATGATCTCATGGTTTGAGTTCGAGGCCCACATTGGGCTGTCTGCTGTCAGTGTGGAGCCTGCTTCAGATCCTCTGTCCCCCTTTCTCTCTGCCCCTCCCCTGCATGCTCTCTCTCAAAAATAAACAAACATTTTTGGGGCACCTGGGTGACTCAGTCAGTTGAGCATCCAACTTTGGCTCAGGTCATGATCTCGTGGTTCATGAGTTCAAGCCCTACATCAGGCTCACTGCTATTAGCTCAGAGCCCATTTCAGATCCTCTGTCCCCCTCTCTCTGCCCCTCCACTGCTTGCACTCTCTCTCTAAAATAAAAATAAACATGTTAAACAAACAAAAAAATTTTAAAAAAAAGAAAGAAAGAAAGAAAGGACTTCAGTTTGAGCCCCCCCCCCCCAAAATCCGGGCTTGTAAGAGAGCCTTACAACCAATACCAGGACGTATCCCAGAGGTATGACTAGTACAAAGAACTATAGGACCATCACCAAGGGACCAGGCAGGAGACCAGAGTGTGCCCAGGAAAATGAAGCCCAAAGTCAGGATCCAGGGAAGGGCAGGTGGCCGGTTCCAGGACATGCCTGTTCACCCCAGCGGGAGGTATGAGGCTACTGTGCTTAGCTCAGAGCTGTACCTTCACAGTGTCCAATGAAAGACTCAGACTTAGTATGTGTGTTTCTCTTCTTCAGGGATGCTATGGTCCCAAAGAACCAGTACAGTCATCCCTTCCTTACAGAAAATAAAATGAAGGTCCAGAAAATGGAAGGTGTTGACCAAGATAACAGGGTGAATTAGCACAAAAACAAACAAATAAACAAATCCTGAGATCCTCCCGTTAGCCTTTCTTCAGCAGAACCATCCTTTATAGCAGCCAGCAGCCCTGGACAGGGGACCATTGCTCACTGGACAGACAGCCTGGGGAATCCCAGCCATCTGGCCCCTGCCCTGGCTTGTCCCCAGCCTCTGCAGACAAACACACCATGTACCACCATCTGCATGGAGCCTTGATGAGAGTACTGTGATTTCCTGGTGTCTTGGCCAAGCTGTTTGCCCATCCCAACAAGTGAGTACCTCTGGCCTAACCTAACATAGGTCTTTAGCCCCGGCATGGCCTAAATAAATCACCTTGGACTCCTCTCATCTGCTCTGTAATAAATAGCTTCCTTGGTCAGGGAAATACTTTTTAAAAATCCTGACAGCAAGAATGAAAGAAATTCTGAAGGGTTTATAGGTTTGAAAGGAAAACACTCATAGCTTGGTCTGTCTGTATACAAAATAAGATTCTAAAGTCCCCGGTCTCCTGGGAAACCTTTGCTATGAAAGTTATGGATGGTAACCCCACTCTCAAGGTCTCTGAGGAGATATCCATGAAGAATAAGGTGTTTGGGGAAAGTAGAGAAGGGAGGGGCTTCTGACTTCAGGGAAAGCCCACTAATAACTAATGTCCTTAGTCGGTAGAATGGTTTGACTCTACAGGTCAAGGAGGCAAGGGGAGGCTGAATCTATAGGGGACTCTGTAGCAGATCTTATGTGAGTAGAACATTAAATAGAGGCCTTCAAATCCCTACCAAGTCGCAGGTTCCTTTCCCATGATTCTTGGAGAGCAGCAGTATAAACAGCATAGATTTTAGAATCAGGACAATGCAATTCAGTCCTGGCTTTTCTATTTAGAGGCGGGATGACCTTTGGTAAAGCGTTCCTGATTGGTCAAACATGGTTGACCCTTCCTCTACCTCTTTGGGTTATCACTGTGTGCCCCCGCCAGGCACATAGGCACTCAGGGAACATTAGTTCTCTCCCTTTCTCCCTCTTAGGGAATACGCAGAATTCCAAGATCCCAACATTTCTAAAATCATTAAAAGTATGTGATTCCAACAGAAATAGGGCAAACAAAACATGGATGTGCAAACCTCCTCTTCTGCCTTTCCAGAACTCGAGACGATCCTCTCTCCAACCTTTGAGAGAATGCCCACGTTGATGTTTATTTTCAAACTTGCAATCTGGCAACCTACTCTAGCCTTTTCCCACCTTTTTCTTCAAGTGACTTAGGCTGAGCTGTTGCTTGAGCCAAAAAGAAAAAGAAAAAAAAAAGGGAAAAATTAAAAAACACCAAGCTAAAGTCTGCACCCTTCCCTCCAGAAGATAAATTATGTTGGTTTTTGCAGTGAGTGAATTGGGGCAGGAGAGAGATTTCACTAGAATAAAATGTTTTTGGCTGAAGAGGTGACTTGAAGCAGATCTGCTTTATTTGCAGAGGCTCCCAGACCCCTCAATTGGCAGACTCCAGCCTTGGACTGTGGCTGTCCCCCAGGCCCTCCCGTGTGGCCTGGGGTGATCTTCCAAAGACCTGGAGCATAGGTGGCCCTGGATGGAAGGGCCCTGAACACTGGCAGCCTCCCCTCTACCCTTTTCCCTGCCTTTGTCAGAGCTGCGTGTGGAGCCAGGAAGAAATAAGCCATCCTGATTCTTTTCAGGAGGAAGAGCACTTTTAGCAGAATCATCTAAGATATCACACACGAGAAGAGAGAAGGCCTGCTTCTACTGACTCAGCATTTCCCAATCAGTGTAACACTGACTTTACACGGTGCAGGAGATGATTTTAGGTAAGATGCGGACACAACATTAAATCACACTGACTCATTTAGTACACAGGTTATTTCCTTCCCAACTCTCTTTCAATTCTTCTTGTTATGAAGAAGAAAATCTCAGTGAGGCACCAGTGTGTCTTTAACCCTTTTCTCTCTTAATCATCCTTTTCAACAAAAAGCAGGCCCTGGTTTGGGTCTTTTGGCCAGAAACAGTACCTGCTAGCACATCACTGCTTCTATTTCAGTTGTGTTTTATTTTCACATCACCCGCTTTTTAAAGCAAATGGTAGTAGCTTCCCATTTATTGGAATATTATTTAAAACTCCCTTTTAAAATAAATGTATGTATGATTTCTAAAGAGGGTTGATGTGTTTAAATATTAAGTAAATAATATTATGGCTGGTACATAGGTATGGCAAAAATCACAAAGATGGCATAAAAAGATTAAAATTGGGGACCCTGGGTGTCTCAGTCAGTTGGGTGGCTGACTTCGGCTCAGGTCATAATCTCTCGGGATTTGTGGGTTTGAGCCCCAAGTTGGGCTCTGTGCTGACAGCTCAGAGGCTGGAGCTTGCTTTGGATTCTGTCTCCATCTCTCTCTGCCTCTCCCCCGCTTGTGCTCTATCACTCTCTCAAAAGATGGGGGTGGAGGAAAGGGGAAGGCAGGCAATGGGCATGGGGAAGGGCACTTGTTGGGATGAGCACTGGGTGTTATATGTAAACCAACTTGACAATAAGCTATTTAAGAAAAATAAGTAAATAAGTTTTTAGGGGCGCCTGGGTGGCTCAATCGGTTGGGTGTCTAGCTTCAGCTCAGGTCATGACCTCGCAGTTCGTGGGTGCAAGCCCTGCATCTGGCTATGTGCTGACAGCTAGCTCGGAGCCTGGAGCCTGCTTCGGATTCTGTGTCTCCCTCTCTCTCTGACCCTTCCCTGCTCATGCTCTCTCTCTCTCTCAGAAATAAATAAAACATTAAAAAAAGTTTTTAGGGGTGCCTGGGTGGCTAAGTTGGTTAAACGTCCGACTTTGGCTCAGGTCATGATCTCATGGTTTGTGGGTTCGAGCCCCATGTCGGGCTCTGTGCTGACAGCTAGCTCAGAGCCTGGAGCCTGCTTCACATTCTGTATCTCCCTCTCTCTCTGACCCTCCCCTGCTCACGCTGTCTCTCTCTCTCTCTGTCTCTCAGAAATAAATAAAAAACATTAAACAAAATTTTTTAAAAAGTTTTTAAAAAAGATTAAAATTTAAAAACCTCTGGATTAACTGGAAAGAAATACATGACATGAAGATTTTTTTCTTCCTTTCTCAAATTAAATAATTAAATAATACATCTTGTTGCCTCATTTTTCCAGCTAAATGAGAACTTGGGCTCTCTCACTTCTTTTTTCCTTTTTTTTCCCCAAGGCTTCCTTAACAACTGCAGAATTTGTAGCTGGTGAGCCCTATGAGTATATCATTTTCCTTACCCTTCAGTTCCAAGTGAATGCTTCGAGCTATAGAAATGCTCCTTATACTCATGTATTCATTCATCCATTTAGTAACCATTTTGGGGCTCCTGCTCCATACCAGCCCTAGGCCGGTGCCATGATATAGGAACCAACAGGTCTTCTGCCTTCCTCAGGCTCACAGGCTAGATGGGCAGACAGTGCACCCCACAGTGACTGCAATGTAGTGTCACAAGGACTGGAGCTGGGGACCACGTGACCCTGGGAGCACCAACAGGGGCTCAGGGAGAGCTTGCTTGGCATGGGCAGCAGCCCCAGTGTAGTTAGACATGGAGCACCCCAGCACCATTTCTTTCCTGCCGGGAGACTTGGGCAAATGACTTCAATCCTCAGCCTATCTTTCCCAGTCTTTTAAGTAGCGATAATAACTTTATCTCCCACTTCATATTATTGAAAGGATTGAGTGACACAATGTGTGTAAAATGCTTTACCACAGTGCGCAGCACATAGTAAATGTTCAATAAATGCCAAATAATTTCTTTTAGTATCTTTCATCCAAGTCCTATTTCATACACACACACACATACACACACACACTTGAAATTTCATTCAAATATCCCTACCTGACCAGAGAAAATTCTATTTGAAAAGCCAAAGAGAAGTCAGCATGCCCTTAGAGCATACAGCAGATCTAGGACAATACTGAATAGAAAACTATGTTCTTGCCTCTAATCTGATGGTATTTCCTTAAGTACAGTTTGTTCTGGAGGAAGAATCTGGGATTGGAGTAGAATCAATTATAGTCGTCAAGATGGGGAAGTTCAAAAGGAAAGGTGGGGAGGAAGGGGTGCCTGGGTGGCTCAGCAGGTTGAGCATCTGACTTTTGATTTTGGCTTAGGTCACGATCTTGCAGTTCATGAGCTAGAGCCCCACATCAGACTCTGCACTATAGCACAGAGCCCACCTGGAATTCTCTGTCTCCCTCTCTCTCTGTCCTTCCACTGCTCACGCTCTTTCACTCTCAAAATAAATAAATAAGGAAAGAAAGAAGGAAGGAAGGAAGGAAGGAAGGAAGGAAGGAAGGAAGGAAGAAAGAAAGAAAGAAAGAAAGAAAGAAAGAAAGAAAGAAAGAAAGAAAGAAAGAAAGANGGGGGAGGGGGGGAGGGAAATGTGGAAAATAGCAAGATGATGAATGTCTGTTAGAAGCAGGAGAGAAAGGAGAGAATAGAAGCGGGGCACCTGGGTGGCTCAGTCAGTTGAGTATCTGACTCTTAATTTCTGCTCAGGTCATGAATCTCACAGTTTGGAAGTTTGAGCCCCATGTCAGGCTCTGTGCTAACAGTGCACAGCCTGCTTGAGATTCCCTCTCTCTGTCTCTCCTCCACTGCTCATGCTTGCATGCTCTCTCTCTTTCTCAAAATAAATAAATAAACTAAAAAAAAGTAGAAGAGACCTTCAGATTCCATTAGAAAATATGAGGAACAGGGCTGGCATTTATGAGCACAGTTTCTCACAAAACAAAGGTTAGAACTATTAAGGAAAATAAAAATATCTTGGTTTTCTAATGCTTGCACTTTTATAAAGTAGATTCACACTCATCCAGTCCTCACATCAGCCCTATGAGGTAGGTACTATTATTAGCTCCATTTTATAAATGGAGACCTGAAGCTTGGAGAGAGAATTTGATTTGTCCAAGGTCACCCCGTGACAGTCGAAAGTGCCAAGGGTCAAGCTCAGGCCTCCTGACTCCAGGCCCGATGACCCTTCAGAACAGAGGTCAGCAAGATTTTTCTGCAAAGGGATAACAGTAAACACTTTACCTTTGTCTGTTTCTGTCACGACTGGCCCACTCCACCATTGTGGTGTGAAAGCAGCCACAGACGGTATGTAAACAAATGGGCATGGTGGTGTTTACAGTAGAACTTTTTTGACAATGAAATTTGAATTTCATGTTCATGAAATATTATTCTTTTCATTTTTTCCCAACCCTTTAAAAATATAAGACCCAGGAGCGCCTGGGTGGCTCAGTCGGTTAAGTGTCCGACATCGGTTCAGGTCATGATCTCATGCTTTGTGGCTTCGGGCCCCGCATCGGGCTCTGTGCTGACACCTAGCTCAGAGCCTGGAGCCTGCTTCAGATTCTGTGTCTCCCTCTCTCTCTGACCCTCCCCTGCTCACGCTCTCTCTCTCTCTCTCAGAAATAAATTTTTAAAAATTAAAAAAATATATAAGACCCATTCCTGGGGCAGGGGGTGGCACATGGAGACAGGCAGCGGGCCAGATTTGGCTGTGGATGGGACTTTGCCAACTCCAGTTCTAGAACATCTCAAAGGGGAAGGCAGCGCAGCCCCTCCCCTCACATACCTGAGGGAAAGAGGCATATTCCTGGAGAATTCATTTCAGCTCAATTTCCATCACTACAGTACAACTTCAACAATATTGGCCATGTCTGTGGGGAAACTTCTATGATTTAATCCTTTTTTCCAACACCAACTCACTTTTTGACACAAATAATTTTCTTTTTTAATGTTAAAAACTTTTATTAACATGGGGCGCCTGGGTGGCTCAGTCAGTTAAGTATCTGGCTCTTGATTTCGGCTCAGGTCATGAGTTTGCTATTCATGAGTTCAAGCCGCACGTCCGGCTCTGTGTTGACAACACAGGATGGAGCCTGCTTGGTATTCTCTCTCTACCTCTCTCTCTCTCTCTCTCTCTCTCTCCCTCTCTCTCTCTCTGCCCCTCCCAGGCTTGTGCTCTCCTTCTCTCTCTCTGTCTCTAAAAATTAAAACAAACATTAAAAAATACTTTTATTTATGGAAAACCCCTATTACTTACCAAAAATAGGAAGTTAACATAAATAAAAACAATATAATTAAATAAGCGCTATTAATTCTAGCTATCTACAACCACTGTCAAAGACTGCTGGCCTGAGGACTGCTTTGCCCTCTGCCTTTATTTGAAAAAAGAAACTGGAAAGGGGCAAGAAGGTGTGAAAGACATAGCGTCAGCAACATGAGATCCTCTTCTTGATGTAGTCAGAAATACCAAAGAGGGAATAACTTTTGTACCATGTGTTTCAACCTCAGGTCTCTGTCTGTGTGAGACATCCTTCTGGCCACTGGCTTCTGAAGCCCACATTCTGGGAACTGCTGTAACACAAGCAAAGTGCTACAGGTTTGTACAAGCAGGAGATAAACATGCAGATGGAACATGAGAAAAAATGTAGAGAGGACATGGCCTTTCAGCAGGACTTTGAATAATGCCTGGGACTTTATCAGATTCAAATGCAGGAAAAGCAGTCCAGACTCACTGAATGGAGTGAATGAATGGAAGAAGCATGTAGACAAAATGTGGCTGCTAAATTGTGAGTGATCAGGAGCTTTAAACCTCATGCTATGGGCTTTAGATACAACCTGCCTTGTTTCTTCAAGTGTTCCCCAAGTCAATGGTTGTATTTTTAGGCTCTTCTATGTGAGGGAGATAAAGAGGTATCAACCAAGCCCATGAGCATAGAGGGAATAAATTGGTACTGGTGGCTCTTGATTTTTGTACTATGGGGGTCCTGTTTCACATTCACCCTTATACATTCCTGGCTTCAAAATACTTCGATCTCTTAAACAGCATGATTTAAGTTCTCATTGTTCCTCTGTGTCCTTAACCAATTCTCCCTAGTTGTTATGAGACTGGTATTGACCACACTGAATTGCTCTAATTCCAGCCAAAGTTAAGGAGGTCCTCTGACAGCAGAATTAACTAGGATGTTCTCCCTTGGGTGATTGCAGTGAGGAATCTGGCTGGTTCCAAACCAAGTGCTTTCAACACTGAACACTACTGCCGTGCTCTGATGCTACATACAGAATATGAATTCAGGGCCACCAATTGTACTATATCACACAGAACTGGTATGGGAATGGGAATGATTGATGGCTATTTTTTAAAAGAAAGAATGCTAAGTATACATTGATAGACAAGAAGATAAAGATGTTTTATAAACACATACATAATAGAATATTACTCAGCCATAAAAAAGAGTGAATCTTGCCATTCACAACATGGATGGATCTAGAGGGTATCATGCTAAGTGAAATAAGTCAGAGAAAGACAAATACCATATGATTTCACTTATATGTGGAATCTAAAAAAACAAACGAACACACACACACACACACACACACACAGAGTTTCGTAAATATATGATGGTCAGAGGGATGGAGGAATTGATGAAGTAGATGAAGGAAATTAAGAAGTACAACCTTCCAGTTATAAAATAAATACGTCATGGGGATGAAAAGTACAATAATGGGAATGCAGGCAATAATATTGTAATAACTTTGTATGGTGACAGAATGCCCATTGTGGTAAGCACTGTTTAATGTATAGAATTGTCAAATCACTAATTTATACACCTAAAACTAATATAACATCGTTGTCAACCATACTTAAATTTTTAAAATATTTAATAAGTAGAAAGAGACAAAGAAATAAAATAGTGGATCATATGTTCAACTGCTTGCTTTTAGGTTCTTCTGGAAACCCATACATATATATGGGAACTGTCCTTCTTTACAGACTGCGGTGTAATCACGGGGAAGCAAATGTAGTTTGTGGGAGCTGTCTCCCACCTGCAGTGCTCCCAGAGTGTTCGATAACTCGATAACCTCATGATTGGCCTGTGGAATAGCAGCATAAGGCAATGGGGCTGCATTGCAGCTGCAGAAAATGCCCAGCAGGACTTCTCCAAGGAGCTCTGCGGAGGCAGCAGGACTGGCCCCTGGCAGAATCGGCAGAGAAGCAAGGCTGTCCTCACGCCTCCTTAGGGATTGTCCACCCCTCCCCCGTGAACTCAGGGCTTTGGGACTAGCAAAAAGCTCACCTTATTTCATTCCATGCTCACAATTTCCTGAAGGAGAAGTGGGCCAGCTGAGTCCCATTGCCTTACGTGAGATAATCCCCAAACTCCCATTGCCTACAATGATCTTTCTTCCCCTGTCCACCTACCTGAAATACATAGCTTTCAACTCTAGCGTGGAAGATCCATCTCATAAAAAACAAAAGTGCTACAAATTTATCATAGCCTTCCCATGTTCCGGCAAATGCTTTCTGAGTATGCAAGCTCCCATAGACCCAGGTCTGTGTTAATCTCTCTTTCTTTTTAAGTTTACTTACTTATTTTGAGAGAGACAGAGACAGCATGATCAAGGGAGGAGCAGAGAGAGAAAGAGAATCTCAAGCAGGCTTTGCAGGGTCCACAGAGACTGACATGGGGCTCAAATTCACAAAATTATGAGATCATGATGTGACCCAAAATCAAGAGGCAAATGCTTAATTGACTATGCCATCCAGGTGCCCCAAGTCTGTGCTAATCTCTAACACAACTTTGCCTACCTTACCTTCACCATCTTTAAACTGTTCTTCAGTGCTTTCAATTTGGACTTCACGTTTCTCGTTAAGTTTTATTCCCCACTGGTCTCCTCCATCCCCTTGGCTGCACCCACAGACCACCTGCCAAGAGAGTTCCTCTCCCACCCTTGGTTCCCAATAAGTTACTCTCTAGAATACTCTCTTCTCATTGATCTACCATTGGCCCATTCCCCAAGTTTGAAGTCCACCTCCTTCAGGAGGCAACAAGTCCGTCTGGAGTGCACCCACAACCCCTGCATGAATGCTCTCCCCATGACTTTGTCCTCCCCTCCCCATGTTAGAAGGTCTGTTTCCCAGATGACGAATTCCTTATGGGCAGGAACTATGCCATCCTCCCCACTGCATTCCCAGCACTAGATCCGGGACACCCCCCAGTGGAGATACTCAAAGAACGCTGCCTGAATGAATAAATCACTCATCAAATAAGCAAGTAAACACACGCTTGAGAGTCCAATATAACCGACCTCAAACTCTGACTCTACTCGTCTTTAGAATAACCCACATGACAGTGGGTGAGGCATTTAAACTCTCCAAGTCTCAACTTCATCATCTGTAACACCTGTAAGAGAGCTGGAATACCCTCCCCAGGGGTTGTTGGAAAGATTAAATGACATAATGCATGCTACATTCAGCACATGACTAGAGCAGGAAAAACATTCAATAGACAGCATCCACAGCTGTAGACCTAGAACCTCGACTTTATGTCAAGCCCTGAAATAGGCGCGCAGCTTCTGCCGTTGAAATACACTCCCTGCTTTGTATTTTAATTCTTTTATTTATATAAGTTTTATCTACCCATTTATTCAGCACTTACTATAATAATAAAAGATCACATGCTTTGTGCTAACTGGTTTATATTAATTATCTCCAGTGATCTTCACAATAACCTTATAAATTAGGCTAATTTAACAGATTAGGAAACAAGGCTGAAAAGAGTTAATTAACTTGCCTAAAGTCACATGGCTAATGAGGGACCAAACAGACGCTTGAACACACATTTTCAGACTGATCTCTCAATACCAAGCTCTCTTCTTATCTCTAAGTATTTCATTGACCTTTTCCTACCCTCACACTGACTCTATTACACACAAGCCACACTCAAGATTACATAAACATCTATGAAACACAATTTGTTCATGAAGTCTGAGGTCCCTGGGGGTAAGGATAGGTACCAGTAAATGGGGTTGGGGAAGCAAGTGGTGACACGGGATGACTGGTTTTCAGGTAAACTCTCCCCTTGGCAACTACCAGATGTACAATGAGTGGACTGAATGCATGACTGGGAAGAGGAGACTCAAAGAAACACCATCTGGAGACCCTGAGTGGTCAAGAGAAACTTCACGACTCAAGGAATTGGGAAGGCAGGCAAGACCAAACAGGAAATGAAGGAAAACCAAAGCAGAGCTTGCTGTAAGTGTGAACAGTTCAAACCCATCTTGCTCCCTGGAGTCCTTGTTTGACATTAGGCAAACCTCCTGACCTCAAGCCCACCATCACTGAAACAGGGTACCTAAAGCCTACCTTCCCAAGCTTGCTAAATCACTGAGGGACTCCAAAAATATTCCTTAATGTGCTTTGAAGAAAATGAAAGAAGGCATATTTTGAGCATGATTTTTTAAATGTATTCCTTGTAGGGTGACAACCGTGATATGATGAAAGATGCATCCCCCAGTTGCTCAAACCCTGTAACTTCCTGGCACCTGTTTTTCCTATCTATAAATCAAGAATAGGAACATCTAATTCTTGGGTTTGGTCTGGCTGCTTAATGTGAAGAAGTACGCACTGGCTCGTTGTACATGTTTGTTACCTTGTCTGAAAGTTCTACACTGTTTTGTTATTTTGTTAAATTTGTTATATAAATAATGAACCCATGCCTGTGGTCCTCCTAACCAAAGGCAGCACAAGTCACCATAAATGACCCAAACTTGGGGTCAAATAGATCTGCCTTGGTGTCTCAATTCTATCCCTTATTAGCTAGGTGGGAGGGAGTTAGTATGCCTCTGTTTATCTTTAAAGCAGAAGTGAAAACACTACCTCATTTCTCTTCCTTAAAATGGAGATGGTATTAAGTAGATGAAACATATTCAAGTACCTGCCATGTGTAATAATTTCTTATCAAGGAGCTTATATAAAAGAAGAATTTATGTAAGAGCCTTTGAATGCATTTTGTTCCACTTTTATTAAATCTCAAAACTCACAGGACAGAGAATTACTCTGGGAACAATTTTGCTCTCAAGCAAGGGGTGGGCTGAGGACTCAAGATCTCCTTTTGCCATTCTCTAAATGACCAAAGGACAAGAACAGATTTTCCATTCCCAGTACACATGTTTTGTTGATGCACTAATAACCCAGGCACTGGAAATTCAGGTCAGGGATTTGGGGGAAAACTAAAGAAACTGTCATCAATCATTTGGGAACCCAGTGTTAGACTCTAAGCTTTTAAAACAAAAAAGGACCCCTTGCTTCTGAAATTCAGGAGAAAACTGCCTTTAATGAGAGCCAGCAGCCAGGATCCCAGAAGAGTTTGGAGAGATGATACTGTGTTTTTAACTCGCATTGTTGGCTTTGGAAAGTGGCCGGAGGCCTCAAAGGCTCAGCTCTCCAGTCTCACAATCAACTGTCAACAGACTGCTCTGGGGCACAAGTTCTGGGATCTCTGGAGGAACTACTCAGCCCTTTTCTGCCGGAGACCTGAGATAGCACCAGGAGGGAAGGACTGAGACAACCCCCAGCAAGTGCAAGTCACAGACCCAGAGTGGGGATCACCATGGGAGACGGAAGTGGTGTTAAGTCACAACCAGGGGAAATGGGCACTTTGTGTGTGCCAAGCTAAATGTTTTTGATGCATTACTTCACAGCATCCCACTGAGGTAGGTCTATGCCATTACCACCATTTTATAAGTAAGAAACTGAGGTTCAGAGATGTTAAGTAGCTTTTCCAAGGTCACACGTTAGTAAGTAGGGGAGCCAGCATTTGAATCCTGGAGCCTACACTCTTAGTCATTTCACTACTGCCTCTGTGTATAAAATAACTGAGGATCTATCTCTTGAGTATAAGCTGTGTTCCCAAGAGCATTCCATAGCCAACCACACTGAAGATCTCTTGAATACTACTGAGTGAATAGGAAGGGAGCCTAGAAGTCCAATCCCTCCTAAGATGCTTGCATCCACTCTGCACTACCCTTGCCAAGTGATCACCCAACACCTGCTTTCCTACCCTCAATGACACAGACTTTAACTTACAGAGTAGCCCCTTCACCTTTGAAGAGCATTGGCTACAGGAAACCCTACATTGAGCTGAAATACATCTCACTGAAGTGCTGACCCAACTGGTCTTATTTCTGCCCGTTGAGATGTTGCAGAAAAAATTCAACCCTTTATCCCCCTAACAAGCCCTCTGGATACTTTGAAAACAATTCTGGTTCCTTCAGATATACCACCCTCATCAATTCGTACCATGCAGAAAAAAAAAAACTAAGGTATTTATTTACTTGTTCACATTCAATAAATACTGTCTGAATATTGACCACAGATCAAACACTCTTCTATTTATGTGCCAATGTAACTATGGAGCTTAAGTTCTAGGAGAGAAGATAAAAATACACACAAATGATTATATTACAAGGTAGAAAATTATGAAACTAAGAATACCTGAAGGATTCACAGATTCAGAAGGGAGATCTCCCACTGAGCATATGAAGATGGCACAAAGAAGCTGCTGCTTGAGTCTGGTCTTGAAGAATGAGAAGTGTCACTGACCATCTGCTGCTGCAAAGAACTGAGTGGTCTGAGGGTCCTGGGCTGGTGTGAGAATGAAAGCGTCAGGCTGGGAACAGATCTGCTACACGGTGTCTGTCTCTCTGCCTCTGCTCCTCATTCCAGCAAGAATCTATAAAATGGAAATAATAGCACCTGCCCTGACTATCCCCAAGTGGCCATGAGTATCAGGTGCAAGAGTTTTGAAACAAGACAATAATGAGAGGAAAGTGCCCTGAGTAGGCAAGGAATTAGTAAATCCTATTTTCTTATTTGAAGATTATTCTGACACTTTCACAGTTTGGTGAGAGCTGGAAGAATCAGAAGACACACACCTTGGTGAGAGCCCCATTGAGGGGCTTCGATTCCAGCACAAGCAGAAGGAGAAGAAAGAAAACTGAAATCCAGAGAGAAGCAACGCAGCCCAAGTGTGAGGCAAGGCAACCAAATAACAGCCTTGCCTCCTTGGCGCCATCTCATTACAGAATAATCCTATAAGGCGTGATCAAAGAAAGGATCAACAGCTCAAACATATTATCAGCCACCTAAGCCTTAAGAGGAGAAGGCCCACTGAGAGATTAAGACACTTAGGACATGTCTGAGAGGTTTTCCTGCAGTTAGAGCTTCACTAATTGATATCCAAGCCCCGGCACCACTCTGCCTGGCTTGTTGTTACCACCACCTGAGAAAGGAGAGCCTGCCCTCACAAAGAGTCAAAGGCCCAAAGCAAAGAGAGGTGCATGGTGAGATTTTCTGCAAGGACCCATTAGACACCATTTGCCTCTAATCAGGCTACACAGATACGCATTTGGGGTGGGTACAAGTTGCAAGTGTTGCAAGTGCACGTAGTCAATCAAACATCAAGAGGCATCTATTGAGCACTAAATAAATCAGGGATCTTCCGGGTGCAAAGGAAAAAGAAACCCAACTGTAACTAGATTAAGCACAAAATCAAGTAATTGGTCCATTTAACTAAAAAAGCCAGAGGAGATCACAATTTGAGGCTGGCTGGACGCAGGCGATCAAACAATATCACTGGGAAACTGGCTCTCTCCAACTCTTGATTCTGATTTCCTCGGTAATGGCTTCATCCTTCTTGTTTTGTTTTGGTGGGAGGAAGAGAGCATGGGCTCTCCTATTTACATCCTCAAAGCACTAAGTCTAAGTAGCTGTGATTGGATAGATTTGGGTCATATGTTTATCCCTGAGCAAGTCCACGCTCAGGGGCTGGAGCAAATTGATAAAACAGTCCTGCCAGGCCCTCCCACCCCTGGATCTCTGGTGAACCCCAAATCACCTGGACTGACAGTGGGTGAGGTAAGGGGTATTGGTATTCCTCAAGGAAAATGTAGGTGCTGTTACCAGAACAATGACAAACAGATTCCAGTTGGGCAGAAGCAAAAGATGTCTATTCACAAAACTCTTCTGGTGGAAATTCAAAAAAGAAAATCCACAAAAAATGTCATATTTTTTCATCAAGGAAACCATTCTTCAGTTGAGGGAAAGTTGTCACATGTAAAATTCATAGAAAAGCCTAACTGATTATAACAAATAACCTAGAGGCGCCTGGGTGGCTTAGTCGGTTAAGCGTCCGACTTTCGCTTAGGTCATGATCTCGCGTTTCATGGGTTCGAGCCCCGCGTCGGGCTCTGTGCTGACCGCCAGCTCAGAGCCTGGACCCTGTATCAGTCTGTGACTCCCTCTCTCTCTGACCCTCCCCTGCTCATGCTCTCTCTCTCTCTCCTAGAAATAAATAAAAATATTAAAAAAAAACAACCTAAAGTGTACACTATAGATCACAAGTCTGAAAAATGACATTAGCTGCTATACTGAGCAAGACACTTGATCTCTCTGTGCCTTAAACATCATTCTCTGTAAAATGGGGACAATAATAGACTCTACTTCATAGTTATTGTGATAATTTAATAAGAGAGTTCTTAGGAGCACGAAGCACAATGCATGTCACATAGTAAATAAATCTTGTAGAACTTGATTCATTCGTTAAATTTTACTATGTGCCAAGAGCTACAATAGGTACTGGCAATACAGTGAAGAAGAAAGTTCCTATGATTGTGCTGCTTTAAAATGATAAAGTAAATGTATAAATGAACAAAAAATTTTAGATAAAGATAATTGCTATGAAGAAAAAGAAAACAAAATGAATGAATCGTGATGGGAAAGGGGTACCTCAGGGAGAATGGTCAGACAAGGCTTTGTTGAGGAGCAGCATGTGAACTGAAATGTGAATGACAAAAAAGATCTGGGCTCAAAAACAAGTGAAAAAAATTGGTAGCTTGGTGAGATAAGAAGGGTGTGGCACAAGGTATGGTCACAGAAGAGAGGTCAGGGCTGATCAAGTCTGTGGCAAGGAACCATATTGCCTTCTAAATACAAAGGGAATTCAATGCAAAGGTTTAATATTTATGTGTTTTTTATTTTTGATGGGTGGGGGAGATGAGCGGGGGAGATGATGGGGACAGAGAGAGGAAGACAGGATCTGAACAGGGTTCTGTGCTGACAGCAGAAAACTCAATGTGGGGCTTGAACTCACAAACTGTGAGATCATGATCTGAGCTGAAGTTGGACACCCAGCCAACTGAGCCACACAGGTGCCCCCAAAGGTTTAATATTTTAAAGATTACTCTGGCTACTATGTTAAGAATGGACTATGGGTTGGGTGTAAAGGTAGAAATGAGAGCTAGAGAAGAAAAAAATGCTTGATGGAAGAATAGAAATAAAAAAAGAACAGCCAATCCTGGAGGAAAGAATAAGGTAAGACAGAGATAAAGAAGGTCCATAAGTGAGCCAGTTGAGGGAACCATGAGGGTGGTGCAGAGCAGTGGTGGGAACCCTTCAGTCATTCTCTACTATCTCCCTACTCCCTCCTTTCCTTACCATGAAGAAGTACTTTGTGTCTGACAAAGTATCCTACTGAGAAAAACGATAAAAACTGGGTCAAAACTAAAATGGAGTGTTTGAAAGTTAAGTGGGAACAACCAAGGCAGCCATGACTTGAAGGGCTGAATCAGTGCTTTCTCCACTCAGGGCATTTTTTGATTTTCACTGCAGAACAAAAAGGCAAAACAAAAAACAGTGGCCTAGCAGTTTCAGTGGGGTACAAGGCCAAAAAAAAAAAAAAAAAAAGTTACAGGCAGCCAGAAATTGAAGAGCCCGAGAGACAAAGGAACCACAGAGAAGTGAGACCAACATCCCACATGCAATTTCTCATCAGTGCATTTGCCAAATTCTCAAAGGCAGGTATAGGTGGTGAGAGTGTAAGAAGCCAAGCAAACATAGCTGATAATCTCCTCCAAGAGGTGTAGCTAATTTCCCTCTCCTTCAGTAAAAGCAGGACTTAAAGACACATGGAAAGAACGGAGGGTGGGAATGGAAAAATAGTAACTCTGTGGAGGAGAAACCAGCCAGATGCCACCTGAACTAAATGATCCAGGTCAACATTAACAGTGGTAAGTCAGGGAATATCATGTACCTGCTGACACCATGTGATAAGGAGGGTACCTCCCCACCATGATACTCTTTCAAAGACTCATAACCTCGATCCAATCATGAGAAAAAATCAGAAACACTAAAATGGACTGGCATTCTATAAAATACCTGACCAGCATTCCTCAGACTGTTAAGGTCATGAAAAATAAGGAAAGACTGAGGATCTGTCACAGTGCAGAGGAGACTAAGGAGACGTGATGACTAAATGTCATGTAGTGTTCTGGATTGGAGTCCAGAACAGTAAAAGGACAAAAAAGGAAAAACATAGAGAAATTCAAATAAAATTTACAGCTTAGCTCATAGTAATATGCTAATGTTTCTTCTTTACTTTTGGCAAATATATCATTTTACGTAAAATGTTAACATTAGGGGAAACTAGGTAAAGGGCATATGGGAACTTTTCTGTTAATTCTAAAATAGGACAAAATTAATGAGAGTGATGAGGGTGGTACTTTAGGGAGAGTGGTCAGGGAGGGCTTTGCTATAAAACAGAATTTTTAAAAACGGTTTTTGAAAAATAGCTGCTAAGAGGTGAAATTACTAAGTAAGGATTTTGGCAGCCCCCTAGAGTTGTGAAAACAGAAACTGGGGTTCAGGACCCACCATAGAGAATGTACTGGCCTTTCAGTTGAGACCTGATGGGCCACGCCCAAGGAACAAGGCAAATCAGAAATATACACCCCTCCTGTGGTGACAAATAGTAACTAGCCCTTTGGTGGTGATTGCCTTGTAGTGTATTCTGATGTCAATTACAATGCTGTACACTGAAGTTTATACAATGTTACATACCAATTTTATGCCCCCCCAAAAAGTTACACTAAAAAAAAAGGGAGGAAATAGAAACTCCTTACAAAGCCTGAAACAAAGCTTGAAATCATCTCAATGCATGGTTGAATCAAGGTGATCTGTTCACACTCTGCCAGCCAGAAGGAAATTTAATCCTTTCTAGAAGATAACATGATTCAGATCCAGTGTAATTTTTCATATACAATTTAATGTATTTACTGCAAAAGTACCAGGCATGATAGCAAACAGATACAAATAATCAAAATCCAATTTTAAAATATCAGGCAATAGAAAGATACCTATACATAGCCCAGATTCTAGAATTATCAGAGAGAAATTTGTTCCAGAAAATAGACGAAAAGATTGATAATTTCTCCAGAGAATGACAATCTATATTTTTGAAGAAAAAAGGAGTGAAAATGCTAGCCTGGAAATTAAAACAATCGAAATTAATTCAGTATAGAAGTGTAAAATCAGATTAAACACAGCAGAAGAGATGAGTACTGAAAAGAGTAGAAAAGATCCAGATGGATGTCGAGAAAGGGGGAAAAAGAATAGAAAATGCAGAAACAGGCAAAAGTGACATACAAACATCATGAAAAGGTGTTAGCATACAGGTAATTGGGATTCTAGATGGAGAAGAGAAAATGAAGGAGCAATAATGGAAAAAATACTGACGACTGATGAAATACATCAAATAACAAATTTGAAGGAGAGAGGTACGGAGGACAGGAAGAGCTCTGAGAGTCTGAGCAGGATATTCACAAAGAAAACTGAACCTCACCAGCCACAATGGACTGCTGGGGTGGAGGCCACAGCAGGCAGGAGGCGCAATCCACAGTCCAGATACTGCCAGGACCAGGCAGAGGGTGGCACAGGATGGGCCTGGAAGAGAACCTGGCAGTATGTCTGCTTCCATCCAAGTGTGTACTCTGGGAGGGAAAATCCCATCAGTAGTGTTCGAAGGAAGGACACTCTAAGCTTTGAAATATTCATTCTTTGGATGTAAAATATCAATGTTGAATGCCAGATCAAGATTCAGAGGAAGAAAAGGATATTGATACCATTGTGTTTAACCAAGTTGAAAACGACAGAGGATTTTCTCTGGTCATTAAAACAAAACCACAACGGAAAAGTTATTTCCTACTATATCTCTTTAGTTGAACCAGTTTCTCCCTCCATGGAACACTGGAGAAAATGGATGAGTTCTGTTTTTTAATACATATAAAGTAAATGATTCTCTTACTCCAAGTTATTTTTAGAAGAAACACTTAATTGAACAATTATGGGATGGGAGCGTAATAAATGTGTTTTGAGAATTGTTCTAAAAGCAAAAAGAATGGAAAGATTGTTATTCTCAAACTTGACTCTTCAACCGAATGACACAATTTGTACATCTTTTGTGAATGGTATGAAGGTGGCTAGTGGGACTGGTATATAATCCCTAACACAGAGCCCAGTGAGAAAATGTCTATCAGGAAAGTCCAGCATACAACTTTACTCAGTCTTTCCTATTTAGTTCTAAAATAGTGTTGGACTGGGATGAAAGGCACAGCATAGGGAATATAGTCTGGCATTGTGACAGTGTTACAATGGTGACAGATGGTAGCTGCATTTGTGAGCACAGCATAACACATAGACTTGTTGAATCACTTGAAACTAATGTAACATTGTGTGTCAACTATACTTCAATAGAAACTGTATATACACACATACATGCAAAAAATAATTAATTAATTAACTAATTAATTAATTAAATTGTGTTTGACTCCTTGGGGAAGAAAGTAAGCAAACAAACATAGGCACATGATATAAAATTGATAAAACCAAAGTCAGTAAAATATTAAACACTACCAGGAAAAAAGATGCATTGCCTTTAAGGATAAAAAATAAGGCCTACAGCTGACTTTTCAAAGATATTATAGTAGGCAGAAAAGAATGGAATGATATAATTAATAGTAAACTCCCAAATACCTCTAAGGAAGTATTTGCTCTAAAGCAAGGAGGATATGAGAAAATATTTTGAACTGAATAATAATGAAAATATAAATTGTGGTATGCATCTCAAGCAAAGCTCAGGAGAAAACACAAAGGCTTAAATACATGGTTAAAAAAAGAAAGATTAAAAGTCAATGAAGCATCCATTTCAAGATGCCAGAAAAAAAATTAAACAAACAAAAAATGTGTAAGTTTAAAACAAAAAGAAAAGAAGAGAAAAGAAAGAATAGAAAACAAATATATAATATAGAAGAGATTTTAAAGCTGGTTATTTGAAGTGACCAATAAATGGCTGATCGCCTAGAAAGAATAATAAAGAAAAAAGCACAAATTATCATATAACAAACAGAAAAGAAGACATCACAACAGATTCTAGAGACTAACAAAGTAAGAGGATTATGGCAATGTTATGTAAATAAATGTGAAAATTTATATTAAATGGACAAGTGCCTAGAAAAATTACAACTTACTAAAACCACTCCAAGAAGTATCAATCTTAACAGTCCTGTATCTATTAAATAAATTGAATCTATAAATAAAAACATTCCACTAACAAACCTCCAGTCCCAAATGGCTTCACCAATGAACATTTCCAAACATTTAAAAAAGAAATACCAAATCTTATATAGATGTCTCTAAGGAATAGAAAAGAGAAAACATTTGCAACTTGTGAAGAAGCTACCACAGTCTTTATACCAAAACCTGAAAAAGACATTTTTAAAAAAGGAAAGTTATAGGTTAATGCCCTCTCATGAATGAAGATTACTTCATTTAGCCAAAAGCAAGCAAAATAAAAGTAATAGAAATTAGAATAGCAGATACCTTTGGCATATAATGACTAGGAGAGAATGGGAGGCAAGCTTCGAGGGTGCTGGTAATATTCTGTATCATTATATGGATAGCATCCAGTTTATGAGTAACTTAACAAAACTTATGCACTAATATATGTGTGTTTCCATTTTAAATGGTTTTTAAATATGTAATACAAGAATTGCCTTCAACCAACACTGACTATGACCCATTTGCCATAATTCCTAGCACAGAGAAGGTAATAAATATTTGTTAAAAACCAAATGAACAACTCTTGTAATAGAGATGTGAAACCTCAGCACAGTGTCACACACACAGCTGGTGTTCAAAATATGTGTCCTTTTTAAAAGAATGAACCACTGAGTAAAAGAAAGCTCAGGAAAGAAGCATATCCTCTGCCAAACCTTCTTCTTGCCAAAACTCCTTGTGGAGGCAGTGAGAGACCCAATGAGAGGAACTAACTGGATAAACATGAACTAGGAGTTAAGGACGGAAAGAGCAGAAGGTAGGAAAAAGGAGACAGAGAATGGTTTGAGGGGAAAATAGGAAAGCAGCACAAGGAGATGCTGAAGTCTCACGTGGAAGTCAAGCTGCTGGAGCCCAGAGCACATGTGTCTACTTGGCTACAAAAATAAATTGGAGAGTCTCTGGGCAGAAAGCCAGGGGCTGATCAGTCTTGATAAGAGGCATTTCTTCATCACTGATCCTACCTCCTCTTCTTTTATGTTAGGTCTCCAAATGAAGGTGTTAGGAACCAGGACTTGAGACACAGGAGTCCTGAGTTCTAGATTCTGCTTTGTGGTGACACCTGAAGCCAGTCATTCCAATTTCCTGGCTTCTGTGTGACTAATCAGAAAAATGGAAAGAAAAATCTCAATATTTTATGCATCCACCCCTCATGACTAAAAATTCTCCTAGTGCCACTGAGATCTCCCAAGTAGTTCTGAGGTCTCTTCTTTAAAGTACAATTGCTTTGCAATTGAAAAAAAAAAAAAGATAGCAAGTTCATTTGCTAGGTTGGGTTAGGAAAGGCTGGCAGTAAGCCTCCAGCTCCTTGGAGGAAAGGCTTTTCCATAGTACCATTTGAAGACACATATTCATCATAATACTTCAGCACAAATAGGCAAGCTGCTTAGTTGCTCCAAATATCCGTCTCTCTTTACAAAGTATCATTGAGGCCTGTCAAAGAAGTCTTGAGATGTCCAGCACTCTCTTTTGTGAATGTCATCATGATCAGAGGCTTGGCATTGTGTTAATTACATTAGCTGGTTCAGGCCTGCATAATCTCACCTGATTAACACTATTTCTTCCTCTTTCTCTCTTCAGACCCTCTGCCTAAATCTTTTTGTTGTTCTTTTGTTTATTTACTCATTCATCCTTGCAAGAAATATCTACTGAGCTTCTCCTATGTGCCAGGCACTGCGCAGGTGCTAGACATGTATCAGCAATAAGCCAGGTAAAGTCCCTTCCTTTGTAGATTTCCTTTACCTTCTCTCCCCATGCCCTTCATCTTAGTTGGAGCAAAAAATGGTGGAAAGACCCTTCAGCTATAATTAGGTACCTGTATTCTTGTCCCAACTCTGCTACTAGTCTAGGGGGTGAGTCATTTAACTTCTCTGGATATAATTTTCCTCTTCTGTAAATAAAAGTGTTGAACAAGAACAGTCTCTAAGAATCTCTCATGTGGACTTTTTTTCAGTAGCTTCTAATTAGTATCCTTGTTTTCATTTTGCCCCCTCCTTCCCCACACATTTTATTCTAAACACAGTAGCCAGACTAATCTTGTTAAAATGTTAAGTCAGATCTTGTTACTCCTCTGCTTGAAACTCTCCAGTGGGTCTCATTCAAAATGGAACCCAAAGTCCTTACTATGCCCTGGAGGTAGTGTATGCCCCAGTCCTCCAGACTTCTCTCACCTGTCCCTCTCACCTTCACTTACTCCACCCAGGCACACTGGCCTCCTTGCTGTTTTTGCACACTCTAAGCATATTTCCCTCTCAGACTCTTTACATTTGCTTTCGCACTGCCTGGAAAGCTGCCCTTCCCCTCCCCCCTCCCCAAAGTTCACATGTCTTCTTCCCTCACTTCTTTCAGTCACTGGTTCAAATGTCTTTCTTTTTTTCAGAAAGCACTCCCTGGGTTTGACCACCCTATATAAAATAGTATCTCTATATCACTCTCTGCCCTGAGACCACTTTCTTCTCTTTAATCCTTAGGATTGCCTAATACATCATAAATTGCCTTTTTTATCTTCTGCCCCTCTCCACTGGGAGATACACTCCATTAGAATGGGGATCTTTATCTGTTTTGTTCCCTGCTATATGCCCAGTCCCTAGAATAGTGACTAACACATAGTAAATGCTCAATAAATATTTGTGGAATTAATGAAAGAATGAATTGACTTGAGTAATAAAATAAGTCTCAGTGTAGGTCAAAATGTACTCATACTTAGAAGGGTTCGAATCTGGCTACCTATAAGGGGCCACTCAAATATTGGAATTAGGCTACACAGAATACTTATTATTAGAAATGGACCATCTGCTGAAACAAATTCATCCCATTCCACTGAGATTTCTGTTTCATAGCATGGTAGTCATAGTAAGATTAGACCTGAATGCCATTTCTTCTATTTAGCTTCTTGTGGTGAGATGAAGGGATCTTACTCTCCCTGTTTGACTTAGGCCCAAAGAGATTTGGTCATTTATCCAATACCATCAACCCTTTTGAGGCAGAGATTAAAAAAAGAACATAAATCTCTGACCTCCAAGCCTGCAGGCAGTTTCAATATTAACCTACCTGAGACAAAAAGATCCAAGTATACCGCTTGTAGGCATAAGAAATATATGGGATATGGGGTAAAAAGTGTAGATTCACAACCATGAGGAGCTTTTTCCACTGAACCTCCAAAGTGATTCCATGTTCAGAAGTTCAAAGTACTGTTTCTCTTACATATTATCATATCCCCAATGCTTAGTACACTCTTACTTCATGTATGCTGATTAAATAAAAGTAAGAGGCTCTTAGTAAACAGAAGCCTACTAGAAAACAGGTGCCCCCAGGTAATAAGTACTCTCATCTCCTGTACAGCTCAAAGTCTTGGAGCCAGTTACACTCACAACAGCAGCAGCAGCAACAACAACAACAGCAACACACACACACACACACACACACACACACACAGCATCCCTTGAAGGAAAAGGAAAGGTAACTTCTACATGCTGCATCTACCTGCCCACACAAGGACAAAGTTGTGACATCACAGTTTGTTTCAGTATCTTCAGGGGTACAAAAATGACACAAATAGGTGCATACATATATGCCTTTGTGGAAAGGGACGATTTACAAACACAAATGTATAAATACACATATGTCCCACACATTTGCTTCAGAATTAGTGTGACTACAGATCACAAATCAATTTATATACAGAAATACACATGTTTGTCTTGCCCAAGCTACTTGCTAATGTACACATACATGTACACAAATGCATTCACAAAGATAATATTTACCTCAAGGTATTACTGTGAGAAATAAATGAGATTATGGGAAGGGTACCCTAGTACTGATACATAAAAAGTATGCTAATAAGGGTTAGCGTTAGATATGGATAGATAGATAGATAGATAGATAATATAAATTTTTATCAAACTCACATGAATAGCTACCTTTAAAGCAAAGTTTCCATTTCAGTCACTATTCAGACACTCATAGAAATTCTAAGCAGCCCATCACTGTTCCAGTGTATGGAAGCCAATAAAAGAGAGTAATGTGGGGTATGTAACAGTGGGGAAGGGGGAAGGGCTGGGGGGATGNGCTACTCAATGAAGCAGGTGTCGGCGGGGGGGGGGGGGGGGTCAGGGCTGGGGGAATCCCTGCTTTTCTGTAAATAAAAGTGTTGAACAAGAACACTCTCTAGAAGGCTAGAGAACAAAGCTTTCTAGGCTTCTTTGGGGAGAAATCCTGGGCTGGAGAGAACTGAACTGTTAAGAACTATTCTAGGGGAAATCAGCCTTCAAAAACTCAAAAGAAGGAGTTCCTAACACTTCTGAGAAAGAGGAAAGGGTTGTGTCCACTGGGTAGGCTAGGAGGGAGAGACCCCAGAGTCCCAGCCAGTTCAAATCAGCCAGAAAATCCTGCAAGGCTATTAATCCACTAAATTCTGGGAGCTTGGAGAAAATCTGATTAACTCCACCTCCCCAGCTGGGCTCTAGAGTGAAATGTAAAGCTAACTGGTTTCTGAGACTCAAATAAGATGGGAAAGAGGGAAGCAGGAGGAAGAGAAAAAAAGGAAGCAGGAGTGGTTAAGCACTAGATACCTGTGTATATAGCTTGGCTCAATCATTATTTTGGAATAAGACACAACTCTCTTAGGCTCAGTTGCCCTAGCTTGTGAAATGTAAATAAAACTGTCTCCTGTCCAATTGGAAGAGAGCATATCTTCCTTATCTCCCCAGAGGAAGCCAGCAGTGAGGCCAGGACTGCTGCCTCTGGAGCCTGAAAGTGCTCAAGGAATTTCTCTTGTATTTTCCTATTGCAGTGGCCCAGGGAAAGAGATGGGGTCTTTTATGCACTAGATATCTTTTTGAAACTTCTCCTTTACTTCTATACCAAATATTAAAACTTCAGAGCTCTAAGGAAACTCAGGGATCTGGTTCAGTTCTTCCCTTTTAAGATGGTATGCTGAGCCCAGAGGCAGGTCCGGACTGGGACCTGAGGTGTTTGTTTTACTCACATACAACTACGTTCTTTAAATATCAGGCAATATTTTAAGAGACCTCGAGAGATTAACTCCATTATCTCCCCCACCCCACCGCCCGCTTGCAAAGGAAAGGGGAGTCGAGGATCTCGTCTAGCACTTTAAGCGTTAAACTCAACCCAGCGTCTAATACGCGATTGGTCAAACACTGAGAAAAGATCTGGTTTTCGCAGCCGCGGGCCAATGAGCACCTCGAGTGGGAGGGNAAAGTCTGAAGATCTGAGGGAGTCCTGGCCAAAGGAAGATGGGCGAGCTCAGAAAATCGAGATGCATCTGAAGCCTTGGGCTCCTGAGCCCTGCGGGGTCGCCATGGACCCTGGCAGCCCCTGAAACTTGCCCTGAGCTCTCTCATGCCTGCAGCCCTGAGCAATGGGACACCTTTCCTGCAGCGATCATAACTTATTCGGCGGGGACCAGAGAACAGGGATCGCAAGGCGACAACAGACTCGCACGCAGGCAGGGAAACGAGATTCTGGGAGTCGGTCGCGATGCGCCAGCCTGGCACATTCTCCGGGATTTAACTGAAGGCAGCACCGTCAATCGCTTCCCTTCGCCCCTAACCCCCTCAGGCCAGCCCGGGGGCATAAAGCCCTTCTCTCTCTACCCAGGATGCTCGCCCAATCTAACGGTCGGAGGCCAGAGCTCTGATCTCCACAGAAGATTTTTTTCCCCCTTGCATGGAGCTGGCCGTTTAAACAGAAAAACAGGGGTAAAAAAGAAAATATACCCACCCCCAAACGTGCCTCCCCAGCGCCGCAGGGAGCCAACAGACAAGCTGGAGTTTAACAAACAGCAATACTCTTCGCGCTCCTGAAAAGCAGGGGTGGACGCTCTCCGTGGTGCTGAAACGTTTCACGGCTGCCTCTGTCCGTGGTACCTACAGCCCCCCTCGTTCCAATTTCCCGTGGGGCTCTCCCTCTGCGCCCCTGTTCTCCACCTCCCCTTAGCATCTGGATTATTTTTTCCATAGCGCTCGCCGGTTTTGTAAGTGCCAATTTGAAACATTTTTACCCTCATAACTCGTGGACTACAAAGCACAAGGACCTGAAAAATGTACAGCTTCAATACTCTTCGACTCTACATTTGGGAGACCATTGTATTCTTCAGGTATGCAATTTTCTACTGACCACATCGCTGTAATGGAAATAGGGGAAAAGAGCACTGAGGCTGACTCTGTCCGTTATCCCTTCATTTAGGGGGTGGGGGGAAGGGGCTGTTGTATACCGCTGCAATCAGGTCCTTCCATCCCCCGCTCCCCCACCCCACCCCGCCCGCAGGGTGTCTGGCTTGTGCGTGGAGGTCTGAGACAGTCGCTGCTCTGGCAGCTGTTTGCCTGTTTTTTGTGATTTGTTTGTCCTTCTATCTGCTATACCCCAGCCTCATCACTGGCCCCCAGCCCCTCTGCATATTGGCTCTCACTGAGCTGAGGACTTTAAGAGGAAGCTTTAGGAGTTACTCAGTTTAATTAGGACTGCATTCTCTCTAACCGCAGTGCCGAAAACCTCAGCTCTCCCGTCTGGGAGCCAAGTGACAACTAGCGGTGACGGGGAAGGTTGCACTCGAACTCGCTGGACACAGAACATTTCATTTTCTCTCCTTTTTTGTTGTTGTTGTTTTCTTTTTTGCGGCGGGAGTGGGGGGGTGCTGAGGCTTAGTGCTTGGAAACAATAATGTTATGACCTCAGGTTGTAAAGCCCTGAACTCCGGTGCAGAGTGGATCTACTTAGGAAAAAATTCTGGGAAGCATTTCCCTTTTGAAACTTTGAGTCCCTCCTCTCACCCACTCACCTTTTCCAAACTCTTACTTTGTTAGCTGCAGATCCTGAACTGATGGATAATTTTTGTTTGTTTTTGTTTAATTTTGGTCTGTCCCTGAATCTGTAGCTGAGTTCTCTCACCCGTTATCTCTTCAGGTTAAAATTTTCTGCCTATAGGCTTAGCATTCTATGTTAGTACAAGTGAAAAGTGAAAAATCACCCTCTTCAGGAAGGATTGAAATAGATAGTTCTTTTGTAAGTGGGTGAATCAGCCATCGTCAGAGATGATTATGATAAATTCCATTTATATGAATTGAAAAAAATTATTCTTCTTCCATGACCCGCAGGGATCATTAATCTTCCTCATTTTAGATACCTGCCTCTCATGTTTTACCATGGCACTGTATTAACAGCCATTTGAAAAGCCCACTCTCGGTTATTTTTAAAAATAAGTAACCACCAAATATTATTCTCTCCCATCATAAACCAGCAACTAATTCTCGTATTTCCTTTTATTATTGTGGAGAATTCTGCATATGAATTGTTGGTTTGACTAACCTGTCAGTTGGTTTATTAATTGAATGACACCTCTCCCAACCCCATATTATAAGGGTCTCTCTTCATGTCTTTCTCTTGAAATGGAGAAAAGACCCCCTCATTCCTTGAGATACCCAAAGCTAAAGCTTTTAATCTCCAGTTCAAATAATTCTTTGATAGGCCATAGTCCTGCCCACAGCTTGGAATGCAAATAGTCAGGGAGTCAGATAGAATGAAAAAGTCCAACAATCCAGGGCCTTGTGAAATGTAGTGAAATGTAGCTACTTTATGGAGGGAGGGGCAGGAAGTATATCCTCTTAACAATATCAAATCCTTTCTCCTCTACATACATATAGAACTGTAAAATGCTGTGGAGGTGGGGTACTTGGTAATATTTGTATGCAAATTGATTCTCTGTTTGGCTTACTGAGACAGAACTGAACCAGAAAGATTAAAGAGCAAATTAATAGGACCAAGCACATCCCCCCCCCACGACTCCTATTTTCCTGATGAACAATACGTTTGATTTTCTTCTCCCTGACATTGTCTTTCACAAAAGGGAGACACGGTTGAAAAGGTTTGCATTGTAATCATTTTGATAAGGTTATGAATCCACTGTATTAATTCTTTAAGTAAACTGGTGGTGGCCATCAGGAAACATCACTCTACATCTCCTTCCCCTACATGTGTCAAGGCATATCTGAGCTACAATGTGTATGGGATTCTGTGTTTATAAGGGAAGAAGAGTCATGACTCTGGAGAGCTTGGAAGGGATTGGTACCATTGCACTTTCAAAACAGAGGAATGACTACATCATCTGAGGAGTAAATGTTGTTTCAGAAATGTTCTGAAACATAAAATAATGAAACTAGGAATTGAACTAGGGAAATAACCTCGGCAATTTTTTTTTCAGAGAAATTGGAAAACAAGGTCAAAAGGAGGGAAAGTATTGTCTTTGTGTCATTGGCACTTTCATTTCTAACTCTCTCATTTTTAAAATTTTAGGTGAAAATACAGAAGCATTAAAATCTGGGGACTCAATAGAATTGTATGTGAGGGTAAATGGAGACTGGCAGCTCCTTAGCAGGTTCCATGTGAATAACCCTTTCTCCCCCAAGGGACAGGAACCATGTTAGAATGAGCCAGTCCAATCATCTCAGGCACCCAGGTACTACTTAGATTAAATGATGCCAGCTGCTCACCTTGTTGGGGAAATCTTGGGGCTAGAAAATGAAAGGCCATTAATAACAGAGGTGTTGCTGCATTAGTACATAACCAGCAAAATGGCCATAATGACAGTAAACAGTAAAACAAAACAGCAATTGAAGTGAGGCAGAAATCTCATATGGTGGCAACACAGAGAACGCATCGAGGCCTTCTAAAGAGCTGAAGGGGAGAGAGACATAGGGGACTAGGAGACAAACAGCATTGCAGTGCTCATCAACTGTGACCCCAGAAGTAAAATGAGGTGATTTGGCTGAACTTCCTGCTCTGGTAATTTAAAAGCCTATGGTTCTAAAAACCATGAGTGACATTCAAGAGTTCAATAACCTACATTTTGTCTCTTTAGTTTCAGTTGGAGATGGGGCTTTATATCCAGACCGGTCAAAAATAATAAGCAAAGATATGTTTTTTAATGGTAGAAGCATGTTCCTTTCAAACCTCCTTTGCAAGCCAAAGGAACTTGCTTTGATTTCCAGAACCCTTACCTTCTAGCTTTGGCTGGAAGGGCTCAGGAATACCCCAACATTTTTTATCTTCTGAGTAATTCAAATAGACTCATAGCATATAACTGTGTTTCTCAGTCTCGGCACTGTTGACATTTTGAACTGGGTAATCTTTATTAGGAGGGCTGTCCTGTGCATTGTAAGATGTTTGTAGTAATACTGTGGCCCCCGTGACACCCCCTCCCCCAGTCATGACTATCAACAATGTCTCCAGAACCTGCTAAAAATCCCAGGATGGGGAGTGCAAAAATTGTCTGCAGTTGAGAACCACTGGTATAGAATGACCAACTATTTAATCTGCTGTTCTGATGTACTAATTATAATGAGGAGAAAAGTCTAGTTTCCTTAAGAAAATGCCCGCCATGAATCCCACAAATCACCCCAATGAAACAAAAAGGGACCTAGGTCATGTTTGCAAAGGGAAAAAAGGTAGAGGAGATAAACCAAATCTAATCCATTGGGTGGTTTTCCCAAAAGATTATCAGCTTTTCTTTATGTGCCACTTTTATCTGCCATCCCAGTAGATGCTTCCTTGCACAGGGCTTTGTGCTGAATATGGCACTCATTTGTTAAGAAAGGTCACTAAAACCTTGAAGGAAAGATGCTTCTATTCACACTAGGGTCAAGAGGAACATGACAAATAGATTGTTTCATATCTTGGTCTTGGAAAACCACCCAGTTGAAAGGTAAATGACTTTTCTTTTGAGGTGCCTACTCTGGCTTCCAGTCTTCAAGCTGGCCAGGAGGGACAGATGACCACCTGGATCTTTTCCTCCCGGTACCATAGCTGTATTTTCCCTCAAATCTTACCCACTGTGTTCTGGGCACTGCAGAAAGCATTTAAGAGCTTTTGAAATGGGCCAAGGACTTCTTTCCTTTGGAAAGAAGTTCCTTGGGCAAGCTTGCACCAGGGCCGATTGAACTGTCAGTCTACCCTCTTCCAGGAGCTTAGGAACCTTGCGTAAGAGAAAACATTACATCTTATATTCCTGAAGGATAGCTTAGATAAGGCCCCTAGGCTGGTAAACAGAGTTATAAATTGACACATAACTTCTGCGAAGTTGCAAAACTGGTAATGACCTATCAGGGGATATCTAGGGAATTTGTTCTTGAGACCAACTTACTATGAAAGAGGTTGCAAACATAGTGCAGTGGAGAAAGTAGTGAGGCTAGGATTTGAAAACCCCCCGTTTTAAAGTGAGCTCTGCTGCCATCCTGCAGCATAGCTTTGACAAGACTCTTTGCATCATGGGGACTACGTTTGCTTACCAATCAACCCAAATGACTGATCCCAAAACCCCTATGTTGTCTCCAGCCTGGGATAAGGTCTTTATGAAAGACAGAGGCCCAAACCCACAAAGGCTCAGAATGAATTTGCTTCGGCACTGACACTGCCTTCATTTCTTCGCTAAGCATTTATTTATCATGTATTTATGTGTTTTTTCTGAAACTCTGCACTCTATGGGGGACACAGAGGTAACAGATGCCATGGTCCCTGTCCTTGCAGAAAAGGGAGACACTGCTCCCTTTAAAGCTACATTAAAAACCTCTTTCCTTCAGAGGGCCCGGAGAGCTCCTCTACCGACAGCCTGTGTATGCGTCCTGCGACAGCATCCCATTTATGTGGGCGTCATTAACTTTATTTCCTTCATCAGCTGGCAGAAGCCAGAATGATTTTTAAGATGGATGGCACTGTCTCCCGCCTGGCCATCTTGATGCTATTCTGCAGGTTTTCTGCTGCTTTAGGCAAAGCGGCCTTGGCCCAAAGGGCAGGAGGCTTGGGATCCAGAATTTAGCTAGTGGCCTGACCTTGACAGGGTTCCATGACCTTTCTGTCCCTCAGTTTCCCCAGCTGTAAGATGAAGGGAATCAACAAATCACTGTCTCTAAAATCATTTTTAACTGTGCCAGTTAAGGATTGTCTTCCTCCAATCTCCATGATAGAATGGTCTTGGTTAAAAACATTGCCTCATATTTCAATGGTTATAAGAAGTAGCAACATTGCATTATATGCAGACAAAAAAAGTCTGAAAGAATTGAGGACCCCATTAAGCAACTTTACTCTGGAGGATTATCCCATTCTAGATACAGTTATTAACAATCGCATAAATATGTCTGTCTCCCTCAGGAAGCACTTTGGACGATTAGAAAGCATGGTGCTTGATTTCTGTCCCCATAGATCTGAAGAGGGGCATGAAAAAAAGACCAAAAGTTTCTATACTTTTATCAGGGATTCTATTTGGGTTTTTTCCTCACCCATAAAGTCTGTGTTTTTAAAAATTTGTAACCAAATCCTATTCACCATTAACTTATTTTCCCCATCTTTATTAATCAAAGGCATACATAACTGCCTTTGATAATGTTTAGAACTATTGAACATTATGGGATAGGCAATGTCACCACACTGAGTTGACCTAAGAAAAAACAGAAGTAAAGACACATGATGCTTTTTAGTTAGTCCACAGAGCTTTGTCAGAAGTAAATATGCAATTTGTTAGAGTCTTTGAAATGTTTAAAATGGATTCTGAATCCTCATTACTATTTCATGAACCCCATAGATATCCAGGGACCCCATTTGGGAAATATTAAATTTGATTTATTCTATATAGCTCCAAGAGAAGAACTGGAGCAAACTGATGGGTAATTATTTTAATGTACACACACAAATTCTAGTTCAATGTAATATGGAACTTTCTGGCAGATACGTCAAATGGTGCAGTGGGCTGCCTCAGTAGTAGTAACGGGTCCCTGTCACTGGAGGTATGAAAGGAGAGAAATCCACCCCCAGGATGTAGAAGACATTCAAACTGCTTTTGAGGATTGAGATTTGTAATTTACTACAAAAAAAGTAAGTGAATGCAGGTCAGAGGCAAATCTTCATGATACTTATATTCCCTCCTTTCCTGATCCCCAAATTACCATCCGATCTTTGTAAGCTCTCTGGATCATGCCATAAACACACATTCACTCATACCTTTTCCTTTTTTAAAATGGATTGGTGATGAATAAATTGAGCAATGAATACACACACACGATGCAACAAAGGATTATTAAAAGAAATCACCTGGTTACATAAGAGGCTGGTTTTAAGAAATGAGAAGGACCTCAGAATAAGAAAATGTCAGAGCCAAAAAAGACCACTAGAAAATGCACTGGTCCACAGACAAGTCAAGAGGCATGGATCGTTTTCACAGGACCGAGGGCTTGTATGGCTGGAGGCCTCTCAGCCCTGAACTCTAGCTGTCCCTCCTGAACCAATCCTCTGTTAAGCCCAACACACAACTGACCCCCATAGAGTCAGCAAGCAAATGCATTCAGAAAGCACGTTAGAAGGGGACAATGCTCTGTGATGCTGAGGAGAAAGGCCTTATCCACACAGTGCCTATGCTTTGTAATGCAAGCCCTTACGAGGGGTGCTGAGGCCCAAAGCTTTTGAAACTCCTTATAAAGGATCCCTTTGTGGTTTTCTGAAGTTGATATTGTCTGAGTCTCCTGAGGCTAATTCAGTGCAATTAGATTACCACTCTCTGCCTTTGGATTCGGCTGTTTTGCAGTGTCCGTTGCTAAATGAGTTTACCATCTTAACACAGAGCTGCTGACAGTCATTAATCCCAGCCGTGAAATGGGCAGTGTTTTCTCGTGCTTTGTATACTGGGCAACCCATGGGCACCTAACGTATAAGCCTCTACTCCCTTCCTGGCAAGGTCCATCCTCAAGTTCCCTCCCATTCACCCCCAGAAAAATCACCCTTTCCCTTCAGAGTGTCTTAGGTACCAACAGAATCTTGGAGACTTAAGGCAATTCTATAACTCAACAGCTCTCCAATCTAGCTGTGAGGGGCTTGTCAAACATAGAGTTTCCCAACATCATACTGGACTCCTGAAACAGGATCTCTCGGGAGGGGGACCCAGAAACCTGTGATGTTAACAAGAGTCTTGACAACAGTGCTTTTCAAATTTTAGCGTGTGTATAATCACCTGAGAATCTCAGATGCTGATTCAGGCTCAGACGGTGTGGGCTGGGGCCTGAGAGCCTGCATTTCTAAGAGCCCCCAGGTGATCTGTTGTTTCCCTGAACCAACAGTTTGAATAGTAAGGTTCTAAATGATCCTGGCTAGGGACCCCTGACATAAATCAACCCTTTTATTTTGCAGATGAAGAGAGGATAAATGACTTCCTTAAGGTTGTGGAGTGAATGGCAGAACTCCCAAGGTCCTACATAATTATATTTGTTCCCCAAACTTACTCTCCTGTGTGTCATCTTTCAGCACTCTGTGCCCTCAACTCTGCCACTGCACTTACCTTCCTTTGGCACTCTCACACGCTGTCCTCCCTCATCAACACAAACCTCAGAGAGCTATCCCTGGTCCCAAACTGGTGGCCTGGGCCCTGAAGTCCTAGCGCACCAAAAGCCCTCATTTACACAGCTGGGAACTCCAACCAGGTGATGCTGGATAAAGAGAAGGGGCACCTGAGTGATGGACTTTAAATCCGGGCACTGGGGGTGGGGGTCAGGCGGCCTAGGACATAGCCCTGAGAGTCTCTCGGACTGATGGAGGAAGTAGATCAAGGTGATCAGGAGGAGGAAATCTGTGGTTTCTTTCTCCAATGATGACCTGTCTCCCAACATATCCAGAGTATTGTTTAGGACTTCCAGATGTTCAGAGACTGTTGCTCCATTCTACCTTCTGTCTGACCTCAGGACCGCGTCCTTCCTTCTTCTCCACCCTTCTTCTCTACTCCCTTTGACCTCTTATCCTTTCCACAGAGCACATTGTGATCTTATACATCAAATAAAGTAACTGCTACGATCTTTGGCCTTTGAGAGCTGCGTGTTTATTGCTGTGTGCTGTTCTGCAACACTGCCCAGCTCCTGAGGAATGCGGCAGGTCCGCTGCAGCCCTGGCTGCCGGGCGGACGTGCAGTCCTCTCTTACAGGAGCACTTTGCAGCTTATTGAGTGTTTCACATTCAGGATCCCATGGGAGCTTCCTGATCACCTTAACAAACAGATACAAGACAGTGGTTACTATCCCCATTTTGGAGTTAAGAAAACTGAGGTTGGAGAAGTGACTTGCCAGAGACCATGCTGTTAATCTCAGGGTAAATCCAGGATTCAAATATAGATCTCCTTTCTCCTAGCTCACCTCTCCANCTGGGGAGCCGGTGTCGTTATCAGGCTAACAGGCCTCACCTTCCACCAGTGGGCAGCAGTGGGATTGTGGCTGGAAGCCCACGACAGGAGAGCAGGGAATTTCCCATCAGGCCTTTAGTTTGATAGTCCTATTCCTCTGATTCTGAGCCAGACAGGGGTTTCTTTCTATATATTCTTTTAAAAAAAAAAATCTAATACTAGACTTAAGCCTAAAAATCTCCTTTGATACGATCTCCAGGTCCCTCCCAGCTTTATGTTTCTTTAAGGGGTATTGTACTTGATCATTTTTATTCATATATGTATGTGCATGCATATATATATACAGACACGTGTATATATAACTATTGAAATATATGTATATATGTATAAACTATCATTCCATGCAATTATATTGCCCATATAATTCTGCAATTCATTTTGTTCACTTATCAACACGTCTTGGGACACTTTAAATCCGGACACTTTCCCAAGTAGTCAAGTGGTGAGGCCTACAGCTCACCTCATTCTTTTAACTACTGCTAACCACTTCATGTTATGTATAATCCATTGTTTTCCAGCCATCCCCCTACTGATGGGCATCCGTACTTTTTTCTAAGTTTTCCACTACCATCAGTGCTGCAATAGTCACAGTGTACCTACATCTTTGTGAACACATGTTGCATTTTCCAGGCAGATAACAAGAACAAGAAATGGAATTGCTGGGGCACAGAACACGTGCATCTTTTATGCTAATAGATCCTGCAGGCTGCCATTCCTTTCTTCCCGAGTCTTCTCTTTGGCCCTCTCTTGTGCTGCTCCCTCTCAGCCTGGGCTGTAACAACGCACTAATAATAGTTGTTACTGTTTATTGAACATTTATTGAATGCCAGGTACTGTGCTAGCAACATCATGTGCCTCGTCTCATAACCCCACAAAAACCCTTAGACACAAGTGCTAGTATATTCCCATTTATAGTGACAAAACTGAGGCATAAAAAAGTTACGTAATTTGCCCAAGGTAAGACAACTAGTAAGAGGCAAAATCAAAATTCAAAACCAGGCTGACTCCCGAAAACACTCTTTTAACCCCTGTACTGACACTGTTACTCCAGAATGAACCACGGAGTGGGGGGAGAGGGGACTGCACTGGATGAGGGAGACAAAGGTAGAAAAGAGATTAATTTCCCTCTCTAGATGATCAGGGGCTAACCTCTTTCAGAGGCTTCTAGGTAATACTAAAGTTAACATACATCTATAAATACATGAGTTTTCAATCTCCACTCTTCACATGGGACGGGATGGCACTAACTCCCAACCGTGGCGTCCCAGAGGGACATGGTTGGGGCCTTAAGGACAGACAGGTTGCTGCAGCCCCTTTCTCCTTTATGCACCTGCACCTGCCTCGTGACAAAAAGCGCTCAGATGAAAAAGTTGTCAAGGGTTCTGCGAGAGAATTTCTGACCAGGTGGGGAGGAAAGGGAAAAGGCAGCACCAATCTTGGCCCTTTTTGTTTAAAATTGTTAACTGCTGGCCCTTGGTACTCAGAGTGAGCCCCACATCCTAACCCCCCCACACCAAGAATATCCAGTTTGGGAAGCCCAAACACTGCTGCCTCTTACACCAGTTTTCAACAGCTCTCTGAGGGACACCAGAGACTTCTCCAAATGTATCCCTAGCAGGCCTGCTGCTAACAGAAGAAAAAATACAATAAAAACAAAGTCTCCGAATATCAACCTTGAAATAAACTTGCTGGTTTGTTTACATTATAAGCATTACATGTTTGCTATAAAATATTTAAACCACATAAGGAGATATGTTTAAAACTAAAATACACAGAAATCTTATCCCCGAGGGTAAATTACTTAACAGTTTGATATTCATCCTTCCAGATGATTTTAATAACATAATGACAAATCCGTTAGTGCTGACTCTATGCCTGACATCTTTCTAAAAGCTGAATATGTGTTAACCGATGGAAACTTTAGAACAATCCTGTAAAGCATTTTTCATCCGATTGTATAGATAAGGTTACAGAGGAGGAAACAGAGAGGTTAAATAATTTTCCTAGGGTTACCCAGCTTGGAAATAGCGGTGCAAGATTGAAATCCAAGCAGTCTGGCTTCAGAGAGGTTTTAACTGCCGTGTTCCACTGAGTGTTTCTATTTTCCAAAAATGGGATTATACTAAACACCATGTTCTGCAACTTCCTTTTTTTCACTCAGCAATGAGTTGTCAGTGTGCATACAGATGTGTCTCATTCCGTTTTGCATTTGTGCTGCCCTTTGCTGAGATTATGCCAGGTTTGGGCATGGCTCTCAGCTTCCCACAACACAGCCCCCACTTCCATTTCCAGCTCCTTGCCTTTCCACAGACCAAATTCCAGCCCAAACTGAACTTCTCATCGGTCTTTGTAACATGCCCACTCTTCTCATCCCTGTACTATTCTCACACCCTTCCCTATCCCTCCATAGATCTAGAAAAAGACTCTCCCCACATTTCAGCCCTGAAAGACACACCAACTAGCTCAAGATTCAAGCTAATTTGATTTTGAATCCTGCCTCTGTCACTTCCTTGCTGTATGATCTTGGCAGTTGACTCAATCTTTCTCATATTAAAACTGTTCCTCATCTTAAAAACTGAAGAGGGGTGCCTAGGTGGCTCAGTCAGTTGATGTCTCACTCTTGGTTTCAGCTCAGGTTCACGATCACATGGTTTGTGGGTTTGAGCCCCGCATCAGGTTCTGTGCTGACAGTACAGAGCCTGCTTGGGATTCTCTCTCTCTCTCTCTCTCTCTCTCTCTTATCTCTCTGTCCTTTCCCTGCTCATGCTCTCTCTCTATCTCTCTCTCAGTCTCTCTCAAAATAAATAAATAAACTAAAAAAACCTGAAGAGAACAATTTCACCAATAAATAAATGAAGTTACCTTTCAAGCACTTTTTCCATGCAGAGCATAAGTCCTTAACAAAGGGCAATTCCTTCTCCACTTCCCTGAGATCCTGTCCATGCCTCAGGATCCACCTCTAGCCTCACTTCCTCTGTGAGACAGCCCCTGCACTGCCACCAGCCTCCCAATGGGCACCCTCCTTCCTAAATCCTCTTGGAGAAGCAGGCATTACCCTTGGCACTCAGTTTACTCAAAGTGCCCTTACATACATTTGGGTGCCCTTCTAACTTCCTTACTGGACTGTGAGCCCTTCAAAGGCTAGGAACTGAATGAATTTTGTGGTACATGTGGAAAGGGCAACAAGAAGAAAAAGAACACATCCCCTGGTGCTTCCCAGAAGTTTCACCTTGTTCTCCCTCTTCCTCATAGAGAGCACCATCCCAGCAGTTCATATATATTAGGTGTTCAGTGCTTGTTGAGTTGAATTACTTTGTCCCCACATGCCTGTTCCCATCATCTTCCTATTGGCTCCACAGAAGCCCAGGACCAGAAGGCTTCCAACCAGCCAACCCCGAATCACTGCTATGTCTCACCATGACCCCTTTTTCCTCCAAGAAATGAGTCACAGTGAGAGGGAGCTACCAGCCCAGCCTTGGCTCAGAAGCCATTGCACTGAGTTGCTCCACTTCATCCACACTGTCTAGGTGAGCATGTTCAGGCTCCAGGACCTGCAAAACATCTTAGCCATCACAGCTGACGCTACTTTCCCCCATGACCAAGGTCTACAGAGAGTCCCCTTCCACAGGAAAAGGCAAACTCTCTAAAACAATTTTCAGTTGTGCAGAAAGCATGAACGTCAGTAGAGATGGTTTTCTTGATGTGACCTAAAACACTTAGTAGAAAAGAACAACTCTTGACAGGAGCCAAGAAAAGACTGCGTGGTATCCAGAAAGAAGGGGCTTGGAGGAATTCGTTGAATAGGCTTTGGAATAGAAAAGGCTACACTTCCTGAAGAGGAGGGTGACAAGTTTCAATAAAAGGGGCAACCCCGTGCTGCCTCAAAATTGAACATCCTAGAGATGAGAACAAGATTTTCCTCCCCTTGGCATCCTTGCTCTGACCTTGCAATGGAGTCTCAGATTTTCCAACCCTATAAGGCTGGACTAGGTAAAGACTATGGGTCTTTCCAGCTGTCACTGCATAATTCTTTTTTCTTATTATAGTTTATTGTCAAGTTTGTTTCTATAAAACACCAGGGCTCATCACAAGTGCCCTCCTCCATGCCCATCACCCATTATCCCCTCTCCCCCACCTCTCATCAACCCTCAGATTGCTCTCAGTTTTTAAGAGTCTTTTATGGTTTGCCTTCCTCCCTCTCCTTAACTATTTTTTCCCCTTTCCCTCCCCTATGGTCCTCTGTTAAGTTTCTCCTGTTCCACATATGAGTGAAAACATATATGGTATCTGTCTTTCTCTGCCTGACTTATTTCACTCAGCATAATACCCTTGAGTTCCACCCATGTTGCTACAAATGGTCAGATTTCATTCTTTCTCACTGCCATGTAGTATTCCATTATATATATAAACCACATCTTCTTGATCCATTCGTCAGTTGATGGACATTTAGGCTCTTTCCATGATTTGGCTATGGTTGAAAGTGCTGCTATGAACATTGGGGTACATGCACCCCTATGCATCAGCACTCCTTTATCTCTTGGGTAAATTCCTAGCATGTCACTGAATAATTCTTAAACTAAGTTGGTTCATAGAAGACCCAGCACTTAAAAACTCTTGGGAATCAGTCAGATATATTCTGGAGTCCTAGTTATACTACTTGATACCTGTATGCCCTGGAAAAAGATTTTTTTAGGACTTCTAAGCCTCAGTTTTCATCATCTGTAAAATGGCAATGATTAGTATCCACTCCCACACTGAAAAACCACCCTACAGATTAAATGGGAGAAAGCATGGAGAGTGTTGGCATGTGACACATGGAAATCGTGCAAAGCAGGAGACCATGATTACTATATTACAAGGGGACAGGTGCAAAGCATTGTGGGAACATAAAGAAGAGTCTGACTAACTCTGCCTGGAGGTGGGGAGAGGGCACAAAGTTGAAGGAGCCAGGACACTTAAACTGGGCCACAAAGAATGACTAATTCACAAGGTGGCAATGAGTGCCAAGAGAGAATGTTGGAGGCAGAGAGGAGACGCTTGCAGAACAGACAGGCTGGAAGATGTGGAGATCAATGGCACTGGATGGACTGGCTGTCTACTGTTACCCAGGCTCAGTCCAGTCCTGCTCTACCCTGTTCTCTCCCAATGGGCCTTCTATTAACTGGAAGCCCAGCTAAGAGTGGATAATTTGTTCATTATCCAAAAAATGTTTCTTGACTTCCTACCATAAGTCAGTGATTGCTCTAAGTACTGGGCATAGACACAGTGATGAACAGAACAGACATAGTCCCCGCTCTCATGCAGCTTAACTTCTAGAGTGTTTTACAAACAAACAGCTTGGAAAACTACAGATTTTTGGATCATGGGAAGTGCTGCAAACCCAGTAAGTCAGATGATAAGACAGAGAATAGTCCACTGGAGTCCACCCCAGGCTGCCTACACTTGCACACATCACCTCCCTCAAGACTTATGTCCTAGGGAGATGGGCAGGTGGGAAATGTCCATTTCCTTTTACTGATGAGGAAACTGAAGCCTTGAGAGAAGAAGTGATTCATCATCCAAAGTCTCAGCCAATAAGTGCCAAAGGTAGGTGACCTTATTCCATGCAGGAAAGTCAAAAATATCCAGGACAAAAGATTAAATGGGGGTGGGGGTGGGAAGAGGGGAAGTGCAGAGAGTGAGGAGTAGAATGGTATGTACAATAAGATCCCATTTTTATTTTTTTAATGTTTTATTATTCTCACATGGGAAAAAAGAAGTCTAGAGAAATGGACCCAAAACTGTTTATAGTTATTATCTCTTGAGAATGAGACTATGGGGGACTTTTCTTTCCTACATTACATATTTTGGTAATGCTTGAATGTTTTACAACAATATAATACTTTTAAAGGCTGAAAAAATAGATTTTCTATAAAGAGGATATCAAAGAGCAAGGGAACACAGTCAAACTTAGAGCCCATCGAAACAAAAGACACATGTACCAGGTAGGGGAAAAAGACTTTGGGAGTGGTCTGAGTCAGTGCCCAGCTGATTGGTTTTCTCTGAATCTAAATAAACCTAGGGGTTGAGTCTGTTTGGTATGTTTGGAGGAATTTTCTGAGCAAAGAGAAGTTGGCTTTCCCACTGAAATCACTGTTCTATAAGTAAGATGTCATTGGAAAATGGAAGGCCAGGGTTACATTACAGACTTGGGTGTTTAGAACAAGTGATAGATTGGGGCGCCTGGGTGGCTTAGTTGGTTAAGCGTCCGACTTTCGCTTAGGTCATGATCTCGCAGTTCGTGGGTTCGAGCCCCGCGTCGGGCTCTGTGCTGACTGCCAGCTCAGAGCCTGGAGCCTGTTTCAGAGTCTGTGTCTCCCTCTCTCTGACCCTCCCCTGCTCATGCTATCTCTCTCTCTCTCTCCTAGAAATAAATAAAAATATTAAAAAAAAAAAGAGAACAAGTGATAGATGGAATATATTTTCATCCAGGTCATTGAAGCCCTAACCAATTCTTTTTGTAATTTCATAAAATCCTCATGGTCATTAAAAAAAAGTTCGAGATGGAAAGAATGATCTGACCCAATCCCTTCAATTCCCAGGGAGGAACAGAGGCCACAGAGAAAGCAATTTGTCTAAAGTCAACAGTGAATTGAAGCTCAGATGAGACAAGGACTGAGGACTCTAAGTCTCTTATCACTATGACAATTTTCCCTAAAACCTAAAGACTGTTCCACTGATAGCGTGCAAGACAAATTTCAATGGTACAGGACAATTTTCTTTCATTTCACTAACCATGAATTTTATTTTACTAGGTACTAGAATTTACCAATTTCATTATAATACTAGTAGTTTATATTAAGCTAAAAAATCAAATTAAAAGTAAATTAGGGACACTTGGATGGCTCAGTTGGTTAAGTGTCCGACTCTTGATTTCGGTTCATGTCATGATCTCACAGTTTGTGAGTTCGAGTCCCACATTGGGCTGTCAGCGCAGAGCCTGCTTGGGACTCTCTCCATTTTTCTCTGCCCCTCTCCACTCATTCTCTCTCTCCCTCTCAAAATAAATAAACTTTTTAAAAAATGTTTGTTTAAGAGGGGAGCAAAGGGCAGAGAGAGAGGGAAACACAGAATCCAAAGCAGGCTTCAGGCTCTGAGATGTTGGCACAGAGCCCATCGCAGGGCTTGAGTCCACAAACTGGGAGATCATGAGCTAAGCTGAAGTTGGACATTTAACCGACTGAGCCACCCAGGCAGCCCTTCACATGCTTTTATGTAATTTACCTTTTTAGAATAAGCTTATTTATTTATTTTGATGGGGCACCTGAGTTATTTTGTTGTGGTGCCTGGGTGGCTCGGTTAAGCATCTGACTTCAGCTCAGGTCATGATCTTGCAGCTTGTGGGTTCAAGCCCCAAATCAGGCTCTGTGCCAAGAGCTTGGAGCATGGAGCCTGCTTCAAATTGTGTGTCTCCCTCTCTCTCTCTGCTCTTCCCTGTTCATGCTCTCTCTGTCTCTCTCCTTGAAAAATAAATAAACGTTAAAAAATAAGAGCATGTGAATTGGGCAAAATTTGTCCTATGCCATGCAAGCAATTTGGGTTTGAAGAATAGTGTACTCCACCATTCCATCTTAGACATTGTCCTTGGATTGAATGGAAAATACCAGAAGGACCTGTGAAACCCAGTCAGTTCTGAGCAAAGCCTAACTACCGTTAAGTCTCAAATGGCTTCTCAGTGTGAGTCATGGATATGGGCTGCTATTTGAATTTAAATACTTGGAGGAAAGATGGCACATTTGGGTAACAAGTAGGCACATTCAGCAGACAGGGCATAGCAGGGATGAGGTCACCAACAAAGACCTATTAAACTATAGTTTTCCATTCCCTTCTCATGTTAAAGCAACATCTGTGACTCCCAAACCTTTGCTTATGAACAGAAATTCCTCTAAGTAATATTTATAATATTATCTAAAAACATGTATTTATAATCTACTATATGCCAGGAACTTTTCTAAAAGCTTCAGATGCATCAATCATTTAATCTTTAAAGCAACTCTACGAAGTAGGTACTATTACCATCCCCATTTTGTGTATGAGTACCCCAAAGCAGTGATTTTTACCAATCTGGGACACCTTGAAGCCAATCCATTTCAAAGTCTTCAGAGGCAGAAAGACATTGTACAAACCTCTCCAGAGAGGTGCAGGGGCAGGGTGGAGAGAGGAGAGGAATAAAACTGAGAGGCTCACCCCAAATCATAGCCCTTCCCATGAGGAAAGGGGATGGGGAGAACTTGACAACACACTTCCCCTCAGTTCTGCTGCCGAAAGTCCTGATTTCCTTTCCATCCATCACCATTTGTCTCATGAAGAGACGAAAGAGAACAAAAAATAATATGGCACAAGACATAAAAAGTAGGGGGATGTCAAAATGAGGGGGTGAAGAAAAGGGAAGACAAGCAGAGTAATCAAGAGGGAAGAGTGCTAATTCAGGTCTCCCGGTTCTGCCAAGAACTCCCTGTGTTAGTCTCCCGCCCTCTCTGGACCACAGTAGTCTTATTTGTAAAATGGATGAGTGGACTGGGCTAGCTGACTTTAAAGATCTCTCTCAGTGCCACCATTCTAGGATTCAGAAACAAATGAAAGAAAAGGAAGAAGGTAGAGGCCATAAGGGGAGAGAAGTGTAGGTGGGAAAAAGCAAATGCTAAGGAGGAATGATGAAAAGGGAAGGAAACAGGAGAAAGAAGAGAAGGTACTTCCCAAAGCAGTTGGAGTCTGCTTTCTTGTTGAAAGAGAAGAAAGACTCTCGTATCAAGAATTATAGCAATAAAATCTTTATCCTCAGGCAGTCAGCTCCATGCCTCCCCCTGCTGGGAGCCATGGATAATGGTGGTGGGGGTCTGAGGCAGCTCTGGGAGGAAGGAGGGGGCTGCTTGTTTCTCCACGTCTAGTAAGGAGGGCAGCCTCTCCTTCTCTGGGCCTGACAATGGACAACGATGATTAGCATATTGCCAAGCTCTGGGGCATGTCCTGGAGAAAAGACTAGAGGATGTGCCCAAGGGAGCTACAGCTGCAACATTATCACATTGTGCCTGCAAGGATGCAATCCTGGGAACCTCCAAACAGAGGAAATCCCAGGCCAGCAAGAAATCTTCCAAGGTCATCTCCAACCGCCTGCCTCTAAGCATCTCTTCTCTAATAGCCCTGTGCCAAAGGACTTAGCAGAGAATGACACTTGGTGCTATTCTCTAGTTTTCATACTTGTCTGAACCATCCCAGGCCTTGAGGCTCTTGAAGACAAAGACAGTGCCCCTGATTGATTAAATATACCCTTAATTCACAGGGCACAGTGCTGGGCACACAGTGGGCTCTCCAAACCCTTTTGATAATTGGTCAGTAGGTGAAATGGTTCTAACCTCTCAACAATTATCTAGCCTGCTGCCTTAACATTTCAGTCTAAGCATTCTTTCTTTTGTTTATTAAAAAAAAAAAAAAAGAAGAAGAAGAATGCTTCAAAGTCCAACCTGAGAGAAGAGAAGTTGTCAGATACCTGCCTCTGTAGAAATGAGGTAGAATACCCACTCTTCCAGTGACATCTCCAAATCTGGAATTGACCCCAGAGAAGAAGTGAATGGACAGTGTCACTATATAAATGAGAAACACAGATGCAAAGAAAAAGACCATAGATAATTGTTTGCTTAGCATATAATAAGCAACTTCTGTATACCAGGTATTTGGCTAAGCAACTTATCTGATTTTTTAATTCTTCACAACAATCATAAAATTAGCATTGAGTATTCCTAGTTTACAGAAGAAGAAACTAAGGCTCCCAAATGTTACACAGCTTTCAAGGTCATAAAGTAAGTAGTGAAGTCACTCCTCAGCTGGTTCGTCTCACACGTTGCTCAGAGTTCAGCCTACCCCTGAACACTTCCGGCAACAAGCAACCACCTCCTTATGCTGCATCTTCCATTCTTGGGCATTGTTTGACCAACTGGTCAAAATAGTCTTTCCTCACATGTATCAGGCAGTCCCCTCCCTCTCTGAAAGTCCCATCCACTTTCTCTGGCCACTTGGAACAAGTCAGTGGGCTGTAGAAGGTACCTCAGCTACGGAATCAGAAAAATCTGCTTCTGTTCCCAACTACCACCTACCAGCCATGTAACTTTCAACCAAGTCACTTCTGCCATCTGTGCCTCAGTCTCCTCATCTGTGTAATAGGAACATAAATACTTACCTCGCCTAGAGTTTGGGAGAAGAAAAAATAAATAATACTTGCAAAGGGCTTACCGCAGTGCCAGGCAAACAGTAAATATTCAAGAACATCATTTTATTGAGTCCCTCTTCCCCATGATAACCCAACAGAGATTTGTAAAAAATGATCTCTCTGCCTAAACCTTCTCTGAGCCGAATACCCACAGAGTCTTTAATTATTCCTAACAGGTCAATTTCAAGTTTGTTTACCAGCCCAGCTCTCCCTTTCTGGACCGGCTCCAACCTGTCACTGTCCCTCTTAAAATGCAGGGCCTGTAATGGAATATAATAAATTAGCCAAGATTTGAAGCACACCCCACATCCCATATTTCCTGCCATACCTGCCTCTTTTAGTCTTTACATTTTTCTGTAGTTCTTCAGAATGATTAGGTATAACCTAGACTGGCATAAAATTTTAGTGAAGAATGTTTGAGTCTTATAAACAAAAGCTTCAATTTTTATTTGTAACAATGGCTAACATACTAAGTTGTTTCTATGTGTCTGGTGCTGTGTCAGCATTTGACACACATTTTCTCCTTTAACCCCCACAATCCTAGGAACACATTATTACCCTCCTTTTTCTGATAAAGAAATAGTTTTGGGGGCCCCTGGGTGGCTCAGTCAATTAAGTATCTGACTTCAGCTCAGGTCATGATCTCACCGTTCATGGGTTCAAGCCTGGCATCAGGCTCTTTTGCTGACAGCTCAGAGCCTGGAGCCTACTTCTGATTCTGTCTCCCTCTCTCTCTACTCCTCTCTGCTTATATTTCTCTCTCTCTCTGTCTCTCAAAAATAATAAATAAATATTTTAAAAGTGCTTTAAAAAATAAAAAAGAAATAGTTTTGAAGAGGTTAAGTAACTTGCCCAAGATCATATAGCTATGTGGCAGATTTGAGTCCACTATGCTATCCTATCTCTCATATTAAGCATTTAAGAGATGCTTATTATATGTAAGTAGTTCCAGGGATAAAACATTGGATATGATACAGACAGAAGACACAGACAGGGGCAACTTAAATAAATTTTTTTAAAAAGACATATTGCACCTGTAACATTGGATTTCTTTTTTTTTTTTTAACTTTTTTTTTTTTTTGAGAGAGAGAGAGACAGCGTGAGCAGGGGAGGGTCAGAGAGAGAGGGAGTCACAGACTGAAACAGGCTCCAGGCTCTGAGCTAGTCAGCACAGCTCGAACCCACGAACTGTGAGATCATGACCTGAGCTGAAGCTGGAGGCTTAACCAACTGAGCCACCCAGGTGCCCATGGCCTTCTGAACTATACTATCACAATGGTCTCTCTCCTCTCCTCTAGTACACTCCAATGTCTGTCTTCTTGGGCAGCATGAGTTAATGGAGAAAAAAGAAAAAGGTAGAAGCAGTCATCTCTCCTCTTTTAATTTTCACTGTCCCACCAATTCCTTCCGCCCTTGACCCTTTACCAGACTCCACCTTGTGAAGAGTTTTCAATGAGGAACCTGTTTGTCCTGGGGCTGGAGGAGAAGGGAAGCCTCTTTACACTGGTATACTCTCTCTGCCTTAGAAATAGTCATACTCTTTGACTCAGCAATTTTGCTCCTAGGACATGAACAGAGGTTTGTGATCAAGGGAGGGTTTCACAGCATAATTTATAATAACTAAAAAGTGAAAATAATATGAACGCCCATCAATAGAGGGACAGCTAAGTGAATGCTAACACAACCACACACTGGCATAGGCAGTCATTAATAACTGTATTTCTAGCAGTTTAAATACAAGAGAAAATATTCATTTAGAATCTTCAGTTAAAAAAAGAAAGAAAGAAAAGAAACTGATTATAATCTGTAGAGGAAGAAAGAAAACTCAGAAGAAATTTACTAATAAGCTAATGGTAGGTATCTAGATAATGGAATTTCCAGGTGGGATTTATTTTTTTTCTTTGAACCTCATTGTATTTTTTCAATGAGCATTTATTGTTTTAATCGTCAGAGGAAAATGTTATTTTTTTTAAAGGGTTGAAAGAATCTGGCCTGAGGTTAGCCAGCCAGCTCATGAAGAACAATTTTTGCCACTGGACAGTTTCCATCTGAGCAGCACCAATTACTACTCTGTTACCATCAGATCATCTTAATCCTATTAATTGAAATGCCAAAGTAATTTTATTAATTTACTACTTAACAGATAAATTACTAAGAGAATAGTAGAAGAATCCCCCGAGAGTGTTCCTTTAGGTGTGACGGCGGGTAGTCCTTGAATATTCAAGCGCAAAGCACAAAGAAGCCTCTAGACCTTCATCTATTTATCCCTCATGATAGAGCCTACACCAACCAATTCTCTCTGAATCAATAAAAACTGTACTGGACATTCACAGTGTGCCAGGCACCAAAACAAGCATTACTAAAGAATTACTTATTCTTCCCAACACTCCATGAGCAACGACTACTATTACCCCCATTTTACAGATGCAGCAACCAAGAAGGATAAGTTAGTCATCCAAGGCCGCTCAGCCAGTAAATGGCAGGGCCCGAATTTGATGGCAGAGTCCATGGAGTCTGCCCCTGTTTCAGTCTGGAAGTCAGTTCTTATTTATGTAGTACCTTATGCTTTCTTCAATGTGATTTCAAATAGTAAATACAAGTTAGCACAGAAGATGACTATACTCTATGGATGAGTAAACTGATGCTTAAATATGATGCATAAATATGATAGAGGGCTTGCTCAAGATCACACGGAAAGGAACAGGCACAAGTCAAACCCAGGATTTCTGACTCGACATCCACAGCTTGCCCCATTCCCCTGAACTGTTTCTCTTTGCCTCTGAGACACGCAGCAAGAAGCAGGAAGCAATGGAATTCGGCCCCCTGTATGGTCCCCCAATGAGCTACAAAGAGGTGACCCTGATGGAGTATCTCCCAGGGTAGAAAAGAAAGAAACCCCAGAAGGAAAAGAAAGGTTCAGCAATGACTCTTAGGTTCCTTCTGCCATTAACCCTCCTTCATCTTAAAACCAGAAAGGACACCTTGTCTTTCCCTCATCAGCCATCTATCTTCCTTACATCTCATCAAGCACCACACGTTTCACGGGCACATCTCGTCCTGACTTTTCAGTAAATATTTATTACAGAAGTTTATACTAAATGGAATGGAAACTTAACACAATGCATATTCCCATGAAATGAGCTGTTTTAACACATATGAACAGCTGCTTCAAAACTTATGCCCAAATTCCACCTTAGTCAAATTCATGCATCAATTCTGTCATCAAAGCACTTTATTAGGTTACTTAGTCTCTCCAAACCTCTGTTTCCTCATCTGAAAAATGGAGGAGAAACTGGTACCCACTTCATAGAGTTGCTGGATGGATTAGACAGCAATTATGGAAAAGTTCTTGGCTCTGTGCGTGGCACCTAGAAAGTGTTCAAGCTTTGGTAGCAACTGTTATTATAATTAGCTAACCTCTGAGTCCATTTCCTCTTCTATAAGATGGAGATGATCATCCCTACTGACTTTGCAGAGCCATAATATGCAGTCATTCATTAACTTATAGCAAGTGCTCAATAAATGTCTTTTTTAATGCCCAAGATGACCAGATTGCATAATTCTACGACTCTTCTACCTTCTTCTTCCCCAAGACTTTGGAACCTGCTGAGTGAGGCAAAGATGTTCCACCCCACTGAGCATAGCTGCAGCTGTCTGTCTTAGAGGATTCCCGGGTAATGAACAAGGGCTATTTAGAGCAGTTTCAGAGCCCTGGAGCTTCCTGTAAAACTCTGTATTTACATACAAATACCCACTTCAACTAAACCCTCTCAACTCACAATTAAGTATTCTCTTTCTGCAGACCAGTCAGTTTATTAAAGGCTGCTTCAGATTTGAATCTGAGTTGTTCTTTCTAAAATTTAAGGTCATTCTTCCTGAGAGCCCAGTGAGGGTTGTTTATTTTCTCAACATACTTCTTTGAAATTGGTCTCCTGGATGCTTGAGGGCCACACACATCCAAGCTCCACTTACACGAAGACCTCTGTTTAGTCTGAGATAAATAGCTCTCTTTTTGTGGATGCATTTCCTGTGGCTTCATAACAACATGGCTTACTTTCCACTATAGGTTTGAAGTAGTATATACTTGGGAGAGACAAGTGATAAGCTTTTTCTAATAGGCCCAGATATTCAAGCACTTCTTCAGGTAGGCTTTCTTCTTTTAGTTTGGGAGTTCAAGGGCTATGGCATATTCACTATCGATACAGTTAAGAGACAAGTATGTCAGCTTAGGTGTACCTGTAAAAGTTATTTAACCTCTGTGAACTTCAGTTTCCTCACCAATAAAATGGGAGTTATGACCCCCTACCCATAAGATTATATTAAGGACTAAATGTCAAAAGTAAAGCTTTTAGTGAAATCCCTGGCACTTTATAACTATTCAACACAGGCCAGCTGTTGTTATCATATTATTTCTATTTTGCTCCATCACTCAGTACAATCTCTGACTTACAGTAGGCACTACATAATTCGTTTGGGATAAAGAAGTAAATAAATGAGTTAATAAATTAATGCTATCTCAAATAAGATGATTACCTCAAAATGCCTGGTGAATGAAGACGGCTGACTGACCTGAGAAGAGAAAGAACAGATTTTCACAGCTTCTGTATAAGCACTGGGACCTTTGGCCATTTAAAAGCCGCCTGCAGTTGGTAAAGTCTGGTTGTATTTTTTTTAATGTTTATATATTTTTGAGAGAGAGACAAAGCATGAGCAGAGGAGGGGCAGAGAGAGAGGGAGACACAGAATCTGAAGCAGGCCTCAGGCTCTGAGCTGTCAGCACAGAACCCAATGCAGGGCTCAAACTCATAAGCCGTGAGCCAAAGTCAGATGCTTAACCAACTGAGCCACCCAGGTACCCCAAGGCAGGTTGTATTTTAAAAATGAATGAACTAGGGAGACAGGGTGGCTCAGTCGGTTGAGCATCCAACTTGGGCTCAGGTCATGATCTCACAGCTCATGGGTTCAAGCTCCACATTGGGCTCTGTGCTGATAGCTCAGAGCCTGGGACCTGCTTCGAATTCTGTTGTTCTCTCTCTCTCTCTCTCTCCCCTTCCCCCACTGGTGCTCTGTCTCTCTCTCTCTCTTTCTCTCAAAAATAAATAAACAATGGGACACCTGGGTGGCTCAGTTGGTTAAGTGTCCGACTTCGGCTCAGGTCATGATCTCACGGTTCATGGGTTCAAGCCCCACATCGGGCTCTGTGCTGACAGCTAGCTCAGAGCCTGGAGCCTGTTTCAGATTCTGTGTCTCCCTCTCTCTCTGACTCTCCCCTGCTCATATTTTCTCTCTCTCAGAAATAAATAAAACATTAAAAATAAATAAATAATAAATAAATAAACATTAAACATTTTTTTAAAGAAAAGAAGTTTAAAAACAAGTGAACTGAACTGAAAAAATAAATAAATAAAATGAAAATCAAATTAATGCCTGCAACATTACAAGAGAGAGAGTTTAATGAACACTTGGGAAGGGTTTGCCCATCCTCTTCCTGTCTTTTGAAAACGGCCACATAGTCAAGATGCCCAGACCACATCTGGAGATCCCAGTCATGTGGGGGCTCTGCCCTCTGAACCCTGAAAGTCTCTGAATCTTTCAGTGGAACCTCAATGTCCCCCATCTGTACACAGAGATGCTGTCAAGGGAATGGTGCCGGAAGCCAATACAGTGATGGATTTGGAAGTGCTGTGTAAATAGAAAGCATTATTTGTATAACAGTGATCATCATGTTGTTCTCCACCCGTACTCTCCGATTCCCAGAGTTCCCAAAATTCTCACTGGTAGTTCCGAGAGTCATGCAAACATTTCTTCACAAAACCATGAGCCAGAGCAGCAGCTCCTCAGAGGGACTGTGCAATCACTATCACTGGGAAGAGTCAACAGAGTGTAGTGGTTAATAGCATGGGCTTTAGAGGCCAGATGACTGGTGGCCTTACCCCTTATAAGCTATACAACCTTGGCTAAGTTTCTGAAAATGCAAGTGTCAGCTTCATCTGTAATGATGTCATCTTCCTAGGATTGTTGAGAAGAGTAACTGCAGTAACACGTGTAAAGTACCCAGCACATAATATGTATGAAGTGAGCAGGATCTCTTATGGTTCTGTGCTAATATCATGCCTTTATCTGTGTTCAACCTGTTATTATTTTTCCTCAATATTTACACTCCCAGGTCTTTGCAACCTCAAATGAGCAATCCCTGCTGATCAGTGCGATTTCTCTTCCTAAAACTTTTTGTCCAGAAACCCTGAGCTCCATTCCCTACAAAGACATACTTTTCCAGTGAGATTTATCTGATTAAAAAGAAAGCTGCATCGAAGGTAATGAGAGCCATTTGCTCTCCTGTCCAGCTCGTGGGATGCATGCTGATTATGCAGGGCCTGCTAACAGCTTTGGCTCTGGCAAAGCAACCCCCATAGGGCTGTTCTTCAGGATTCAAGTCTCTGAAGAATCCCCCTGGATTCTTCACACTGTAACTGAACTCGGGGGACAGGGAGGTGTACTTGATGCCCACAGACTTAAGCCAAGTATTCTTTCACCGTAAAACCAGACTGCAGAATTGCACTGATGGTCAGACGCATAGGAAAATTTCCCCCAGTGAGACATATAGGAACAGTCAGGGCAAAGTGAGATGGTTCTTGTAGAATTGTAATTAGGGACCTAAGCGGGGAGAAATGTGAGGTTTATGCATAGACATAGGTTTGATCTAGGCCCCTGGCCCAAGTCAACCTCTAAGAAGGTTGTGGATGCTCCCCCCCGCCCAAAAAAAAAAAAGATGGCTTCTTCTCCTATTTTCCTGCCTTGGGTTTTCCCAGAGGACATGTATTTTCCCTAGGGACTGACTAGATGTATCAGGGCCAAAATATGGGACTTTTTCACTCCACTCAAATCACATCATTGAGGCCCAGGACCGGCGCAGCTAAATTCTGCTTCCCCTGGAATGTCAGGTGCTTATCACCCACTTAACAAACATCTACTGAGCCCTGACCATGTGCCAGGCTCTGTGCTCATGGAAGTCATACTTATTAAGAGTCTGGATAGAAGCTTGGGAGAAAAATCATTCTTTCAAGGTCCTGCCTACATAATACCTTGATTGCCCCATTCCAAGGATGAGGAAGGCTAGAGAGTGGAAGGTTGAGGTTGAACCAAAAAGCACCAAGGGCTGCTGTGATTCCCAACTTGAAACTGACACAGGGAGTGAAGAGAAGAGATGCAAGAGGAAGGAAGACATTGACATTGATGTAAGTTAGGCACATACAGTGTGGTGCACCACAGCTAGATCGCCACATGTTTAAGCCTTAATTATCTCTTCTATAAAATGGGGCAGACATCTTACCTCTCAGGCTATTGGCAGGATAAAATGAGATAAAATATGTAATACTGTTTCTTGCAACCAAACAAGAAAAATAAAAATGAAGCTTTTTAGAGATAAAATGAGAGGCTGTCATAAGTACAGATTCCCTCTCCAGGTAAATACGTTTGGTTACCTATAGGAAACCCTACTCTAGATGGACTGGGTTTGACACTCTTTGATGCTGTAGCAGGACCAGGAAGGACTAGGGTGAGGTGAGCGAGACTCCCAGGACACAAAAGTTAAAGAGGTGCTCACTCTCGGACCCCTACAAGGGCATGGTTGGCACAGCCCTGACAGTGAGTGCCTCTTCAATTTCGCTAGGTGCCTCCTTTCCTCACCCTGCTGCCGCCTGCATTATGGAGATACATAAAACAAAGCAAAAGAGTTAGTGGATGGAAGGTTATGCAGAGGAACACACCAGAAGCAATGATAAGGAGTATGAAAGATCCCTAGAGATCCCAACTTCCCTAGGGGCAGGGGAAGAACGAGATGGAATCTCAAAGTTCCTTCTAGTTCCAAAGATCCAAGATTTTATGTTATGGAACAAGAGAATCATATTCAAAGACAAGTGCTTTTTCACCCAGATAAAGGTTTTGTGTGTGTGTGTGTGTGTGTGTGTGTGTGTGTGTTTTAGAGAAAGCAGGTATAGCTGTAGGAGGTGGGACAGGAAGGGAGAAGGATGTCATGTGCACTAGACCCTGGGGAAAACTGCGCTCGGAGCGTGCCAACTCTGACATTCTGTTCTCAGGGGTGCTTAGCAGATCATGAAGTGAGAGTAATAAAATGTCAGGCACTCCTTGGCCAGCCTAAGCCCCTTACTGCAATCAGATAAAATTGGAATTGCACAGCTGGTCATGAGAAGCCAGATGTTGACCTAAAGGTGAAAGCCAGGAAAGCTGAGGGTGACCAACAGGCCCCATGCTGTGCAATGACCCCTCCCCCCCCCAAGTCCCCTTATGTCAGAGGCAGGGACATGAAACTGGACCAGTCCATAAGGACAGAAAAGTGTCAGCCCATTTCTTCCCAGGAGCCTCAGACACAGAGCCATCCCCTCTCCCCATTCCTTTCCCAAGGACAACCCACCGGTGGAAGGAAGCTTTCTCCCCCACAAGCACAACATGGGCAATGGCAAATGTTGGTTCTTTCTAAAGGTGCAGTGGCTAAAATTAATAAAACTCAGAAAAATGCTCTGATTCATGTCCCCACCTCCCCCTAAATACTGCCTTCCTCCTCTGAACCACCACCGCAGTCCAATTATGCCACCTAAGCTGAGTGACAACCTTCGATAATTATTTATGTACCTAATCTATTCTATCTGCTCAACAATAAACAGCAAGAGGGCAAAGGCCATTCATCAGCAAACGATTATTGATTGCTACCACATGTCAAGCACTGAATGAGACAGTCGCGGACTTTGCCTACATGGCGTGCTTTTTCTGTGGGGAGTGACATGTTCACCTGCACCCCCGCCCCATTGTACCTTATGCATATGGGAGCTGCTTAACTAATCAGAAGGATCAGAGGATTTCAGAGCAAGAGGGCCTGTGAAACTAAGACAACCTAGCACCCCAGTTTAGTCCCTTGGCAGATTGGTGATCCATCCTGCCAACTTCCCTACTGGGAAGCTGTTCTCTGGGCAGCCACCACCAGTTGAATGGACTGGTAGTCAACATACAACTGTTCATTGTGCTTGATATAATGCAAAACTGTCATTTCACAGATGAAGAAACTGAGGGCCACCTAAGAAAAAGAATTAGCCCAAGACCACACAGTTACAGCTACGACTATACCCATGCTCCCCAATGCCCACCTTACTGTTTTCCTCTATTCCACAGTGACTTTCAAAACCCTGAAGTAAGTAGGGGCGCCCGGTGGCTCAGTCAGTTAAGCATCTGACTTCAGTTCAGATCATCATTTCACGGTGCATGAGTTTGAGCCCCGCATTGGACTCTGTGCTGACAGCTGGAGCCAGCTTCTGATTCTGTGTCTCCCTCTCTCTCTACCCCTTCTCGGCTCTCACTCTGTCTCTCTCTCAAAAATAAAAAAATAAACATTAAAAATTAAAAAAAAAAAAAACCTGTAGTAAGTAAATGCCCATGGAAACACAGAGTAGACTTTCCAACAACTTTTGACTAGTTGACCAGGTGCTGTCTGCACAGAATAAATACCAGCTCATTGGATAACCTCCCTGCCAAGGCAAAGGGAATAGATATTCTGACCCAAGCCAGAGGACAAGTTGCCTGTAAGCCAAATTGGATACCCCCCATTTGAAGATGTTTTTGAAGGGCCCATTTCCCAAGCGTGGCCAGGCCACAATTCAGCATAACCAGCTGAGAAATCAGATGGATTATTTTTACTATAAAGGGATTAAGGGATGGTAATCTTCTGTTAAGTTTTAGATACACCTGTAAGGGCACAGACCAGGGAGTCCAATCCCTACTACTCCCAAACTCCTCACAGACTCGAAGTTTAATCCTTGTCTCTTATCATTGTTCTCTCTCTCTCTCTCTCTCCCTCCCTCTCCCTCTTTCCTTCCCTTACTCTCTCCCTCCCCCTCATTTCCTCCTTCACACACACAATACTTCTTTTAGTTCTCCAAGTCCTCTCTCACTTCTAGACTGCATACACGCTGTTCCTTCTACTCAAAACACACTTCCTCCATATTTCTTCTAGGCCAATTCTACACCCACCCTTCAACTTCTACTGTAAAAACTGTTTTCCTAGCAAAGCCTCTTGAAAAGCCCTCACCTTGCACTAAGTGCGGTTGCATGCCTGGCCCCTGTGTTCACTGAACCCCTTGCTGATAGCACTGGCCACACCTCAGACACCTTTACTTGCACATTCTCCTCTCTCCATTCCACTTCCCTCCCCTCCCCGTCTGCACCTGCAACTTCTCCCCCAGCCCTGGGCACCTCTCCCTTGGTTATCCTCTGCCCATTGGTCTCTCTTCTGCCCCTCAGCTTGCCCTCCCCTTTTCCTACCCTTGACTTCCTGACTCCTCTATGCACGTGGAACCAAAGAGATGGAATCTGTCGAGGAGTCTCCCTCTGCTCACCCAGAATGGCTCTTGGTGGTGTGACACCTCGCAGGGTATAATTGAAGTTGTTTCTTCCCAGTATTGCTCCCAACCCCAGCTTATTTGAAATTCAGATTGACAGCTCCCTATTGATTCTCTATTTCCAACTGATGTTTGCCGCAGGAGAATGAGAACCTGAACATTGATCTGGCCTTTCTTCCAAAAGATCCCTGAAAAATATGTTGTTCCATCAGAGAGAAATCTCGAGACTGGATTGGGAAGAACAAAGACACAAACACACTCACATTCCCCCAAAAGATTGCAGAAAAAATGCAGATCCCAAGACCAGTTGTGTAAAAAAGAGGGGGATATAAAGAAGGAATATTACAGACTAATAAAATGATGCATTAGGGCCAAAAGGACTCTTAGAGATTATTCTAACCCCCTTATTTTATAATTTGGGAAACTGAAGGCCACAAAGGGAAGTGACTCACTGAAGGTCACAGGGCCCCCACTTTACTGTGTCAGCCTGCCTCCATTCCCCCCACTCCCAGCTTGAGATCCTACTCTTGGATTTTTCCATGGTCGGTTTCGTTAGGAGTCAAAATTGAGGTCCTTTAGGTACCAAAGCCTCCCAGTGTGACAAATCTCCTAAAAGGTGATAGCTTAACACTCTTTCCAGCCAGTTTGCCTTTTGCCATAAAGCCTTCTCAGAGAGGGGCAGAACCCTTGGTCCCAGAAGACCTCACTGTCTTTCTGAAATTACTATTAATCAAATCTGTCTAAACCGAGTCTGATTCACTACATTACATTGCAGTAATCCCTTGGAACAATTTGCATCATTTCCAAATACTCTTACAGGGTCAGCAAATCCTAACAATCAAATGTTTCATTTCTCGGATTCATTCCCAGCTTCTCTGTTCTGTAGCCCACAGTCAGTAAGTGAACATTCAAGTTCACCAGCGGTAGTGGTTCTAATTGTGCACCAAGGGCTGCTGGATGCGTATTAATTCTGCACAAAAGCACAGAGCACAGATTTACTATAGGGGCCCTTGAACTAATTCTGTGCAAAATGTGCTTTCTACATTTAGACAGAAATGTACAGTGATTATTAAGTGGAGGGCCATGGCTATTTTGACACTCAACAGAGGCTTTGTATTTGAAAAAGAATTAGGGAGATTTTGGTCGAGGGCAATAAGAAACGGGAGATGCTTGGAGGTGGTTCACCTGCAATACCAGTGAATATTATTGAGAAAACTTTCTTTCTGTTCTTCTCATTGTCTCGGGAAGAAAGTCTCAGTCAGGTGTTAATACTTGGGACTTGGGGCAGGCTCGGGCTCTGAATGTCAGTAAGCTACAGCATGTAACTCGAATTTTAGACTTCTCTTTTTGTTTTGTTTTCACAACTGTGGTTGTGTCTACTATCGTAAACAAAGGTGCTTTTTTATTTATAAATAGTGCATATATAAAGTTCTGTTTTTAAAAAGAGTTAAGTTTGAAAGAAGTGAGGCAATTTAAGGAAACATTGTAACTGACTAGAAGAAGCGGTACAGAAACAGGGCAAAAAATGGGGAAATGACACCCAAAAAACCCACTGGTACGTGAGATGTGGGAAAGCTGGGACTAGTGAATCTCAAAATGTCAAAGAATTCTGCTGTAACTCACTTGACAAACAGATCATGTGGTAATCCACTACCGTTTCTCCATTTTTTAGTGCGGCAAATCTGCTTGTGCGTATCAGAATTGCTGGAAGTCAGGCTCGTGTTTTGATGTTCCTACATGTAACAGAATATAACAAGCTTCAAAAACAAATAGGAATAATAGCAGCCATCGTCCTTGGCACTCTTCATAATTTAGAAGTCTTTCCCGGACACTGTAGCCTTTGGATGAAGCACCACTTAAAAATCTGAGTTCTAAACCCTTGTCTCATTAAAGTGCTGTGTGACCCAGGGCCAGTTACTTAACCTCTCAGAGTCTCCATACCCTTTAGTTCAGCTCCACATGCCAGGGCATCTAGTGAGTCAGTGGCCAGGTAGCCAGACTGAAATGCTGTGCTGCGGACGTGGGAGCTAAGAGGACTCTTCAACTGGGGGAGGATTAAATGGCGCGTTTTGCTAGTAGCAAATGGTAGGGGATAATTTGGGGCGAATTCATTCTCTCACTATCAGGCATAATAGGATTCAGGCTTATGAAAGAGGCCTAAGGGCCAAGAGATGGCTGGTGCTCTTGTAGCTGCTGGGAGGGACTACTAATGTTCCCAAATCTTATTATCTGAGAGGAGGGGCAGGAGAGAGAACAGGAGCTTATGACAGCTTCATAACTGCCACTCCTTGAGAGGTTCTAGAAGTGAATTATAGCAGCAGAAAAGTCGTAAATCACCAGGAGCATGACTGTGGTCCCCTTTGCTCACACCAGAGCCACAGAGCAGCCATGAGTCTGGTGTTGAATGGAGAAAAGGCTGGGACTGTGGTACCTTCCCAGCCAGGTGGGGCCCATGGTGCGGCTGAAAAGTAGCACTGAGACCAGAAGAAGCCCCCAGACTGGCTCTGAGCTGCTTCAACACACACACAAACACACACACACACACACACACACACACACACACACAGAGCAAGGCAAGAGCAAGACACTATATTGAGTGCCCACTATGTTCCAGGAACTATCTTAGGTGTTTTTTCACTGTGCTGTCTCAGTTATTCCTTGTGTAAAACTAACGTGACCTATGAAGCAACTAACTAAAGTTCCGAGAGGTAAAGTAACTTCCCCAACGTCACACAACTGTCTCACAGCTTATAAGTGAGACAGAATAAATTCCAGTCATCTGCTCTTCCCTCTCTTTTTGTACTATTCTAGATGACATCTCACATTTCAGAAACATATCCGTGCAATACACATACCACGTCCACACATCCACTAAAGCATTCACACATCCACACCTTATACCCCACATATACCCACACCCCACATATACACACAAAAATGCTGTACTTAATACACTTTCACATGAACATGGGTGTCCACATGGTTGCACATACATGTCCATGTAACACAATCCACTGTGCATCCGCAAACACCCCCATCACACCCAAGCCCCCACACACATCCATACACATCTACCCACTTGTACACATCACATTTAGAAACCTGCCCACATCACACCAACTCACAAGCATCCAGAGTCACACACATAAAAACAGTAAAATGCACTTGTCCCTCATCTTGTGAATCAAAACTAATTCTTCAGTATATGGGGAAGGGGGTCCTCAGGTTACCAAACATGGGTGTCTAAATAATTCTGAAATACCTTCTGAGCCTGCGAAGGAATACCAGATTGCTTTCAGTATTCTTCATTACTGGAGATAGCAGTCTAATTATTTTAAAATTGTTAATCCATATATGAATATTTATGGATACCCTATTAACCAGAATATTTGATTAATTAAAGTAGCATATTATTCATTCATTCATTCACTGTACAATTACTAGGTATCAATTATGTTGGAGACACCATGGTAGACACAGTAGGGGATTAAAACAAAGAAACAATAAATAAAAACACCACGATTCCTGGTCTTCAAAGACAAACACAAGTAACTATATCACAAGGTAACATGGTCTGGGACCTGGTGAGTGAAGGGATGTGAGAGGGAAAGGGCACAAGGGGATAAGATGGCTCTGAAGCTTCTGGACCTGGAGAATGGGGAAATGCTGGTGCTGTCTGGGTGGCCGTGGTCTGGAGGAGCAAGTTCAGACAGGAAGCAGTGGCATTGAGTTTGGGAGGTGTATTTGAGGCATAGGCAGGACATCTAGATAGACATGCCCTGTGGGTGTTTGTAAATGAGGAAAGGGGGCTTCCGGAAGCAGCCAGGCAGAGACACAGACGTGAGAATTATCCATTAAAAGTGATCACTTGAACCGTTACAACTGTGAGATCAGAAATGAGCCAAGGCAAAGAACAAGAGAGGTTGAGTGCAGATCCTTGGGGAACACAATGTCCTACTTGGCTGGGTGACAAGAGCTCCCCTCTTATGCAACACACACACACACACACACACACACACACACACACGTGCACGCTTATCTCCCTGTGCATGCACCCTTTTCAACGCACCAGATCCTCAGCACCACAGGACAGGGCTGCGCTTGCTTCCAGCTCTCTCCTGGTATAATTTTAAGACTAGGAAAGCTCAGGTGCCCAAAGCAACCCAAGTGATTATTCTTTAACCCTTCAGCTTCCAATCTCGACTCCTCTAGAAATCTGCACACCTTTGAACGTGTGGCAGGGGGACAACAGCCACTGTCCTCAGACTTCAGTAGTTCATGCTATGGCTTGAATGAGGACCTGAAACCACTTTGTCGCAAAGGAGTGGGGGATAGGGACGGAAACACTGTGAAGCATCCCAGCAGTCTGATCTCAGATCCCCCAATCTTGATACACCAAGGCAGACTGATTTACTCTGGGATCTATATTGGTCTTTTGCACTAACTGTGCCTCAGTTTTCCCAACTGAACATTTTCTAAGGTGTATGTTTCATGAGATGGCAGTCCCATAAGGATAGGGATCTAAGCTTGTTAAAGCTTCTGAGAAGACTCGAGGTAAAGACGCCTGATTAAATTTTGGTTCCCAAATGCATTTGACTTGGGCAACATTTTTTTTAAATTAGTGACTCTGATTCTGAAGAGAAACTTTGGGGAAAGGCTGGACTATTAGATCGCTGAGATTCTGCCTGGCGGTGCTGTTCCCTGCGGGCACCTAAAGAACACTGTGGGCACCTAAAATACAGAGCTGGACCTGCTGGGAAGTTAACCCTTCAATCTCCTCCCCAGGGAGGCCCAGCGGCCATGTGTGACTGCTCAAAACCCCAGCCTGAAGAGGCAGCCACTTCTCAGCAGCAATCAGACACTCCGCTGCCTGCCAGGATCCTGCATTGGCGGATATCTGGCCGAGTGAACCACGTAACGTGGCCTTTCCTCATTAGGGACCCATACTGCCCATTTCCCAGGCTGAGAACACTCTGGCGGTTCTTGGGTCTGGGCAAGGCTGGCATAGGGTCACAGGGCCATCATTAACCCACTGCTTTCCTCTCTCCCTTCTTAGCCTTGCTGCTTCTAAGGAGGCTGACGCTGCCCGCTCCGCGCCCAAGCCTATGTCACCCTCGGATTTCCTGGATAAGCTAATGGGGAGGACCTCTGGATACGATGCCAGGATCAGACCCAACTTCAAAGGTAGAGAAAACTTTCCATCCAGATCCTCAGGCATCTGCTTTCCTAGATTACAGAAGCAAGCAGCGTGGTATTGTATGCAGGTGGTAAACACGTGGCATGAATCCCATGACTCTTTCCTCTCCCAGAGGCAGACAGCATTAGTCAGCTCTGTCTTCTCCCCACCAAGCCTGAACAGAGCCATAGAGAATCCAGCTCCACAGACCTCTGGTTGCCAGGAGTCAGTATGTGAGTGAAAACCTATCTGCTCCCTCTGGTATAATGGACAGATCGACAAATGTGGAATGTGGAGAAATGGGTTCAGCAGTTTTGTTTCAGGCACAAACTTACACTCTGAACTTGCATAAGCCTTTTCCTGTCTCTGGGCCTCAGTTACCTCATCTCTGGGGTGATAGAGTTGGCTGGATCTGTGGTTTTTATAAACTATGTTCCACGGAGCCCTCAGGCTTTTCCATCTTTTCCCTCAAGAAGGAGTGGACATACGGAGCGAAGCCCACCCTTGCTTTGCCCCCAGACAAAGATAAAATTCTAGCTGTATTTGTTTCAAAGAAGAAATTCCCAGCTAAAATTCATCCGCTGAATGTTCCCAGGAATGACTATATAATTTTGAAACGTTCTAGTCTAACTCAGAGTCATGACTTCAAGTGGCCACAGGGACTGGGCAGGTTACTTACAGGAGTGGGATAAGCCATGAGGAAGGCCAAAGGGAGCTGCAGCTATTCTGGAGAAATAGAGGTGCAGGTGAAGAGGGCAGCCTCTCCCCAGCCCCAGCCCATAGTTACCCTATAGGAATGAGGGAGGGCCCCATGTTGCCAGATCATCCAGGAGTCTAAGAAGAGCAAGAGATCAAGATTTATGCAAAATTTCCTGATTCCTAAAACGTATAAATTCAAACAAAACATGTTTGCAAGCCAGATATGCTGGGCAGGGGTCTGCCAATTTACAAACCCTCACCAAATGACCTAAGAAACTTCTTTTAGCTCCAGAGTCCTATGAGAGCTTAATGTCTGTTACAAGAGGAGACCAGCTCCCTCTGTCCATCAATGCCCAGGAAGTTGCGGCCACGTCACACTGCTGAATGGAGTTCCGCTGGTGTGGTTCTTCTGGGGGCTCCCTGCACACTCCCGACTTCCTCCCAGTACCCCTGCTAAACTCTTATTCCAAGGACCAACTGCCAGCCTCCTTAATCAATTCATGATTCCAAATGCCCTTCCTCACTGTTCCTTTTGGCTCACGTCCAAGCTCAAACAAGGGATGTGACAGCTGGTAACAGCCTCCTAATATTTGCTTACTTCACTCCCCTTTCTCCAGGTACTCTTCTCAGAGTGCTCTGCAAGTGGAAAGTGTCTGTGGCATGCACTGGAGTTGGTTGCTTGGGGCCCACCTCCCACTCCTGTTTATCTGAAGGCCCCTCTGCCACCTTCTCCTGAGGCCGTATCTTTCAGCATCATTAGCGTGACCTTGCCTCCCTCAGGGACACGTTAAGTCAGGACCAAGGTTGCGGCCACAGGGTCTGGGCCCAGGCCCTTCACCAGGGTCACAATTTCAAACATCCAGGGGGATCAGGTACAGCACCTGAGTGAAGCAGGATGGGGATAAGGAAAGAAAACCAGCAAGCACAGGCTCATCTAAGAGCAGCCATTTCTCAGGTCCTAACAGTAGCTGCCAGGTAGGAATGCTGGCCCTGGCCAGCAGGCCTTCCAAGAGAAGACTTGAGTCTGGGGTTTGCTGTGAAATCACAAGTCCAAGTTGGCTGGTAAATCACATCTTTTAGAAACACCATTGGCCAAATCAAATGCATTGGAGACCTAACCACCAGGTTGCATTGGGCGCCTCTGATGGTTTTCCGGAATTCCAGCCCGCCACGCCCCCTGGTGTGCTTTCCTGGAACTCCATCCTGAGTGCCCTGGGCTAGCTCTCTTAAGGAGGAAAGGGTGTGTTGAATGTGCATGCATCCAAGGTTCATGTGTTAGCTTGCCTCTATGCATAACACTGTACGTGGCACATAGATGGCCCTCAATAAACCTTTCAAGAATGAATGAACCAAAATATATGCTAAGGCTTAGAGCATCCCAAGGATGCTGTCAAGACTTCAACTCGGCTACAGTTACTCAATTCTTTGTCTAATGCTAGCAATTTATTTGTTTACTCATTCATTTATTTACTTACCTATTTGCCTATCAATGGGCATTTTTAAGAAGTAAAATTTCACCCAAACTATAAAACTATTGAGTCAGGCAGGGCCCTTCTCCCCAGTCTGAGAACATCACTTTGAATATCTGGGCCCCAAATCTACAGACCTAGAAACTGTCTTAGACTTTTTCCAAACCTGTCCCCTTCAGTCTCTTCCAAGTTGGGCTCTGAGCAAGGTACCTCTTTCTGGAACACCTCCCACCCTACCTCCCCTGCCCAGGGACTGGGAAGCAAGGTTTCTCTGCTCTCCCTTGGGTGAGAGCTGAAATATTGGCATGAGGTGTCTCCTGCCCCTGAGCCCCACGGTCCCTTCACACTTCCATTCAAGCACAAATAAGATTCCCAAAAGCCGCATACAAACCACAGAGCTCCTGAAATGGCCATGTAGATAAGGCCCTATGACCCTAACACAATAGGAAGAGACCTGCATTGTTTGAAAACTGCACAGAGTGATTAATCACCCAGCAGTTTCCTTCTAGCATGAGAAATTTTGCCTGCTCCTGAATCGCCTGAAGATAGGGGTGGCTGGGAACAGCAGGCTCAGCCTGCAGAACACAGTGGCAATGCAAGTCCTAATGCATAAGTAAAGAGCACTAAGATTGGAGTCCAGTCCTCCCACTACTGACCTGACGTGTGACTCAGAGACAATCACTTGACATATCTGGGCCTCTGTTTCTTCATCTGTAAAAATGATCCAGTAGGACCTAGGCCCTTCCAGCTCTGATGTTCTGTATCTTCTCTAAGACTTTGTGTAGGATAATGGCTCCCAGGATCAGGGGCACAGCCTAATACAAACACATACACAAAAGCAAAATTAAACTTTAATATTTAATGAAATATATACTTTATCCTGCTGCCAAAGGCAACCAGATTGTAATTTTCTCGAGGATAATTTAATTTCAGATTTATATCAATGAACTACATCTCCCCGTGGGGTCCCTTTGGCTGGCGCCCTCTCACACACATAAATCAGGATCTAATTTATATGGGAGTCACAGTGCCACACACTTGCAGGGCCTGGGGGAGAACTCTGGACACGTCATTTGAAGGCATGGGCAGTAACTCTTTGGGGCATCTTAGTGGTATGAGACTGAATGAAAAGAAAACCCTGGGTGTGAGTCTCAACTAAGACCAAAAAAAAAAAAGGAATGGGTCTTTGTGTTGGTAACAAGGGGGCAGACTTCCACTCAGCATCAGGGAAATTTTTTAGCAGACAGAAGTATCCAGCTATGGAAAAGGCTGCTCAAGACAAAATGAGTTCCCCAGCACTGGAGGTGTTCAAGGGCTCAGCCTCAAGTGAGTAGCTGGTGCCACCATAGTAATGGTTCCTAAATTTGGCCGTACATGGGAATCACCCAACTTAGCTTGTTAGACAATAGATTCTGGGCTAATCTGCAGGGATTTGGATTCACTGGGGCTGGAGCTGGGCCGAGGAATCTGCAGTTTAACTAGTTCCCCAGGTAATTCTACTGCAGACAGCAGGTTGGGAAGGAATTGATCAGGTGACCTTTAAGAAACCTTCTAGCCCCCAAATCCTGTAACCTTGTAGTTCAAATGGACAGCTCCCATAAAGGAATTCCAAACCAAAAGAGCTCAGAGTGTCTACCCAGATCAAGAGCTACTGTCCCAGGCTGATGGGGAAATTGTTACCCAGAAACAGGAAGAGGCATGCCTAAATAAAATAGCCAGTGAGTATTGGAGCTTTATCGAAAACCCAGGAAGACTGGCACTCCCTTGGAGGGAAAACCTGGATTCCCACCACAAGACTGAGTCCTTTCCTACACACCAAGATTTCTGAAAAGAAGGAAACTTTGTCTGAGTTTGGGCAAAATGTTTGGGCTCTTTTTTAAAGAGGGACAAAGGGGAATAGGTAACAGAGGACACAAGGATTATCTGCTTCCTTCTTTCCACAATCAGAAAACTTGGGTTTGACTCCTGGCTCCACCACTTGCTGGCTACATAAGCCCAAGGAAGTTATTAAAATTCTCTGCTCCACAGCAGGGATAGTAATTTTTTCCCAGCTCCCACAGGATCTCACGGGGATCAAAAAGAAAGCAGACCTGAAAAAATTCACAGACTGCATATTGCAATCTTCATGTGGAGGATTATGAGCTATTCCCAAGTATTACCATTTTCAAGGTCAGCTTAAGGTTTATCACCTTCATGAGGTCTTTCCTAATGACTTGCTCCCCAGCACCTCTCTTGTATCTAGACTAGTGCTTATGGGAATCTTACCCATGGTCTTACATTCCTCACTGGTTATTTTATACTGGCCCCCTTGTCAACTCAGGTGGAAGCCCGGTGCTTAAAATCCTGGATTCTGCCACTGTGTGACCTCGAGCTTAGCCCCTTTCTTTCCTTAAACCTCTTTCCTCCAAGTATAGCCAGCCACCAGCTTTAGAATTAGAGAAATCTGAACTCAAACTCTGGCTCCACCATTTACTAGCTGTGTGGCCATGAACAAATAACCTCTCTGAGCCTCTGTTTCCTCATCTGCAAAATGGAGGTACATATCTTCTGATGAAGTTGTTGAGAGGATATAATGAGATAATATCAGTAACACTCTTAACACAGCAGCAAACCCTGTAATGCTCAGTAAGTGGTTACTGCTACAATTAATACTGTAAAATGAAGAAATTGGGCTTCAACTGGACAGAGGTCCCTAACAATGAGATCCTAAAGAGCAAATATTTCTCCATTTCTTTTCTGTCCTTTGCAGTAGAATTCAAGCTTGTCTGGAAAGTATTTTAACAAAGACTTATGGACTTCCCTTGAGGTTCCCTCTGGATTCCTCAGCTGGTAATTCCCATCAACACCCTTTCAGGCAATCATTCTTGGTTCATAAGTTCAAGGCAAGGAACTTGCTGTTCCTGGCGATTCCCAAGATGGCCTCCAAATGTTGTAGCCGTAAATACATTTCAGCCACAAATTAGAAGACAGCCGATGGGGTTTGGGGCAGGGATTTCAGCCATATGGCAGGATGATGAATCATCCTGTGTTAATGAAAGTACATCTCAGCTCAGCCTCTGGTGTTCTGTACCTGGTGCTCACTTGGGGACCAGGGAATCTGGCATAGTGATGTAGCTGGGAGTCCCAGCTGCTCCACGGTCAGGTGGAGGGCAAGCAAGGGTCTCCACCACCAAGAGGGATCCATCCCTAGAATCAGTGTCCCAAGAATGGGTCTTATCTTGTGGATTTCTTCCTGACCATGGAGCTGAGCGGGACTCTCTCTTTATTGGCAGGTCCCCCGGTGAATGTGAGCTGCAACATTTTCATCAACAGCTTCGGCTCCATTGCTGAGACAACCATGGTGAGTGAGTCAAAATACAGGCTGCTATTTCCCCCTGGGGGCTTATCTCTTCCAGAAATATGAACCCTCTACATTGTGCTTCCCCAAGGAGGTGGAGAATTTGGCGTTTTTTCAGATCTCTGGTGTATACCAGACTTGGACATCTTTAGTGTCCTATTCAATGTTTGGGGTGAAGACATGCATCTGAAAATGGCCAAAGATCCAGCAAGGCTAGCACACGCCAAACACCCAGGATTTCAGAAACAAAATTATAGCAATAGGCTGAAGTTTTAGATGAAAAGAAAATATAAAAAGCTGCTTGTAGGTTTACAATTCAACTGTACAATAGCAGAAGACCTCTTATAGAAGCTGCAGTGCATATATTGGGTTGATTCTACTCCTCTCTCTGCTTTTATGTGTATTTCAAAATTCTCATGGTAAAAAGTTTAGAATAAATCAACTATAACGGGGGTGCCCAGGTCGCTCAGTCTGTTAAGTGTACAGCTCTTGATTTCTGCTCAGGTCATAATCTCACAGTTACAGGTTTAAGCCCCGCATCAGGCTCCACACTGACAGCACAGAGCCTGCTTGGGGTTCTCTCTCTTTTTCTCTCTCTCTCTCTCCCTCTTTCTCTCTCCTTATGCATACTCTCACACATGTGTGCTTGCTCTCTCACAAAAGAAATAAACTAAACTAAACTAAAATGAAATGAAATGAAATGAAATAAAATGAAATAAATCAACTATACTGGAAAAAAAGACTAGAGGGAAAAATACCAAAATGTTAATAACAATTATCCCTGGATTGCAGACTTATGGATAATTTTGAATTTTCTTCTTTCAATATGTCCCTATTTTCTAACTTTCTACAAGTAGCAAATATTACATTTGTAATTATAAATAAATGCAGTGATACTTTAAAATATTTTCTCAATCCTTGAAAACAAACAAAAAATTGTACTTGTTTCGAAAGGAGTGATCTAACTCATGAGAAAATAATTAAAGCAGCCTGAAGTCATCTCTTTATGAGCAGAGGGACAGTAGCCAGCCAATCACCAAGTCCTAAAGACAGATGTTACTGCCAGGAAATCCTCTCCATCACCCATTTCTGGACATCCCCTCCCCCTAGTCTCATTCAGGCTTGCATGGCCCATGCTCACTTTACTGCAAAAGAGTCTTAACTCTCATCCTGCCCCACTCCCAGCCTTCTTTCTCACACACTGGTCCTTCTAAGACCACAGATCTGACCACACCACTGCCCTGCTTCAGCACCTCCCCTGGGGCTCCCCCCAGCTTCAGCATTAATCCCCCATCCCTTTGCTAAGCTTAGAAGACCTTTGGGGATTCTGCCCAGCTTTATCTCTTCTCTCTTTCACTTCCTATTCTGGATAACGGAAATGCCCAGAGCTGTCCAGACAAGTATGTCTCTGTGTTGATGCCATTGAGGCCTCTGTCTAGAGCACACACACCAGCCCCCCTTCCCTTCCTGTCTGCTCTTTTCCTTTAAGTCTATACTTGAATTACCTACAGAGGCAGACTTAACATGTGTGTGCACATGCGAGTTCATGTGTGTGCTTGACCCAAGGCTACAGAGAGTTCTTCCTGCCCAGTCTCATGACACATTTGACAGTTCCCATACTAGCACTTACCACTCACACGTAACACCATTAATAGTCTGCTTATTCGTCCCTGTTCCTGCTGTAACATAAGTTATCCTGGGCTGGAGCTTGTCTCATTTCCTGTGGTAACCTCAGCAGCTGGCACAGTGATTTAATAATGGGTACTCAATAACTTTTCAAAATAAATAAACCAAATCAAATATATTGTCTGTTGATTCACACAATGATTCGGTCCTAAACATTCATAGAGATTAGATCTAATCTTTTGATCCCAGACTGGCAAAAATCACTGAACTCTATAGGTCATGGGACAAATGGTCCAAAATCTGTCCTTTTGCAAAGAGGCCTGTCTTGATAGGATCGCGTAGACCCTGCCTACATCCAAAAGATGAATGATCAAACTCCCTAAAATTAATAGGCCTCTTAATCTCCAAATGGAGATGATCCCACCTGATGACTAGGAACAAATACAGCTGCTTTCCACTGGGTTGCCAGGTCAAAAAGTCAAGTTTTTCCACACTTTGAATGGACATCTTAAGAGCTCCTAATGAAACTCTCTGCTTTTCTTCTTGTTCCTCGCAAATCTGAAGCACATTGACACTTGCATTATTCATAGTCTTTGTGTAGTATGTGTTGACACTTCCCCTTTTCTTCTGGACTGGTAAATAGTTATCCAATCGAGTCAGGGACCACCTAGCTATGGAAAGAACTTGGTTGTTTGAGGACAGGTATACATATCTGCTCTCTACCGCCCCCCAACTTGTTCCTCTGTAATGGCCACAAAGAGATCTATTTTCTTGACACACATTCTTAATAGAATAGCAGTTTGCCTTTTTTTGTGTGGTGGTTAGAAGCCAGGCTCTGGTGTCACATAGACCCAGGCTCACTCACTATATGTGAGGAGCTGATTTGTTTCATGTCTTTAAGCTTCAGTTTCCCTGTCTGTAAAATCCCAGCGGTGACAAACATACTGACTTCTTGAAGTATCATGAGTAGAAATGATATGCAAGAGTGTTTATCACAGTAAACAGTTTTTGTAAGTGCTCCCCATGATTCCCATAATAATGCTGATGGTGATGATGATGACGATAATGGAGACCCCAAAGCTATCATGATCTTGAGCCTCATTTCCCCCTCCCTCATGTCTCCTGTCCACCTTTCCTGACCTCACTCCTGTTGCATTTTGCTCCCTACAGTGTTGCAATTAGGACACAGTCCTCTGTGGCCAGACAAAACCTGAGGTTCGCTGTGACCTTGGGCAGAGTAGTCTGAGTCAGCCTCCTCGTATGTAGAGTGGGGTACCAGTAGCATTCACCTTGTGATGTGTTGTGAGGATTGAGAGATAAAGCATAGAAAATGCTAAGCACAGTGCTTGACACAAGGTACACACAATGAATGTCAGCTATTACTCTTAAACACTACCCATAATTTTCAACACATTTCACATCACTGCCTCATCTGAGTCCTTCATTAAATTCTTGGTCTTGCAACCAATCTACTTGCAACCAGTACTGTAGACATGGTAGATAATTTGCAGCTGAGAAAACAGATTTGGAGACATCACATCACAAAACCAGTTAGCTCTCACACAGGGATTAAGATCCAGTTCTCATAAGCCATAGAAGGGGTCTGTTGTGTATCACACCACCATAATGTCAAAGGGCAAAGACTTGGGAAATGCAGGGGCCACAGACCCACACAGCATGCTGATGCAACCACCTAAGTATTGTCAAAAGTAGAAATCCAACCTCTTATGGTGCCAGGCTCAGCATGCCTCAGGAGGAAACAGTCAATAATGAAAATCGAGATAACCAACAAGGGAGGCCCAGGGGGCCCAGGGGGCCATGGCCCCCTGAGGTGGAGATGCATAATCTCTAGACAAAGAATGAGGAACTGGCAATGATGTGCCTCTTTGGGAGTGGTCCACATTGGGAGTGGTCCACAGGGGACATAGTTTTCTCCTTAGTAACTAAAGTTAATCCAAAAGAGGAGGTACCATCTTTAGTTTGTACATTCCACAAAACTGTGATTTCCCCCCTCCCACTGGGTCCTTAATTATCTGCATGTGTTTAATTTACTTTGCAGATGATTTAGGAAAAACAGAACATAATATCTCAAAACTAGAAAAAGCCTTAAGAAATTATCTAAGTCCTTCATTTTACAGAGAGGGGATCTGATGGCTAGAGTGAGGATGTCACTTGAGCAAGGTCACACAGCATGGACCAGGTATAATGCTGTTTGCGATAGCCAAGGCCTCCCCTCCCCCTCAGCTTCTTTCTAATGTAGACCCTACCAACCAAACCCTCTGGACCACTTTCCCATTCAAGCCTCTTGTCACTCAACATATGTTTGGAGAGCAAGATGGGACTCATATTAATACAATAACAAGAGCAACAACCATGCCTTAAATGCTACTATGTGCCAGGCATGTGGAGAGCACTTTTGCCAATATCATCTCATTCAGACCTCACAAAAGCCTGTGAGGCAGGAAATGTAATTCCCATTTTACAGATAAGTAAGCTGATACTCAGAAACATAAAGTCACACAGCCTGATTGGTGTCAGAGGTGGAATTTGAACTGAGATCTATCTCACCCCCAAGTCTGTCTTCTCCTGAGCCAAATATAAACATTTAATTCCTGGATGTTTGGAATTACCCAGCCCTTGCTTGTTTCCTTGCATCATAAGGAAATCAGAGATGAAAGGGAACTTCACTGAATAGACATGCCCAAGCTGCCAGACTTCCAGCCCAGGACTCTGCCTCACCGAAAACACAAAGAGCTGACTGTGCTTCCTGGGCCCATGGTAATATGGGTATAGTCCCTGTGCCAGAAACTTTCCAGCCTGTGTTTGTTCTCCAAGAGCAGCGGGAATGCATAGCAGCTCTATAAACAGCTGGAGTCCCCAGGCCTGACTGTCTGCCTCCCAGGGCCTGGCTTTATTCACCGGAGTTAACAGACCTGAGAGCAGAGAGAGGCAGCCAGGAAAGCAACAGGGGTCTCTATCCATTCCCAATGAGAGGAAGGCTGAAGCTGTCAGCCCTTCATCTGACCTTTCCAGGGGCTTTCATTGGGTCTCTGCAGAAAATGAAGGTAGAGATTGGAACACGAATGGGAAAGAGAGAAGAGGAAAAGGGGTCCTGAACTAAGCAGCCCCTTTGACAGGCCATGAGATAAAGATTTGGAACCAGAACCTAGAGGGATCCATCCAGCTTGTCTGGATACATGTAAGTCCCTATACTGCAACATCTATGTGTCTGTGTATACACAGACATGTGTATACATGTGTATACACACATGTGTATATTGTGGGATTGTGCATTTGTGCAAATGTACACAGAGGCATGTGCATATGTGTATGCTAGCTTACAGATATTGAAACAGGTAACTTCAAAGAGAAATGTGTGTGACCAAGTGCAGATATGAACATAAGTATGTCTGGTTCTGTGGTTATAAATGTACATGTAAATAAGTGTGGTGTGCATGCATCTGTGTGTGTATATATATATGTAACAGGATGTAAAAGTACTTAAGAGCAAATGTACATGAAGTATATTATCCTCAGTTATGCAATTATATAGGGATATTTGTGAATGTATGAGCACATATTTAAGTACAAGTCAGCATCTGAGTAAGCACATTTATATGTATGTATGTACATGTGAATATGTGTATGTACAATTACATGTGAATAGGTGAGAAAGAATTTAAATGTGTATAGGTATGTATGTCCATGCACATGTGCAGGTACACATGTGAATGTATATATGTGGGGACACACTGATAGCTGGAATTCATGTGGAATATATGTAAACAAATGTGAGAGAGAGAAGAGTGTATGCGTGTGTGTGTGTATGTGTGTCTGCGTGCATATGTATTGACATCCTTTGGGCATGAATCCCAGTGTTTACATTATTAGGACATGTGCTCCAGGCTCCCTTGCCAAGTCTTGGGCTAGCCTGGCATAGAGACAGGCACACTGTGTCCAGGACCCCCAGTGACTGGTGAAAGCCTATCCAACTACAGTCTACAAGTTTGGCCTCATTTGTAGATATTAAGGAGCAATGGACAGAGTTCTGAACAGAAATCAAGAGACCAGGAATGGAGTTTTAGCTCTGCCACTATTTAATGCCACTGAGACTCAGTCCTCTCTAGGTCCGTGCCTCTAAGAATGTTGTGTAGGAACTCATGAGTAATAGGTATGAAAGTCTTCTATGAGTGCTACAGAAATGTAAAGGATTACTTTTTTTTAAGTTTATTTATTTTGAGAGAGAGAGAGAGCAGGTGAAGAGCAGAGAAAGAGGAAGCGAGCGAATCCCACACAGGCTCAAAGCTACCAGTGCGGAGCCGGTCGCAGGGCTCAGTCCCACAAACCATGAGATCATGACCTGAGCTGAGACTGAGTCAGACGTTTAACTGACTGAGCCAGCCAGGCACCCCTAAAGGATTGTTAACTATTGAACCAATCAGCCAAGGACTCCAATACATAAGCCTAAGGAAACACCTTCTTGGTTTTTTTCTTCTGTTCCCTATTTTATTCATTTATTCCTTCCACCCCTGTTATCAACCACATCCTATACATGCTGAATATGGCATTAAGCTCTAGGAATAGAGTTCTGTTTTACTCATATTAGGCTAGGCTTTCCTGCAACAACAAATAACCCCTCAAATCTCAAAGCCTTAAAATAACAAAGATTGATTTATCACTCATCTAAAGTCTGCTATGGATATTTATGAATACATGAGCACATATTTAAGTACAAATCAGCGTAAATCAGGTCTGGGGAACTGTCCAAGACCACTGTCCTCCATGTGGTGGCTGAGCATTGCATTTCCACATCAACATGTGATTTCACATTTGCCACGCAAGGGAAGAAAGCACTGAAGGCTTGAACAGGGACAAATCAATGGTATCCTCCCCAAAGTGACATAGACCACTTCTGCTTGTATCTCATTATCCAAAGGAAGTCACGTATAGCCCACCCCCCACCCCCTGCCATGTCCCCAGAGGTCTCTGCTTCTTCTATGGAGACAGTGAACAACAAAACCAAAGATAACAACACAGTGTAATAAGTGAGATCACAGAGGTTTGCACAGGATGCTATGGGACACAGAGAATAATGACCACCAGTAGCAATATTAGCCCACACTTACTCACATGTCTTATGTGCCAGGTGCTGTGAAAACGCTGTTGTGTGATTTTGAGCCATTTTTCTAAAGTGGAAATCTGATCATGGTGCTGTCCATGTTAAAACCTTCCAGCAGAGAATGATGTCACAGAATGACCCAAAGGTTGGGTGGGGAGGGGTTAAAAAACTAGTGTGTGTCCAACAGCACTAAAAGAGGGGGAATGTCAAGTAAGAAAAGATAACAGTGTCCAATGGGTTTGGTGGTGGTGAATGGGGAAGGGGAGTGTGTATGAAATCTGGGAATGTAATATCAGGGGCATGAAGAAAGCAGAAGACAAACTTTACTGGAGCAAAGACAATAGGAAGATAATTCTTCCAATGAAGAGGTGAAGTGGCAGTGACTCTCATGTATTGACCACTTTACTGAAAATCAGGCATTTTTGGTTGGTAAATTATGGGGATTATTTCATGTAATCCAACAATCCATTTTATAGATGAGGAAACTGAAGCTCAGAGGGACTTAATTCACCCAAGCTTTTCCAACCAATAAATGCCCTCACCAGTTACTATCCGCAGGCTGCCTGACTTCTGGAGCCCTGCTCTTGGCTGTGTCCACTTGCTCGGCAAAAGGAAAGGTAGTAGAGCCAAAGAGCTGATGGGCCATGGGTCTCCTGCACTGTGGTCTGGTTAATCAGTAGGATTTGTGCGATTCTACCATAACTTATATCACAGCAAGACCTTGGCCATCCATCCCTTTGGATATTTGCAAATGAGGCCTCAAGTCACATGAAAATAGCTACCACTTCAGGAGATGAAATGCCCCTTAGCCCAACCCTAAATGCTTGTTTGGGAAGTAGTACTTCACAATGTCAACCTACTTCTGGGGTCAGCTGTTTGAATGATGCAGATACTTTGATATGATGTTTGAATGATGCAGATACTTTGAATCATAGAAGATAAAACTAAACCCATATACTTTTCTCCAACTCTGCTGCTCTCAACTCTAGTTAAACTTGGCAACATCTCTCTCCTACTTGGCTAAAACTATGTCCTAACTGGTGTCTATGCCTCCCCACTTCACACCCTCCACCACTTCCCACAGTGGCTAGAGGAATCTTTTTAAGCCCTAAATCAGATCACAGCATTCTTCTGCTTCAGGCTTCTGTTACTCTGCTCTGTTCCCTCTGACCCTAGAGACCTTTGTATGAATGGCTCCATCTCCATCTGCAGGTCTCGGCTCAGATATCTCTTCAGAGAGCTCTTCCCTGACTCCCTATCTAAAAATGTTCCCCTCTCCAGTCACTATCACATCACTAGTTTCCAGTATCCTTGAAGCAATGTCTCAGATGTGAAAATTCACTTGTTTGTTGTCTTGTTTACTTTTTTATTGGAAGGGGGTCCTTATCTCTCTCAATCGTCCCCATATTTCCAGTGCCCAACACATTGCCTGAACCATAGGAGCTCGATCAATATTGGTAGGAGGAATTATCCTTGGAGGTTCTCTGGTTGAACTGCCATCTGTTGTAAGAATCTCAGCCACAAACATTGTGGCCAAGCAGTTTCTGCTTGGATCCCTCTAAAGAAAGGGAGCTCCCTATTTCCCAAGATATCCAAGCCAATTCCACCCTTCGGACAATTCTAAAAATCTCCATTTACCCATTGTTTTCATTCTGATCCTAGGGCCACAGAGAACCAACCTGTTCATTTGATAGCCCCTCAAATAACTGAGGTCAGTCTTCTTGCCCCTTGCCCACACCTGGCTTCTTCAACCATTCCCCAGTCCCTTTACCGTCCACGGTGCTCTCAGAGTACATCCAGTGCCATAGTTTCCCGTCTTGAGATGAAAGAAATTAACCCCAGCCCTCAGGACTGCTCAGAGTAGAGCAAAGTGGGGCCATAGCTATCCCAGCTCTGGGGTAGTAGGCTTCAAAGCATTGTTTTTAATAGCAGCCCTACCACCACAGATCATTTTAAGCTAAATCTTATGTAGCACTTTGACAAACTGATAAAATAAAAAAAAATGGGCTGTTTTGGATGAAGTGGAGCAGAAGCCAGGAATCTTACTCCTTTGGTTTTTCCCTCAATCCCTGCCTCCCCAAGGTAGCCTCAGGCAACCTCCTCAGAACCCTAAATTTTTCCCTCAATCCCTGCCTCCCCAAGGTAGCCTCAGGCAACCTCCTCAGAACCCTAAAATAATTTCTATGCATGCCACTTCAAAGACATTTCAGTTTAGGGGCACTTGGGTGGCTCAGTCAGTTGAGCGTCTGACTATGATTTCAGCTCAGGTCATGATCCCAGGTTTGGGGGTCAAGCGCTGCATTGGACTCCATGCTGAGCATGGAGCCTTCTTCAGATTCTCTCTCTCTCTCTCTCTCTCTCTGTCCCTCCCCCACCCACATGAGCGCATGCTCTCTCTCCCCCTCTCTCTCAAAAAGAAAAAAAAGAGAGAGAGAGACATTTCAGTGTAGGCAACTATGTCACAGTGTTCATTCACACTATGCTACAGACAAGAAAACACTAGAACATACATCCATTTAAGTACATGAGTAACAGATGAAAACAAGCTTTTGTAGTAAGTCCAATAAAAAAGAAAAGACAGAGCAAGAAAACAGGAATGCCCCTGTGTCCCACTGTCCTATCCTATGTAAACCACTACAGAGGAGCAAGTTAGTGTACATCCTACTACTTTCTTTGACTGCACATAGATGTATGTACACCTAGGCGACCTTCATATAAATGCAACTGTGATCTTGTCACTTTCCACCATGTCTTGGAATCTCTCCCCATCACTACATATGGGTCTAACTCATTCTTAACTCTCTGCACACCACCAACTTGGAATATAAGAAGTGGTTTATTATTACTACATTCAAGATATGACAAATATGGGTGCCTGTGTGGCTCAGTTGGTTGAGCATCCGATTTCGGCTGTGGTCATGATTGCAGAGTCTGTGAGTTGTAGCCCCACATTGGGCTGGCTGCTGTGAGCATGGAGCCTGTTTTGGATCTTCTGTTCTCCTCTCTCTCTGCCCCTCCCCTGCTTGGGCTCTCTTTCTCAAAAATAAACAAACATTTAAAAAAAGATAGGACAAATAATTGTAATCTGTTTCCAAGCTTTATGGCTTGCCTGTACAGTCCCATGCCATCATTTCATGGTATTGACCCACTCTTTTCCTGATGGACCCTTTGCATTTATGTAGCTCTTCACTATTACAAACAACACCACGAAGGATAGTCGTGTCCACAACTCTGTGTGTTTCCTCAGGATATATTCCAGAGGTGGAATGCCTTTATCAAAGGGCATGTGCCTTTTTTGTTATTTTGACAGACTTTATTGCCCAGCTCACTTCCAAAACAGCTTCTAATTTACTGTCCCCATAACAGTGTTCATTTCCCTTTATCCTCGCCAACCCATGATATTATCGAGCCTTTTCATTTTACCAAATGGTATTTTAAAATTGGTACCTCATTGTCATTTTTAATTTTCATTCCAGATTCCTAGTGAATTTGAGTATATGCAAAGATATATTCAGGTTTTTATTGGGATTCGATTGAGTTTATAGATTAATTTGGTAAGAATGACATCTTTACAATATTATATAAACATGGTACATCTCTCCATTTATCTAGGTATTCCTTTATGCCTTTCAGTAAAGTTTTAAAGTCGTTGCTGTTTTTGTTTGTTTGTTGCTTTTTTTATTATTATCTACAAGTCACATACTTCTTGTTAGGTTTATTCCTAGATATTTTGTGAGGTTGGTTTCTATTTTGGATGAGATCTTTTCTGCGGTTGCTTTTTTCCATTACACTTTCAGTCTTTCTACAAAGCTAATGCTAGGTCTTTTTTTTTATACTCTTGGGTTTGGGGGATCCAAGAGAAAGTCTATTAAATGTCATCCAATTAGATACAGCTCAACACTCCACAAAGCCTTGGTAAACTGAATACTTAAAGAAGGCCAAGGATAGAACGCTCAGAAATGCCATGAGAGTCTGTTACAGGCAGAAAACGGGGCTGCAGGCAGCTTTGGTATCATTTGCTGAGTGCTTCTCTCCCAGCACCCCACTGAGGGAAGCATCTCGATCGTGAATTTATGACAGCTCAGAGTTGGCTCTCCATCAGATTAGATGCAGAAAGGCTGACTCATGACAGTCAAACCCACAAAAGACTAAAGTGGGTAAATAAGACTCCCAAGTTATTTAATTTACAATGGGGCTCTCCATTTGAATAATGGGACTGCTCGAGTCCTCCAGGAAAGCACTCCCTTGCTACTCTCTGAATGCCAGGGAGGCCAATCAAAAGTTGCATCTGACATACCTGGAACTGAACAAAGAAGAAGGAAGAAGACTGATAGTCTTGAGGGAAATTTTGTCCATGCCACAGCAAGGTCTGAGAAAACCATCCCTGCCTCACCCTATAGAAATCTTCTTTCCAGGAATGAAAATATTGGTGTTCCCCCATCCAGATGATGCTCGATTACCAATTGCCAGATTCCTATTCCTCAAATACCCTATCTCATAGTACTGAATGAATGTCTCCTGTATGTTTATAAAATAGTTCTCTAAATGAGATACAGTACAGTAAATTAGGGTTCCAGTTATTAAATTAGAAGCACAGCCTTCTTCTAAATCATTGGGATTACACGTGGGACTTTGTGATTGATGCTGGTCCTTGCCAAGCTTCCTCTACTGCATACTCTTTTTCTGCTGTAGTTTAACCCCACAAAGAGCAAACTGTTTTCCATTTTTCCAAATGTACTAGTGGCATGTCTCACTACTGTGCCCTGTGCTGCCAGCACTGACCCCTTTTCTTTTTCCAGGGCAACATCCACTCTTCAATTTGCATTCTTTGGCACCAGTTCTGAGTCGACCTCACTGTTTAACATCCCAAGCCAAAGTTCTCCACCTGATGCTAACTATAAAGACATGTATGAGCCAACCAGTCACTTGGGCTTAGTGAGGTCCCAGTATACTGTATCTACCATATTTCTTTCACCTACCCATGTAGGAACTTGGTTTAAAAAAAAAAAAAGGAAATAGAGAGGCAACATATAATTGTCCAAAGAACGTGAAATTGAGAGCCAGATAGTCCTGGGTTCATGTCCATGTTCTAGCACCTACTAGCACCTCTATTTAACCTCTCTGAATTTCAGTCCCCTCCCCCATAAAATGAGTATAATAATACCCAATGTGCTGGGTTGATGAAAGGCTTAGAGATACAATGCATATAATGTTCTGGCCAATGCCAGAATCCCAGTAAACATAGCTACTATTAGCATTTTTATGTAATTATTAAACTCATACTGTGTTTTAGTGATCCCCTTAAGAAAAACAAAGATGCTCAGTTCCACTGGTCCAAACCATCTACAGTTCTTTACAACAAATGCATCTCTGATTATGTGAGATCAAAATGAGAATGCACCAAGCAGGGTGGTGACTTGGGAGAGGTTCAAGGCACAGAGCAGGCATCTGGAACCGAGAAGACAATGGGTCAGGATCTGGGGAGCCTGCCAGCACTGGACTTGAGCGTAGAGCTGACAATGGGTCAGATTCAAGGGTCAGATCAGGAATGAGGTAGGAGCACTGGTGGACTGCTGGTCCTGGGGCAGAAGCTTTTTGTCCTTTGCCCTTTTAATACTTCCTGATAATTGTGGGTACCCACAAACCCACAGCCACATAACCACAGCCAGACACAGTATCAGATGGCATTAAGGTGTCATGAAACTGTCGCTTGGGGCAATTCTAGGAGATCCTGGGCAGTGTAGTCTAGGAGTTAAATGCTTGGACTCCAGGATAAACATCTTGGGTGCAAATGTCAGCTTTGGCACTTACTAGCTGTGTGATGTCAGGAACAGTACTTTAACCTCTGTGTGCCTTGATGTATCTAACCATAAAATGGGAACGATAATAGAACCTACATCGCAGAATTACCATGAAGATAAAGTACCACACATCATGCTCTTGCATCATTCCTTACATGTGGTAAACTTGCAAGCTTTCATATCAGTATTATCAATCTTGGATCTACCAGGAGCTAGTGGAGGGAACTCAAGATTTTAGGGTTTTACTTTCCACATCTGTCCAAGGCGGGGAAGAACCTTCTCTTCATGCTAAACTTCACAGAACAAAAGTAACACAAGGGTGACTTGAAAACTAAAAAGCAGCGACTACATATAATGCATCATTGATAAAAGAAGCCAATGCAGTGTACTCCTTAAAAGCAGACTTTGGAGTCCGCCAGTCATGGATTCAAGCCTCAGTTCTGTCGCTAACTTCAGATGAAGCACTAGATAGCCCCCAGCCTCAGTTTATCTGTAAAATGGCATCTCTTTGAGAATCTGGAGACAGGGTTCACTAAAGCTCTTAACACAGTACCTGACACTCAGTTGGGATTTAATAAACTCTGTGTGCCAGTGAGCCAGATCCTTACTGAGCTGGGGCTGACTTGTCTCACATTTGGAGGCCTCGTCTATGACTCTGGTTCCACAGTGCTTCTTAGAGGTCTGGGGAAGTGCTTGGAGGGGAGGGCAGCTGGTGGGAGAGGAAGAGGAAGCTCATATAGCAACCTGAGCACCCTCTACTCAGATGCCTCTGGTCCCTGGCTTTCAGCAGACCATCCCAACTCTCATGCTAATCCCAAATCCTGTCAAAGCCAAGGTCACGTTAGAGCTTTTCCAAGGACAGCAGAACCTGCTCAATGGCACATTCAACTTGCTTCTTCTCCTGCCCTCAAAGGTGTACAAGTGGATAGGAAAAGAAGAGGCATGGGGTCAGGATGTCTGTATGCAAGTCCCACCTTAGTCACTGAATTGCTGTGTGGCCCAGGGAAAGTCTCTTTCCCTCTCTGGGCCATGAGTAAAATGAAAAAGTTGAGACAGAATTCTCCAAAGGTTCTTTCTAGCTGTAATATCTGATGAGGAAAACGATGAAGATGATAACGATGGTGACAGAAGTAGGGTTCTCTCATCCACCCCATCCTGCATTCCTACTCTCTTAGTTTAGCCGGCCCTTACTGATTGCCACAACAGCCTCAAAGCAGGTCTTCCTCTGCCCGTTGTCTCTCACTTCCAATCCTTTCTGATAATGCCCAGCACTGCTTCTCCTGAAGTCAAACGGTGATGTTGTTCTGCTGCTTAAGCCTCCAGCAGCACCCAGTTGGTTGCAGAATAAAATCCAAACACTTTGGTTTGGTAGTTCAGGCTATTCGCAGTCTCAGATCCCTCCATTTTACAGACTTGCCACCGCAGGGTGGTTGAGAGCGTGAACCTACATAACCACACAAACCAGATTCGAATTCCAAACCTCCTGATTACTATTTAAGTTTGAACAAATTACTTAACCTCTCTGACTCTTCTTCACCTATAACTTGAATATATCTATGCTATAGGATTGTTTTAAAGATAAAATGAGCTGAGGGGCATCTCGGTGGCTTAGTTGACTAAGCGTCCAACTCTTGATTTTGGTTCAGGTCATGATCTCACAGTTCGTGGGATCGAGCCCCGTACTGGGCTCTGCACTGACAGCACAGATCCTGCTTGGGATTCTCTCACCCTCTCTCTCTCTCTCTGCCCCTCTCCTGATCATGTGTTCTCTCTCTCTCAAAACATAATAAATATTTTTTTAAATTTTAATGTTTATTTTTGGCAGAGAGAGAGAGAGATAGAGTGTGAGCAGAGGAGGGACAGAGGGCGAGAGAGAGAGAGACATAGACTCCTTTTTTTTTTATGTTTTTTTTTTTTTTCTAGGAGAGAGAGAGAGACAGCATGAGCAGGGGAGGGTCAGAGAGAGAGGGAGTCACAGACTGAAACAGGCTCCAGGCTCTGAGCTGGCAGTGAGCACAGAGCCCGACGCGGGGCTCGAAACCACGAACCGCGAGATCATGACCTAAGCGAAAGTCGGACGCTTAATCGACTAAGCCACCCAGGCGCCCCGAGAGACATAGACTCCTAACCAGGCTCCAGACTCCAAGCTATCAGTACAGAGCCCAACACGGAGGTCAAACTCACAAACCACAAGATCGCGACGTGAGCCAAGTCACAAGATCATGACCTGAGCCAAATTCAGACACTTAACTGACTGAACCACCCAGGCACCCCTAAGTAAACATTTATAAAAAAGATAAAATGAGCTGAAATGTGTGGCATGCTTAGCATTAACCTGGAACATAGTAGGTCCTAGGTAAGGGGGACCTTTTATTACTTATATGGCTGGTGGTTGAGCTAAGCTGAAGGGTTTAAATGCCCCTATCTACACACCTCTGCTTTGCTATTCCTTCTACATGAGATTCCTTTGACCTGCAACTAAGTCTATATCCTAATCTAAATACACCGAGGCCACACCCTAGTCCCCAAGTCCTGTCCTGATCTAAGCCTGACTCCTCACCCCTGGACTTCCTCCTCACGCATCACTGGCCTCCTTTCCAGCTGGAACTAGATACTGTTCCCATCTCAGAACAACCCCAGACCTGGAGGTTGGGGGGCTGGAACAGACTGAAAGGGGCTACCTCCAAAGTCACCTTCCCTGTGAAAGCGTTTCCTGACTCACCCAAGCTGGCTGGAAGTTATCTCAGTGACTTGAGAGCAATATCTAACAGCAATTTTTAGAACCTCTTTGACCTATGTCACTGCCAGTTTTGTGTGGTAGATATTTGTGTCCACATCTTGCCTCACCTGCTAGATAATTTGAACTCTCTGAGGGTAAAAACCAAGACCTTATGCCTCCACCCTCACTGTTCTTCTGCTAAGCCTAGCAAATATTTATAGAGTAGAATTGAGTCTAGAGAAGAGACACCCCTTTGAGAGCTGGAATACGAAGACCTAGGGAAGGTATGAGAATCTGGCCCTTTGTCCACGTCTTGGGTGCTATCTCTTGGCTCTGATAGCAACAGGCACACATCCTGTCTACCACATTCCCTTCTCACCACCCCATTCACCCAGGCCCCTTCCTACTAAGACAGTTCATGCTTCCTAATTTCCCATGGGACTGAGTTTAGAGGAGTTCCAACTGGGAAAAGTTGGAATGTGAAGTTAGGCACAGCGGGGGGTGGCAGTGGTGGGCAGATCCCGTGGCAGGTGGCACACAGGAAGCCCTCAAATGTTTGTTAAATGACAGAATGAGTGAATGAAGGAATGAATGCTCTACCTTGGTCTTATAAGCAAGGCAGTTGCCCTGTTACCTGAAAACAGACCATCAGTGTCTCTCGGGGACAGGATGGGTGAGTTGATGCTGGAGACTATGGAGTGAGAGCTCAGGAAATCCTTCCCACCCCAGCCGTAGCCGGGCCAGCCTTGAGAGCTTGAGACCTGGAAGCCAACTACCGGAGGTGGAACCTGAGGGTCCAGAGTGGAGAAGTCAAATATTGCTCCTCTGGCCTCCGAACCTGAACAGAGACCCCAAGCATGTCAAACACTGACCAGTGTGATTGCAGGGCTAAGTAAGCAAAACAGCATCTAGCTTTCAGCCTATTACACCAATTACATTGATCTCTTCTGAACTGCATTTCCCACTGCTGTTTACCAACTAAGGAGGAGAAAATCGATGGCAACAGCTTGTTTGGGTAGCAGCTGCTGAGGGGAGGAGCGGGGGCTGCTGGCTGGAGTAAAGCTGCCCGCAGACGCCAGAAACATTCTCCAGGTCTCCAGCGTTTCCTTCCTTTCCATTGGTCATTTTATCATGAGATCCCACAGCTCTTGTTTTGTTTTCCTTCTTTTAAGTGATGTACCTTTATCTTTTTTTTTTACAATCAACATGCATTTACTTTTGTTATGAGAAAAACTAACATATGTTTTAAAATATCAGTAATAATGGGGTGCCTGGGTGGCTCAGTCGGTTAAGTGTCCGGCTTCAGCTCAGGTCATGATCTCACAGTTTGTGGGTTCGAGCCCCGCGTCGGGCTCTGTGCTGACTGCTAGCTCAGAGCCTGGAACCTGTTTCAGAGTCTGTGTGTCCCTCTCTCTCTGACCCTCCCCTGCTCATGCTGTCTCTCTCTCTCTCAGAAATAAATATTTTTTAAAAAATTTTAAATAAAATAAAATATCAGTAACAAAATGCATATGTCATAATGTCCTCCCCTGCTTAAAATTCTTCAAAGGCTCCACATGACTGTCAGGATGAAGTCCATACCCCTCAGGAGAGTTTGTTCTTCCCCTTGACCCATCTACTGGCTGTTCTTTCCAAAGTGCCACTCCCATCCTTTGCCTCAAGGCCTCTCAGTAAGCAGTTCCTACTGCCCAGGATGCTTTCCCTGTTTGGCTTAACCTTATTTGGCCTCACCTTAAATATCACTTCTTCTGGAGCCTTCCCTGATCACCAGCCCTAAGTCTGGCTGGAGGGCCTGTCTTCTACGTCTCCCTGGTGCCCTGTACTTCACCCCCATCAGAGTCCTTGTCTGGGTGTGGTGTAAACATTACACTTAGACTCTGTGACTGCAAGAATGTCTTTCTTGTTCTCGGTACATTCTCCAGCGCCTAGAACTGGGCCTAGTACTTAATAGATGCTCACTTAAATGTTACTGGAAAAATAAAACTAATAACTATTAGTATTTGATTTGGAAGAGTTTTTAAAGACTATCTATCCTACTTTTTTTTTTCAGAGAGAGAGAGACAGTGCAAGTGGGGGAGGGGCAGAGAGAGAAGGGGAGAGAATCCTAAGCAGGCTACATGCTGTCAGCACACAGCCCGACAGGGGCCCGAACCCACAGAACCATGAGATAATGACCTGAACCAAAATCATGAGTCAGATGCTTAACTGACTGAGCTACCCAGGCTCCCCTATCCTAACTCTTCTTAACACTGAGGTCTAGAGAAGCAAATTCAAGTTCCAATCATAGGTGCTTTACTGAATCCAATGTGACCTTAGAAAAATGCCTTCCCTGTCTGAGTCTCGGTCTCTCCACTATAAAATGAGGAAAGTTTTTCCTACTCTGTTTCTGGCTTTGCCTCCTCCTCTTGGGTATTGGGTAGCTTGTAGGTGCATTGATCTGGTGGGTAGGTGGGATGGTGCAGGAGAAATGTAAGATCGGGTTCATCCTTTCAAATTCCTGCTGGTCAAGTTGAGAAGATAAGACACACACAGTGCTAAGTGAAATGTTTCTGGTGATTCCGATTTGCTAAGGAGATCAGAAAAGGAAGAAATTGCGAAAGCCTGGAGGCATCAAGACTCCTGCAGGAGAGAGTGCTGAAGCGGAGCAGGCAGAATTTACTGAGGCAGTGAGGATGACAGAGGAGTGTCTCTGGCATAGAGCTGGCAACCTCGCCTGTGGGACGCAACAAAGAGTTGGGCTGACGTGAATTCAGAGCCCATCTCTGCCACTTACTAGTTCTGAGCCTTGGACAAGTTTCACAAACCTCGGTTTCCTACCCCTTACTAGAGGAACTTGAATGTCTGGTATGCAGGGGTTTCCTGAGGATTAAGTCTACGTGACAGTATCTAGAACAGCGCCTGGTGCATAACAGACCATTTTAAGAAACGCCACTTTGCTTTCTTCCTTCCAGCCACGTAAACAGGCGTGATGTGTCACTGGCAAGCACATCGAAAGTGCAGCTGAGGTTTGGGGACTGAAGGCTTTTGCCACCCAACCACTCATAGTCTTGTTTACTCTGACGTCACTTGTCCAGTGCCGCCTTGCACACAAACACACGCGCGTACATACTTCACATAAAATCCAAGAGAGAAAGAGAGGCTAGTTCTAATTCCCTGACCAGATCGGGCCAGGTTGAGCGGCGTCCGTTACTGTCAGCAGGAAAAACAAAGTATCAACATCCACGTCTGGCCTAGAGTTCTCCCTCCACCATGGGACTTATAAGACATGAGATTATAAGACCAAATGTCATTTTCTTTTTTTTTTTATTAATGTTTTTTTATTTATTTCTAGGAGAGAGAGAGAGAGAGAGAGAGACAGCGTGAGCATGGGAGGGTCAGAGAGAGAGGGAGTCACAGACTGAAACAGGCTCCAGGCTCTGAGCTGGCAGTCAGCACAGAGCCCGATGCGGGGCTCGAACCCACGAACCGCGAGATCATGACCTAAGCGAAAGTCGGACGCTTAACCGACTAAGCCACCCAGGCGCCCCCAAATGTCATTTTCTATAGGGCTGGAGGGAGAGGCTTTAATTAAATTATAGAACAATCCTATAAAATACCTTGGCACATTTTATGAAGCTATTGATATTTTTGAAGGAGAACAGAATGAGGCATGTGCTGTGAGGGGTTGCTGGCAGGGGTGAGGGTGAGGGTGGGGAGGAGGGTTGATTGCTTTGGTCCACACCTGCTGATGACAGATGCAGAGTGATTAGGAAAAGAAAACGTAGCACGATTCATTTATCCAGCCCCTTCAGGGAAAGCAGCAGCAGGTGCCTCTGCGTGGAGACTATTCCTTGAAGGAGAGCATTCAGAGTTGGACTTGAACTGAAGTCATTAATCTTTTAGGGAACTATAGGCCCTTTTGAGAATCCAACATAGAGGGCCATGTTCTTCTTCCTGGAAAGCACAAACACACCCCACGTTCTACTTGCAGTGTCATAAATTCATAGATCCCAGGTTTACAATGCCTCCCTAACAAAACTGAAAGCGTCTTCTTCGTTAAAATATTTCTTAATTTCATTACCCACTTTCCTGGCACGGAGACCTACCATCCCACTAACTGCTTCTCAGGCTGTGAAGGCGAGCTGAACGGACTCTTTCAGCTCCTCGAGAACCAATTGAACAAATCCTCGGCTAGGAGTCAGGACTCTTGTGCTCCGGAATCAGCTCTGACCTGCCTTTTCAGAGCGATACCGGGTCCGTCTTAACTCTCTGGACTTCATTTTCTCCATCTGGAAAACAACCACCACCACGAAGGTGGGGGTGGGGGAGGGAGTTTTGACTAGGACGGCATTTCTTCACATAGGTTTGTAGGAGACAAGCATCATGCACAAACACCAGAGTTCTGTGGCCAAAACAAATCAGGGAAATATTGTATATTCTATTCCCCTCTTGGAGGCACATACAAATAGTTAGCATATTAAGGTCTCTGAGAAGTCTTACAATAAAAAATTAGTTGCATTTGGTCTAGTCCAACATTTCTTTCATTGGTTTGATCGTGACTTTTTTTTTTTCCAGCTAAGTAACTACACTGCAGTCCCATCAGAGAAGCATTTAACTAAGCACTGAGTTTAGAACCCAGTAAGATATAACTCCACAACATCTATTAACTCTCCCCAGGGGTGGCTGGGTCAGTCAGAGCAGGCAACTCTTGATCTCAGGGTTGTGAGTTCAAGCCTCACGTTGGGTGTAGAGCTTACGCTAAAAAAATTTTTTTTAAAGAAAACTCTCCTCAAAGAAATAAATCAACATATATGATAGAAGGTTGCAGAAGGCTGGTATTGAAACAGAGCAATGTGAAGCCTATGACCAGCAGGAACACCACTGAATTCACCCATCCTTCCTTTGCAGCTTGGGAATTAATTGTTCTCTTTAGGAAGAATAGTATGAATGCTCAGGCTCAGCTTTTATCCTTTCCTTTTGCTGCTTCAATCTATCTAGAGCAGGGACTCTCAAACCTCAGTGTGCCTGGGAATTACTGCCCTGATGATGTCAATAATAAAAGGGAGACTTCAACTTTATCAGTAATGTACTATTTCACTTGTCTAAAAAAAAATGAAACAAACATGACAAAATGTCAACAGGATGAAAACAGGTGTTTATTACATCAGTTGGAACTTTATTTTTATTTATTTTTATTTTTTAAGTAGGCTCCACACCGAGCATGGAGCCCAACATGGGGTCTGAATTCATGACTCTGAGATCAAGACCTGAATGGAGATCATGAGTCAGATGCATAACCTACTGAGCCACCCAGGTGCCCCAGTTGGAACTTCATTTTTTTTTTAATTTTTCAAAATAAAACATTTAAATAATCTCAGTTCAGAGCTAAATGTACTTACTTTAAGAGGATTTTTAGGGATGACTCCCCTGACTTTTTCCTGACGCACAGACTTTATGTCTCACCCCACATTAGATGCAACCACACTCATAACTCTCCAGAAGGAGCTTTGGGGAGTGCTGAACGAAAGTAATGGGGGGCCTACAAGATTTGACACCCCAGGGCCTGACCCTAACTCTGCCTCCTCGTCTCCTGGCTATAGGACTATCGGGTCAACATCTTCCTGCGACAGCAGTGGAACGACCCCCGGCTGGCCTACAATGAGTACCCGGATGACTCTCTGGACCTGGACCCATCCATGTTGGATTCCATCTGGAAACCTGACCTGTTCTTCGCCAACGAGAAGGGGGCCCACTTCCATGAGATCACCACAGACAACAAACTGCTGAGGATCTCCCGGAACGGAAATGTCCTCTACAGCATCAGGTGAGTTCCACACAGGTCTGCCCCCACCATCTTCCTCAGGACATACCTTGCCCCATTGCTTCTGGGAGCAGATACTAAGAAGTGGGCCAACCAAGCATTAACAGGCCCTGGCAACCCAGCACCTCAGCCAGCTTTTTGTAAATGACACTCAGCGAGTGAGAATACAATACCTTGGGAAATCCTAGGAGTGAGTGGTTCCTTAACCAAGGGAACCAAGGAAGCATCTTAAGGAGAGGGAGGAGGGTTAAGGTTAGGCCTCCTAAGTTCGCTCACCATTTCAATAAAACAAAAAGGGAAAAGAGTATTCAAAGCCAGTGCTCAGCAGCAGGGCTGTTCAGTTACTCAAGGTGAAGACGTTCTAGAAAGCTGCTGTTCTACGTTATGCCTAGAGTTAACAATACTGCATTGTACACATAAACATTTGTTAAGAGGTCAGATCTCATGTTAAATGTTCTTATCACAATTAAAAAAAAATAGCAGGAGCAAAGGCACAAAGCCTGAAAAGTCATAGCAACTTCAATATTCAACAAAAAAGGTGAGTGGTGCTACTCACAGATATAAGCCAGGGCTGCTCCATCCCTTCTATGAACACTTCCTATCCTCCATACCTTGCACTGAGTCTAGGAAACTAGGCCTCCCTTCCCAGCTGAGAGGTATCCTGCAGACACTGGCTAGGGGCAAGCTTTCAGAGTCTCCTGCCAACTCTCCCCACCTCATTCCCAATTTCTTCCCCTGATCCATGGAGAAAATGACCAATGTCCGTGTTAGATTCTAACATACATGGCATCCACTGGGAATTTATTCATTAAGTTGGGTATTTTACATAAATTACTTGCAACCCTCCTAACAACCCCATGAAATAGTTTCTATTATGCCCACTTTGAAGATTGGACAAATAACGATCTGAAAGTTTAGGTCATTTGCCAAAGTTCCCACAGCCACCTAGTAGCACAGCCTAGATTCTAATCTGTTAGCATGGATCTGATGCATGCTCAGAGCCTAGAACAGTGCAGGGTATTCTATAGGTACTCATTTGATGAATGAATGAATATGTTTTTACTTCAAAGAGCTTAAAAGGGACCCTGGCCCTAAATGACTCCTCCTCCCCTTCCAGTTCTTTGGGGAAAGAAATTTTCCTGTTTCCATTAGCAGATGAGCTTTAAATGTCCAGGACCCTAGGGGAGTCTGCATACATCCTAACCCTCAGATGTGACTGGACTCAGGGTATCTCCTGAGAGCAGGCCAGGTAGGAGGGGGGACTTAAGAACCTCAGCAGGGAAAGGAGGCACCAAGGAGGGAATGGCTGGGCAGAGCCAGAAGCTAATGTGGTCTTCCTCGCCCCAGAGCCCAACCTGCCAGTGCACATCCAGATGGAAGGGTGATGGGCTCACAATGGCCACCAGTGTCCTGCCTGGCTGGGGCAGGAGAGGTTACCCTGCTTGGATTCTGCTGCTGCCAGGCTAGTTTTGTATCTCTACAAAGCGAAGCCCCATGTAGCATGACAGAAGGACAAATCAGCAGAAACTGATGTTCCCAAGGTCATTCAACTTCAGGAAATTAACCTAGTGTGACAGCTGCCCCACTTTGGAGCTTTTATCTGCAGAAATTCAACTGTGTTCACTTTCTCTTCACCTTCCCCCTCCCTCCCCCACCCTCTACTTCCCCTTCATCTCCCCTCCCTTTCTCCCCTCTTGCTTCTTACCTTGTGCTTAAATGGGACCCAAATCCAGAGCAGTTGGGAGTGAGCTGGAGGGAGGAAGTGAACACAGGGCCCTGTGCTCACCATCTGCAGCTAAGGCGCCAGCAGCTAAGTGTCACTAGACCACGCCAGTGAGGTGCCTTTCGGGCTAGCAGTGTTGAGAAGCAAACACATGAGCTCAGAATCCAATGGCCAGGAGACATAGTTTTGAATCCTGCCTTTGAGCCAATGCCTGCTGTGTGACCTTGCTCATATGAATGCCTACCAATTCTTCTCTGTACCTCAGTTTTCTCACCTGTCAAATGAGGGAGTTGGCCTGAAGATCTAAGGCTCTTTGGGCTCTGAGAGCCTTTCTTCTCTATTCTCTGCAGCAAGTGCTCAGATGTTGGCACAGCCTTTTAAGCTGAAGCCTTGCATCCTAGCCTGAGCAGCAGACTTCAGCTCTGTTAGGGGGACTCCCTCTGGTTCTAAGGCTGAGCCTCTGCAAGGGTCCAACAACCCAAAATAAACAGCTATCCCAGGAGCCTGGGGGCACCCACCACTTCCCAACTGATCCCAGCAAGAGCCCACAGGTGTGAGAGCCAGCTCTGTTTGGACACCCAGAAAGACCTCTTTGAAATGACTTTGAGGGGCGCCTGAGTGGCTCAGTCGGTTAAGTGTCCGACTTCGTCTCAGGTCATGATCTCACAGTTCGTGGGTTCGAGCCCCGTGTCCAGCTCTATGCTGACAGCTAGCTCAGAGCCTGGAGCCTGTTTCAGATTCTGTACCTCCCTCTCTCTCTGACCCTCCCCTGCTCATGCTGTCTCTTTCTCTCTCTCAGAAATAAATAAAACATTTAAAAAAATGAAATGACTTTTGATAAGTCCAGTGTATGAAGGGAGGCAGCAAAGAACCACTTGAAGCACCTGCCAGATGCACCTGGGAAACCTGAGGCCTGAGGCTACTCAACTTAAAATCCAGACTCTAGAGAAGAGTAGGGATCAGGGACAGCCCCTGGCCCCCAGGTCTTCAGGCAACTTGCTAAAAGCAGATATCTAGAAGCCAGACAGTCTCCAAAGAAACCCAGGAATTCTACTGACTGTGTGACTTTAGGCCACCTACTGTCTCTTTCTGAGCCTCCACTCCAAAGCTGGAAAGTAGAAATATACATGTATTATTTCAATACACACTAGTTCCCTGACCTCCTTGAGTTGTCCGAGATAACTGATTTTCTGGTAGTAACTAGCACAAAGGCACAGCTTCCCTGGTCTGTGGCTCTACTATCATCCAACTCTTTTCTCTTCCCAGAATCACCCTGACACTGGCCTGCCCCATGGACTTAAAGAATTTCCCCATGGACGTCCAGACGTGTATCATGCAACTGGAAAGCTGTGAGTCCCTTGCCTGAGGGCTTTAGAAAGAACCAGACTCCTCTTTACCCATGGGACCAGCAGAAATTCCCATACAGCTGCTCCTAACTGCTGGGCCCCAGGGGATTACTGCACTAGCCCAAAATACCAGATGAGGGGCTTTGCTTTAGAAAATGCATTAGAAATATAACCCCCCCTTCCATTGTCTGGCTGAGGCCCAGCTTTGAAGCCAGCAATATTTTCCCAAGAGGCACTGTTTCGTGTCCCTTGTGAGCATGCTCTCCAGGAACGTAGCAGGAAGAGCTTGAATAAGCCACGGCCCCTGAACTCATAGGGAAGATAGACAACTAGTTGCACAAACAACTCTAACACAGGGCAGCAAGCAGTAAACGTGTTGTGAGAAGTACAAGTGCTGTGGCCTCATGGCAGAAAGAGCGCTTCCTCCTGGTTGGGAAAGAGAAAGGGTACTGGAGAAAGCTTCNGATAGCTGCCTTCTTTGACTGCAGTCAGAAACAAATCTAATTTAGATGAAGTGAAATGAAAGGACATAGGGGTTCCTCGTGGATTTGAAAGAGAAGCTGAAAACACAGGAAGCGGGGCAGAGGATTTAGGAAGCGGGAACTAACACGGCAGCCCCTTGGAGCACCACCTCTGAGGGGAATTGGCACCTGCTGCCTCCGAACCTTTTGTCACTTGACTCAAGCATCAAAGTCCTGGCACAGAGCATCTGATTGATCTAGTTGAGTCATTAACTCACACCTTGGGCCTCAGCTGATCGTCCTACCACAGTATTCTATACAGTCATTCCCCAGAGGAAAAGAGGGAGCTTGTAAGGACAGTGTGTGGGTGAAATAGCAGATGTGAGCTGAATATGACCATGGGGGTAAGTGTTGGGTGCAAAAGGAGAAGCCAGTCTCGGATGGCGGGAGGGGTAGGAAGTGAGGTGGAAGGGCAGGGGGCTAGAAATAATTAAACCAGTTTTAACCTCTTTTGTTGCAAGCAGGCTGGGAGTGAGTGGTAGCCAGACAATACGGTCTCATGAGTTCCATCTAGTGCCTGATGCCTCTTAGTCTCCAACCCAAACCAACTCTGACATGCTTCAAATAAGTGCTTCTGGGTGGTGACTGCTCCTTCTTCTGATCCCCCGCTCCAGTTGGCTACACCATGAATGACCTGATCTTCGAGTGGCAGGAACAAGGAGCTGTGCAGGTGGCAGATGGACTAACACTACCCCAGTTTATCCTGAAAGAGGAGAAGGACTTGAGGTACTGCACGAAGCATTACAACACAGGTAGGTGCGAGGACATCCCTCCTCAGGTCCCACCCCCCAACCAGGGCCAGAGGTCATTTCAAACATCCATTCAATGAAGAGGCATTCCTGATGGACACAGCTCTGTGTTTATTACCTCGTGGTTAAGAGAAGTCTTTGAAACCAAAAAGGTGCCTCTGACCCTTTCTTCCTGGAGGTCCTGGGGCAAGTCACTGAAGCTTGTGACTTCATTGCAAGTGAGTCAGGGAGATACAGTCTCCATCCCAGGTAGCAGCATGCCTGGACAAAGTGAATCCTATCCCTAAGGCAGAAGGGAGGAGCTGATATTAGGAGGACATAGCAGAGTCTGTCACAGGGGAACCGTTATTTCTGACAGAGCACAAGTACACAGACCCCAGCAGGAGGGAACTGAGAGGTGGCACTGAGGTTAGTCAACAAGTGCAGTTGGAAAGGGCACCCTAGACTGTGAGCTGCAAGAGGGCGAAGAAACTGCCACTGTTTTGCTGAGCTCTCTGTCTCCCAGGCGTAGCACAGCCTTTGTTGGAAGATCAGACACAGGAATGAACTGAAGTCAAACCAAGACTGGCCTTACCTGCCCTGCCTCAGGCTGGGAAGGAGCTCATGGAGGCACAGTGGAAGACAGTCAGTTAGTATGCCAGCTGGAGGGCTGGGTGGGAGGCTGCTGGGTGAGCCCAGCTGAGGAGACTGGAGGCATGAAATAGGCTGATGACAGACACAGGGAGAGGAGGAGGTGAAGCAGGGGTGTTGAGAGAAATCACTGTGTGCTCTGGTACAAGTAGAAGGCCCACAGCAAGGGCAGGCAGCATGAGCTCTGGTCTATCTAGGACAGCTGCCGCCCTTCCTGTGTAACCTCCAAGATGTCTCAGAACTCCAGAGATACTCTCTTGATCCCTGGGCACACTGAGCCTCAGAGAGGTAATAGTACTCCCATTAGCAGCCATGAGAGTAGTGACTTCTCATGAATCACATAATCACACTGACTCTCACATACCACAGCCCGTCACCATTTACACAGCATTTTCTCATTCACTAACTGATTTGCTCTTCACTGTTCCTATTGAAGTGAGAGCAGAGTTCTGTGTTTATGCTAGGCCCTGTGGATACAAGTGGGAAAGGCTGATAAGGTCCTGCCCACATGGAGCAGACAGTGCAGGGAGCCCCATGGAATCACCTAATAACTGTGTTGCAATAGACTGGAGCTGAGAACCCCACCATGGGACTGGCTCTGTCTCAGTTCCAGAGATGCACAGATGGGGAGGAGACCAGCTGCCCACACCCCAGTGCAGAGAACAGAGAACGACGTGCCTATACACTCACCATATTATGCCCTGAAGGCCCTGATAACCATGTGAACAGAACTGAACTGAAGGAACTTGGGTGGGGTGGGGGTGAGGGACATTGAGCCTAAGGCAGACCACATTCAAAGCATCACTGAGGAGCAGGGTGCTTGCTTTGGCTGCTTGTGGGAAGGAGTCTGGGCATTCCAGGCAGAGGGATGAGCAGGAGCCAAAGCTCAAAAGGGTCAAAGTGCAGGACATGCTCAAGGCAAGGGTAGAATGGAGAGAGTCATGATTAGTGTGAAGAAAGACAAGAAGGATGGAAAAACAGGCCAGGGCGTGTCTGTGAAGAATAGACTAAAAAGGTTGAACTTTTCCCTATAGGTTAAGGAGAATTTCTGGTCTGAGAGAGAAGGAAGGAAACAAAGGTTTTATAAGAGGAAGTCAGAGGGGGCACCTGGGTGACTCAGTCGGTTGAGCATCCAACTCTTGATTTTGGTTCAGGTCATGATCTCACAGTTAGTGAGATGGAGCCCCACATTTTCAGCTGCACGGTTTACGTAGAGCCTGCTTGGGATTCTCTCTCCCTCTCCCTCTGCTCCCCCTCCCCTCTCTCTCTCTCTCAAAATAAATAAAAATTAACATAAAAAAAAAAAAGAATGGTCCACTTAGGCCCACTCTTAGCGGCACAATAGGGCTGATGAGGATGATGGCAACTGACATTCCTTAGCATTAATGATGTGAGAACTGTGCTAAGTTCTTTATAGGCATCATCTCATTTTGTCATCACAGTAACCATATGAGGTAAGTACCATCATCACCATTACCTCCACCACCACCACCACCATCATCATTATCATCATCCCTAATTTACCACAGATGAGGAAACTGAGACACAGAGAGATTCAGTCACTTGCCTGAAAACACGATTAGTGTGAGGCTGCACCAGGACTCCAGCTGAGGTTGTTTTGACCTCAAAATCTTGTTCCTACCCACCAGGCTACCTTGCCTTCTCACTATAATTTCTCACAGGGAAATTCACCTGCATTGAGGCCCGGTTCCACCTGGAGCGACAGATGGGCTACTACCTGATCCAGATGTACATTCCCAGCCTGCTCATTGTCATCCTTTCATGGATTTCCTTCTGGATCAACATGGATGCCGCGCCAGCCCGTGTGGGCCTGGGCATCACCACTGTGCTCACCATGACCACCCAGAGCTCTGGCTCCCGAGCATCCCTGCCCAAGGTAAGTCCTACTGCCCAAGAGCACAGAACACCTGGACAAAGAAGGACACTCATCTCCCTACCTTGCTGGAGATAAAAGAGAGCACAAGGAATTAGTCACTACTTATCTACTACACTTGGCAGGATCCAGCATTCTGGGTTTGCTTTTGTTTTGGAGTTGTTGCACAGAGTAAACTTTATTTGCAGCAAATAAGGAAATCATGGGGAATAACTTCCCAAAGCCATGAATCCCTGAGCAAGGGTGAATGGGTTCCTTTTAATTAGGGTTAGAATGTGTATAGAAATGGGAGCCTCATCATTCTATGTAGAGGCAGGCCTTAAGGTTGCGCATGTGCCTTAAGGAAACATGCCAATACGTCTATTATATTATGTGAATGAGGCTTGCGCTACCCCTGGGGTGGAGATTTTAGTATTATAAAGGAGTAAAGGTAATGGTAGGTCACTCCACGGTCCATCTCCACAGGAATGAGTTGGGGTTTGAACTCAAACTAGGATCCAGCATTCGGATCCAGCAAAACCCTCTTCCAGATGAACATTATGTTGTATACAGTTGCCAGACACCATGTTTTGCTCCATTCCCTACCAACATTGCACACACATCCTGCTTCATTTATACTATTAACACTCAACTCCACCTCCTCCTCCATTCACTTTTAGTGCTATATACAACATCCCGCTTCTCTCACCATTAACAGTAGATACTTTGGGTCGGGTATCTCCAAGACCACCTGTATGTTCAGAGATTTAATACGACTCCCAGGACTCAACATATCACTGTACTCACAACTAAGATTTCTTACAGAGCTGTATTAAGGACACAAGGTAGGTGATAAAAGGAAAAGATACAGGCAGAGTCTGGAGGAATCCATGTGCAAGCTTCCTTGTTTTCTCCCTCCCAAGAGAGGGACCACACGAAGTACACTCTTACCCCAACAATACAAAAGCAGTCATGCGTGTGAGATGTTTCTCTCCAGAGAGGTAGAGAAATTGTTTTGAGATTCTTTTAGGATTCTGTATCATTGGTTTTTATTGGGTGCTGGTCCCATGCTCTGTCTAGCACATACCAAAATTCCAAACTCCCAGGAGGAAAGAAAATGTTCAGCATAAACCATATTGTCTGTACAGACATTCTACACACAGCAGGGTCCCCTTATCAGTTAAAGGAAGTGGGAACATCCCCCAAATCCAAGTTCCCAGATATCAACCAAGGGCCAACCTTGCAAGCAGGTCCTTTAAAGGATAGCACCCTCATCTTAAAAATTATACATTAACACTTTTCTGCACATATGTCAATCTTTTCTTACATTACTAATGTTCAACGTCACATTCTGTCACTTTCACTGTTCATACCTGAACCATAGTCGGCTCCGTTCACTATTAACACTAGACACAGCATTTCACTCCATTCTCTATTAAAGCCAGATACACATTCTGCTCCATTCTTCTAACACCAGACACGGCATTCCACTTCATTCATTACTGACACCAGACACTAATTCTTCTCCAGTCACCCTTACAATAAATGCAACATTCTGTTCCTTTCACTGTTAACACCAGACCTCACATTCTGCTTAATTCACTTTTAACACTAGACATAATGTTCTGCTTCATTTACTATTAATGCCAGGCACCACATACTCCTCCATTCACCCATACGTGAGGTACAACATTCTGCTGCCTTCACTACGAATGCTTGATGCCTCATTCTGCTTTCCTCTCTTTTAATGCCTAGGTACTGCATTCTACTATGTTCACTACTGTCATTTGCGCCACAATCTGCCTTAATCACTCAACAGCAGACACAACATTCAGCTCTACCGTTAATGCCAGACTCCATATTTGGCTCCCTTAAGCCTTATGCTAAGTGCAACATTCTGCACCATTTCCAATTAAGGGCTCACTTAGCATTCTGTTTTGATATAGAAAAGTTGGAAGAATATGCAATGATCACTTGAATACCCTTCACCTGGATTCCAGGTGTTATCACCTTGCCACATTTACTTTAGCTCTCTTTATATACAGATAGGTAGGTAGGTAGGTAGATGGGTAGGCAGGTAAGTAGATAGGTAGGTAAGTAGGTAGGTACACAGACACAATCTTCGCCAAATCATATGATGATTACAGACATCATGACAATCTATCTCTAAATAAGGAATAAGGATCACAATATTTGTCACATCTAAAAAAATTAACATTAATTCAATAATAATTGTATTTATATCAATTATATTATATATACTTATCAATTTTCTATCAATAATTATTGAATTGAAAATAATTCCACCGTGTCATCGAATACAAAAACTTTATTTAAATTTTTCCGGTTATCAAAAAACATTATCAGTATATATCGTGAAGGATCCAATCAAGGATCCAATAAAGATTCATTTTCTTTATGGTTTCTCTTTTAATCTAGAACATTGTCCCTACTGTTTTTTTGTTTGTTTTTTTATCACATTTACTGCTCCACTAATTTTTAATGTGAGAAAGGACATTCTGCTTTGTTTGCCATTCACACTAGACACCACTCTCTCCTCTATTGACTCTTACACAAAGCTCCATAATCTGCCCTTTGCACTATTAACACTAGACTTTGCATTCTGCTGGATTCACCATAAATGCTTGAAACCAAACTCCATTTACTATTACCACCTGACAACACACTGTGCTCTGTGCAACTGTAACAGCAGATAAACTTGTTTTCTTTTCCTTATGTCAGACTCAATATTCTGTTCCACTGTCTATTAATAGTTGATGCCACATTGTCCTTCAGTTATAATTTACACTAGATTCAACATGCTGTTCCACTCATTGTTAACAGCAGGCTCAGTATCTGACTCCTTTTGCTATTATAGTTACACTCAATTTCACATTATACCCCCATCCACTTTTTTTAAAGCATAAAATACAGTGGCAATTCATATATTCACAAAGTTGTATACCCTCCCCACTATCTAATTCTAGAATATTTTCAACACCCCAGAAAGAAACCCCCATACTCATCAATAGTATTCTTTATTCTCCCCTGTGGCCAGCCTCTGACAAATACTACTATACTTTCTACTTCTATGAACTTGCTTCTTCTAGACATTTCATATAAGTGGAATAAATAAAATGTGCACTTTCACTTAGCATAACATTTTCAAGATCCATCTGTGTTGTACATTATATCAGTATTTCATTGCCTTTAGTGGCTGAATAATATTTCCTTTGTATGGGTCTATCACATGTTGCTTATCTATTTTTTGGTTGAGGGATGTTTGGGTTATTTCCATTTTTTGGCTATTATAAATAATGCTACTATGAACATCCGTGTACAAGTTTTGTGGGGACAAATGTTTTCAACTCTCACAGGCTGAATACCTATTAGTGGAATTGGTGGATCATATGGTAGCTATATGCTTAACTTTTTTAGGAACTGCCAAGCTATTTTCCTAAGTGGCTACACCATTTGATAATCTCTCCAGGGTTCCAATTTCTCCACTTCCTCACCAATGCTTGTTATCATCTGTCTTTTGACTATAGACATCTTAGTGGATATGAAGTAGTATCTCACTGTAGTATTGGTTTGCGTTTTCCTAATGACTAATAATGTTCAGCATCTTTTCATGTGCTTATTGGCCTTTTCTAGATCTTAGGAGAAATGTCTATTCAAATGTTTTGCCCACTTTATAATCGAGGTATTTCTTTTTGTTGTTGAGTTGTAGTAGTTCTTTGTGCATTGTGGATTTTAATCCCTTATCAAATATGTGATTTGCAAATATTTTCTCCTAGTTTTGGGGTTATCTGTTCACTTACTGATATGGTCCATTATACACAAAAGTTTTTAATTTTGATGAAGTAAAATTTATCTATTTTTTCTTTTGTTGTTTGGCCTTTGCAATCACATTTAAGAAACTAATGCCTAATCTAAAGTCACAAAGATTTGTATCTATGGTTTTTTTCTAAGAGCTTTTAGTTTAACCCTAAATTTATGTTTTAATCCATTTTGATTTTTGCATATGGTATGAGGGAGGGCTATCACTCTTTTTCATGCAGATACCCAGTTTTTGCAGCACCATGTGTTGAGAAGACTATCTTTCTCCCTCCACTGAATTTACATCCTTGTCAAAAATCAATTGACCATAAATACATGGGTTTATTTCTGGGCTCTCAGTTGTGTTCCATTGATCTGTATATATTTATCCTTATGCCAGTACCACACAGTTGATTACCATTGCTTTGTAGTAAGTTTTAAAATTGGGAAGTATAGGGGCACCTGAGAGGTTCAGTTGGTTAAGAGTCCGACTTGACTCAGGTCATAATCTTGCAGTTCACGAGTTCTAGTCCCACATGGGGCTCTGTGTTGACAGCCTGGAGCCTGCTTTGGATTCTGTGTCTCCCTCTTTCTCTGCCTCCCCCCTCAAAAAATAAACATTAAAGAATTTTTTTAAAAATTGGGAAGTATGAGTCCTTCAACTTTATCCTTTTTAAAGATTGGTTTGGCTATTCTGGATCCCTTGCATTTCCATTTGAACCTGAATATGAATTTTAAGTTCAGTTGGTCAATTTCTGCAACAGCAATAAAAAAGGAACTGAGACTGAAAGTGCACTGAGTCTGTAGATAATTTGGAGAGTATTGCCATCTTAACGATGTCAAGTCTTCCAGTCTATAAACACAGATGTCCCCTCACTTACTTAGGTCCTTCCACTGCCTCCTAGGCTGCTTGGTTTTTTATGAGAAATCTCACTCAGAACCACAGTGCAGCTCTTTCTGCCCACAGGTCTTGTCCCTGTGCTTTAACAATCTCTAGCTGCAACACCCCCCGCCCCCAACTTAGAAGTATGTAATCAATCTAATGAGAAATCAGTTGTTATTCTTATTTAGGATCTCTTGTATGTGATGAGTTGCGTCTCTCTTGTGGCTTTCAAGATTCTTTGTCTTCTAACGGTTTGATTGCAAAGTGTGTAGCCATGGATCCCATTGAGTTTATTTTGCTTGGAGTTCATGAACTTCTTAAATGTATATGTCAGTGTTTTTCTTCAAATTTGGTAATATTTTAACTATTAATTCAAATATTCTTTCTGCTTCTTTCTCTCCTCTCCTTCAGGCACAACTTATTAGACATGTGTTAGTGTACTTAATGGTTCCCCACAGGTCTCTGAGTCTCTTTTCATTCTTCTTCATTCTGTCCCTCAGACAAGATAACCTCAAGTTCATGGATTCTTTCTTTTGTCTGCTCAGATATGCTCAGATATTCTCTCTAGTGAACTCCTCATTTGAGCTATTTAATTTTCAACTTCAGAATTTCTATTTTGTTCTTTTTATTATTTCTATCTCATCCTCTATATGGTGAGATTTTGTTCTCATGCTTTTCTTTAGTTGTTTATACAGGTTTCCTTTAGCTCTTAGAACATGCTTAAAATAACTTAAAGCTTTGATTAAGCCCAACATTTGGGCTTCCCCAGGGGCAGCTTCTTTTAACTGCCTTTTTTTCTATGGATGGACCTGTTTTAGTCCATTCAAGCTGCTATAACAAAGTGCCAGAGACTGGGTGGCTTATAAGTAACAGAAATGTATTTCTCTCAGTTCTGAAAACTGGAAGTCAGGTGCCAGCATGGTAGGGTTCTGGTGGGGACCTTCTTCTAGTTGCAAACTGCCAACTTATTATTATATCCTCACGTGGTGGAAAGAGAGCTAGCTATCTGGCCTCTTCTTGTAAAGGCACTAATCCCATCATGAGGGCTCCACTCTTATGATCTAATCACTTCACAAAGGCCCCACCTCCAAATACCATCACATTGGAATCAGGATTTCAACCTATGAAGGGAAGATGGGATACAAATATCTAGTCCATTGCAAGGCCATCCTTTATTTCTTTGCATATCTTATAATTTAGGGTTGAAAATTACACACTTAACATAATGTGATGTGGCATCTCTGGAAATCAGATTCTCCTCCTTCCTCAGGATTTGTTGTTGCTGTTTGTTTGTGAACTTTTGTGAACTAATTCTGTAACATCTGTATTCCTTGTTGTGTGGGGCCACTGAAGTCTCTGCTCAGTTAGCTTGACCATTAGCTAAAATTGGATAGAAAATTCCTTAAATGCCTGGAATCTGTAAATCTCCGGGCCTTTTCCTAGGGGCTCTACATATGTATTAGAACACACCCTCATCACTCAGCCAGGCAGTTTACAGTTTTGCCTTACCCTTCACTTGCAGCTTGCTCAGTGTGTCAAGGTTAGCCAGAGTTGAGCTAAGGGGCCTCCCCAGGTCTTCCCTGAGTACCCACACAGGTCTGAGCATACACATAGATTCCCATATATATGTCAGAGCTTTCTAAAGCCCCTGTGGACATCTCATTCCCAGATTTTTCCTTTTAAGTTTTTTGATCAACCTATTATTTGCCTCAACTGTTACCTACTACCTGAGGCTGATGTGATGTTCAACAATTGCCACTGACTCTTTTCAACAAATGCCCCCAGGGAAAAGGCTGTTCACACTGGGCCAGTTCCAAGGCAGCTCAAATAAAAGACAGCCTAGTGAGTGAGGTCTTTCAGTGAACCACAGGACAGGTCAAATAATGACAGTTCTCTGGGAATGGGACTTTAAAGAAGCTCTAACTCTGTTCTGCCCCATTGACTGATTGCTGAATACGGATTTTCACTGGCTGTTGGTTTTCAAGGCTAGCACAGAACTGGGAGTAGGAAGATGGGAATATGGCAAGTTAAAACCACAAGACCCAAGAGAAATAAACACATAAGTCCACACAAAAACTTGTACATAGATGTTTATAGCAGCACTATTCATAATGGCCAAAAGGTAGAGACAATCCAAATGTCCATCAACTGATGACTGGATCAACAAAACATGGTATATCCATACAAAGAAATATTACTTAGTCATAAAAAAAAAAAAGATTGAAATATACTACAACATGGATGAATCTTGAAAACATTATGCTAAGTAAAAGGAGCTAGTCATAAAAGACCACATGGTGTATGATTCCATTCATGTGAAATGCCCAGGATTGGGAAATCTATAGAAACAGAAAGTAGATTAATGGTTGCTTAGGACAGGGGAAGAGGGTTTTGGGGGAATAGGGAAAAGAATGATGGCTAAGAGTTACTAGGTTTCTTTTGGAGGTGCTGAAAACATTCCCAAATTGACTAGGATGATGGTTGCACATATCTTGAATGTATTAAAAACTATTGAAATATACACTCTAAGTGTGTGAATTGTATGGTATATGAATTATATCTCAATGGAGCTGCTTTCTTTTTTTAATGCCACGAAGTTTATGCTCTTGGCTGGTATTCAGCTGACTTTTTAAGTAAATGCTTTCAAGATTGCCGTTAGCCTTTGGTTAATAGAGCTTCTGAGAAAGTTGATTCTGGCCATTGTTGCTGTTGTCCTTGTTGCTTTTATAGCGGAGTGTGTTTTTGAAGATCTTACCCTGTCACTTTCGCCAACATCCTCTGTTTACTTTTAATGTTAGGTACACCATTCTGTTCCTATCACCCCTAGCTAAACACAACATTCGGTTTCACTCGATGATGATGCTCAACACACCATCCTCCTCTCTCTAGTACTCTCCTAAGTACCATATTCCATTTTCTCCAATGTTCCATGCAGTCTTCCTGATGCATTTTTCTTCTGTTTGCCTCTGCACCTTCCTAATATCCCAGCTGAGGAAGGGGATAGCCGTGGGTAATGGTGGAGTTATTGAGGAGCAGAAATGCAGAGATATTTCATTCTCCTCTGCCCTCACTCCCCTGTGTTCATCCCCACCCCCACTCCAGGTGTCCTATGTGAAAGCCATTGACATTTGGATGGCAGTGTGCCTGCTCTTCGTGTTCTCAGCCCTGCTTGAGTATGCCGCTGTCAACTTTGTGTCTCGTCAGCACAAAGAGCTGCTCCGATTCAGGAGGAAGCGAAGACATCACAAGGTAGGCCTTTGGATCGCTACCTAAGAAGGGACAGCTGGTGGTAAACACAAGAGTTTCAGGCAGCCTTGTCTCATGATAGTTGTTTCACTGGACCAACCTTCTCAGGGGGTAAGGCAGACATAGAACAGGGATTAAACTCCTGGAGGTCCTAACTTCCCCTCCCATAATAATGCCTTGACTGAGTCTGTGGGCAGTTATTCTTCTTTTCGTAATAACACCATAGAAATTATCAGGTTATACCTGAACACAGGACTGATGGAACAAACACTGATGAGGCTAAGATAATAAACAGCTGTGACCTTGAAGCTTGGCAGGCTAAAAGACAATTACAGGTGTCTTCTGCAAGACCACATTGTTTCCAAGGGTTTGGTTTCAGAAGGGAATTGCACCACAAAAGGTAAGATCTTTGAGTAGAGTGTCCAGGTACCAGCCCTTTGCTTCCTACTTCCAAGAAAGGGGCATCGAGCAAGATCCTCCCCCAAAGTGGATTCTCTCACTCTATGAGGGCTTGAATAAAGAACTACCTGGCAGGCCATCTCTGCAAAGTCACCAGCCTCTGCCAACTCAGAGACTGTGTTCCAACCAGCAAAGGCCACTGGGGAGCGTGCAGTCTCTGGGAGCAAACTGGCTCCACATCTTGGTCTATGACTACTTCCCCAAAAGACTTTTCCCACGGAGATCAGAGAACCTACTTTTCTCTCCAGCTTCATCTTTACACCACTTTTTCCTTTTTTCTCTGAGCACCAACCACCCTAGTTTTTCCCTAGTTGCTCGAGCACATACATGGGACTTTAAATGTTTTGTTCTCTCTGGGAATGCCCTCCCAGTGCACTTTTCTTAATATTAACCAAGGGCTCTTTTTCCAGTTCTCAGCTGAGGCATCGTCCCTGAAACCTGAGTCAAAGTCTAGGGCCTGTATTGAAGTTCTCATGCAATACTGTCAAGTATGGCTGTGCAGACTGTATCCTACACGGGCCCCTAGCCAACAAGACACTTTTAAGTTCTGCCTCAGTATAGACTGTATCAGTCACAGGAAGGGATTCTAATTTATATGTCTAAAAAGAGGGGTGCCATTTTTCTAATCTGCACAAGGATGCTGTGTGAGCTAGCAAAGGTCATGCTCTAATTGAACTAGTTTCTTTCCTTCTGAACTTTTATCTTTACAGTTATGCATTCAGTGATGTGATTGTTTTGTGCATATTTCTTCCACTGAATTATAAGCTCCATAAGGGTGGAGACCATGTCTATTTTTGCTTAGTGCTAGGTCTCTGGGGCCTAACACAATGCCTGACGTACAGTGAACATGCAATAGGCATTTATTGAACAAATGGACAAATGGATAAACTAAAGAACAAAGAGGAGTCCTTCCACTCAGAGAGCCAACCAGGAAGTTTTTCCAGCAACAAATTAGGGCAAACACGAACCCACACACAATGAGCTGTCAGGTCATACCACACACCAAGGCCCTCCAAGCTTTAGACTGACTTACTTCAAATAGCTGTCTACCCAGCTACAATGGGCTGTGGCAAAGGGCTCTGTTTCTTTGTCACTGTTTGGTATGTGACTTCAAGCTAGCCTTTTTCTGGGCCCATTTCTTCCATCTGTAAAATGGACTAAATTGGCACAATTGGGGACTGTGGTGAGGATTAAATCAGACTAAATCAGACTACAAAGTAGCTTTAAGTTTTTGTTCCTGCCACACAAATGCCAGGGAATAAAATGATTACGCATGCACAGATTTCCATCAGTATGTTTCTTAAACATAAGCAATCTGATTCAATTAACTTCTAGCTGTTTACCATAGGCAGGAGGTAGACATTTCAAGACAGAAGATGTCTGTGAGAGTTAAAGTATAACCACCCTTTAACTCTGCATGAGAAGAGAAAACTATCTTAGGTACAGTAAGTCAGACAGAATTTTTTTTTCTTTTTAAGTTTATTTATTTTGAGAAAGAGAGTGAGCATGAGCAGGGGAGGCGCAGAGAGAGAGAGGGAAACAAAATCCCAAGCAGGCTCCACACAGTCAGTGTAGAGCCCAATGTGGGGCTCAAACCCACAGACTGTGTGATCAGGACCCGAGCCAAAATCAAGAGTCAGACACTTAACCGGCTGAGCCACCCAGGCGCCCCAGACAGGATTTCTTGAAAGACCTCTAGCCTTAGTCCTTACTGCCCATTGGATACTGAGCCCCTGACTATTACACTAATCTAAGCAAGAACTGACCAAACACAACTATCTTTGGAATTTATTATTTTTCCTTTTTTTCCCCACTGGCTGCTTTTTGCATTTTCCTCTGCTAAAAGAGGGTTAATACATTTGTTGAAGAGACACTTATTTGGGGAGACTATGTCTGAAATATTTGACCAGCACCAGGCCACTAAACTGTGCATGGCACAACCCCAGGGGGCACTATTTGCATAGACTAAAATGTAAATGGAGCCCCCTGCAAATGTGTAACATGGTGGGCCTATAGTACCTCCCAAGACTGTCACCACTCTCTCCAAATCCTTACCAGCTGTGAACACTAGAGGAAAACAAAACTTTCTCTTGGGCCAGGGGAAGTGTAAATAAAGCCACTATTGGATTTGATCAGATAACCCTGCTCAGTTCCCTCCTTGCTCTCACAGTTTGTTAGTGCTAGAAGAGCCTTAGAGGGCATTTTGTCCACTCTTCCCATGCAAATGACAAAAGTGAGGAAGAGCAAGTCACTAGGATCACAGAGGCTCTGGTGGCAAAAGCAGGGTAGATGCTGGAGGTCCGATGGCTTTTCTCAAAACACTGACCATACACCATCAGCTGCTTATCCGTCAGTGGGTTCCATCCCAAAGCAGATAAAATAGCCCTGTATTATTAGATGACAAATAAGAACTAAGACTTATCCAAAGGCAGAGGTCAAAAACCAGTAGCCAGAGATCAAATTCAACATGCAACTGTCCTCAATTTCACGAGCAGTGTCTTAGAAGTCTGGAATAAGGTGCCAGCATTTAAAAATCACACTTCTACCTTCAGTCAAAACATCACAGCCTCTGATCCCACTGCAATCACATCCAACCTCACACTGAGGCCCTGGAAATGCCGTTAGGGAGGGAACACATTTTCCACTTTGCCACAGTCCCTTCTGACCGGAGATTTTTTTCAGTGCTGGCTCAGTTCTTCACTTATATTTCTCCTGCGAGGCCCCTCTGTGTGGTTGAATCACCGTGACCTTGTTCCTAAGCACTTTGAAATTGACTCAAATGTCAGAAACTACAAGGATGCAGAAATGGGCTCACCATAGAGCAGTGCTTCCTCTGGAGTAAACCCCTCTGGATGTGGCTTGTACATTGGCAGTGTACAAGCCTGGGCTGCAGAAACCTCCCTTCAGCCGGATGTTTGCAGAGGGGTTTTTCAGCTCTAGATGGTGAGTGAAAAGGAACTAGCCCCATGCCTGAGTTTCTCAGAGCCTGTGAGCTTGGCCGGGCTCCTCAACTCCCACCATCCTCCCATGTTACTTCGTTTGTTTGGCACAAAGCATCTGGTCCTCAAATTCCCTGGCCACCCTCATTAGTCATATTTTTAGGAACCCGGCTGGGCAGGCACACTCCCAGCCTCCCTGAGTTCTAGATTTCCCCCACTCCATCCCCAAGCTTTCATTTCCTGCCATCTGCTGGGGAGAACACGAATAGCAAGCCTCTCTCCAGTCATTTCCAGGGAATTTCCTTTCTCCTGGCTACAATGTGAAATTGATGATCATCTAACTAGATGGGGCCTCCGGCCACACCTCCACTCCTATGTTTAATTGATGAGGAAGGCAGAGAATAATGTGCCCAAAGCTGTATATAAAATTAATTTGGTGCTTCCCCTGCATAACTAGAGCCCAGTGAGAAAACATTTTCAAGCACCCCATCCTGCAGCAAGGGCAGATTTAAGCTGATAAGCAATAGAACTGGGTATCCCTTCTAGACACAAGGTCCAGTAATTTGGCCAGCTTCCCCTATCCTTTCCTTGGCCCTGGCACAAACCCCCTGAAGTTGTCCTACTCGTAGACAAAGATTTATTGAGATCTATTTGCTAGGCACTACTCATGTTCTTTCCCCATTTCTGCAGTGAGGGTGTTGGACCAGCATCCATTTGCCAAAGATTTCTTTAGCATTTTTCATATCTCAAATCCTCCCAGTGCTAGGAATATAACCCCATTTTTTTAAAAAAGGGGAGGTGGCGCCTGGGTGGCTCAATTGGTTATGAGCTCAGGTCATGATCTCATAGTTTGTGGGTTTGAGTCTCGCGTCAGGCTATGCTGACAGCTCAGAGCCTGGAGTCTGCTTCAGATTCTGTGTCTCCCTCTCTCTCTGCCCCTCCCCTGCCTGTACTCTCTCTCTCAAAAATAAATAAATGTTTAAAATTTTTTAATAAAAGTTCTTTAAAAAGGGAAGCTAGGAGTAGTGAAGATATGCTGGTAAACATTTACTTCCTCAAATATTTGCTGAGTTTTGAGCTTATGGCCAGGAACTCTGTTCCTATGTTCAATGTTGAAGGTGCAATGAATGTGAATAAGGCTCTGCCTTCATGGAGCTTAGAGTCTGATGGAAGAGACAGACATTAATCAAGAGCTTTTAAAAAAAGAGAGGAATGTACAGGGAGCTCATGGAGCACAGGGCAGGGGCCCCTAGCCTATCCTTGCCCTCAAGGAAGGCTTCTGGGTAAGACATTAGTTCAGTGAAGAAGGAATTAGAAGCAGGGGTGGGATTAGAAGTATGTTCCAGGAAGACAGAACAACTTGAGCAGAGACCCAGAGTTAAAAAGAAGGAGCATGACACTTTTGAATATATGTAAGTATCTCAGGGTCACCGGTGTGCAGAATGCCAGATAGAGAATGGTGCGAGATGAGACGGGAGAGGCAGGCAAGGGTTCGGGTCATCGAAAGCCTTGTTTACCATGCAAGGATTTTAATTATCCTGAAGCCAGTGGCGGCCTATTAAAAAGTTCAAGCAAAAGATACCAATCAGATCTGTGTTATGACAACCCAGGTGGCTTGGGAGGGCCAGAATGGAGGCGGTGGGAAGACTGGGCTGGAAGTCGTCACAACAAGCCCATACGGTGGCCCAACCAAGGTGGCAAGAGCAGAGCTAGACGGGGCTCCTGTGCTGTGTCCCCTGCTCTCTGCCAGCCCTGTCCTGCATGGGAACAAACAAAAGATAGGCTTTCTTCTCTAAAAGCCCTCACTACCTAGGAGGGCAATGCGAGCTGATAAAAATTCCCCAGAGCCACACACCCAATCAACAGCTCCTGTGAGACTCTCAGTGCCACCACAGAGCTCACACAGGAAGATAACAAAGCTAGACATGATGAAAGTGGACAACAGTGTCTCCCTGGGTCAGATCTGGAAAAGATCACCATGAGATGGGAAAGGGAGAAATTGGAAGAATAAGGGCAGCAGGCATGTTGGCGGTGAGCGGAAGACTGAGAGGGGGCAATGCATGAGGGATGACTGGCAGAGTGCCAGCAAACTGACAGGTGTGCAAAGCAGAAGGTAAGGGGAGGTAAGGGGAGTCAACAGCCTGTAAGGTAAGTTGGAGCCAAATGATGAAGTTATTGCCCAAAATTACTTAATCCAGAGGTATGTCTGAGGTGACAACTGCCAGGGATATGGGAACATGGAGGTAGAAAGGAGCTGTGGCTTCCCCGGTTTGTGAAAAGGAAGTGAGGCTCTTGCTCTCTCCTGGGCCATTCACGCCCTCCGCCCAACCCACTCTGGAGCAAACATCACCTGGGGAATGGGGTGGGTCAAGAGGGCAAGGAGGCAACAGAGGCAAAGCAGGGGATCGCTCCAAATTATCTCCTCGATTTCTAACCTAAGAGCATTCAGGATACCTGCTCATCTGCAATCTCTGATGGCCAAAAGAACCTTTTGATGTAGCGGGTGACTCTTTTCCCCCACTTACAGGAAAATATGAAATAAAGAACCCTGAGAACTCATATAAAGAAGTAACTTGCCTCAGGTCACACAACCGGCAAGTGACAGAGCCAAGACATAGGTGTCCGGACGCTATGCCACGTTCCTATCCCCTGGTTTGTATCTGTTTCAGCAAGCAAGTGGCGCCCCTCTATAAGGCATAACTCCCCAACCAGCCTCAAAGCCTTCAGAAAGCTGGAATGGCAGAGTCCAAGAGGCAGGGAGAACCAGATGGGCGAGGCCTGGCCCTCAGGGGAGTGCCTTGCAGGGAGGGTGCCCAGCCCCTGTCTTATTTTAAGTAGAGCCCCATGCTGAATCTGTTCCAGGAGGATGAGGCCGGGGAGGGCCGCTTCAACTTCTCTGCCTATGGGATGGGCCCAGCCTGTCTGCAGGCCAAGGATGGCATCTCAGTCAAAGGCGCCAATAACAACAACACCACCAACCCCCCTCCCGCGCCGTCCAAGTCCCCGGAGGAGATGCGAAAACTCTTCATCCAGAGGGCCAAGAAGATTGACAAAATATCCCGCATTGGCTTCCCCATGGCCTTCCTCATCTTCAACATGTTCTACTGGATCATCTACAAGATTGTCCGCAGGGAGGATGTCCACAACCAGTGACGGGTCTGGGATGGGGCTGGCGGGGGAAGGCTGGGAGAGGCAGAATGGAAATAGCACAGGAATCTGAGAGCCTAAGGAAGAGGAGGGGAAGAGCGGGAGGGGGCACACATACACAACTCCCTCTTTCTCTGCAAAATGTGCAATAGCAAAATGCAGTGATGCATGAATCTTAGAATGTGACAGTATCTATTTTAC